>NW_009954140.1:5879109-5881057 GCF_000747805.2 Chaetura pelagica
GCTGTGTGCATTAGATCAATGACTGATACAGTTCTGATATCAAAATAAGGAGACCTGGCTGCTCAGCTCCCCGGCGCGAGAACACTTTGGATTTCAGAGAATTCCACTCTAACCCAAATCCCGCGGTTTCCCCCCCGTTTTGCACCGTGGCAAACCCGAGCAGGGAAAGTGTTTTCTCGGGATGGGGAGGCAGGAGCAGCTTCTCCTTGGGTTTCTCACTGCCCAGGGGAGCCCGACTTGTGCCCGGCGTGAGGTCAGAGGGGACAGGGGTGACACCACAGCCTCCCTGGGGAAGGGAGCGCCCATGGGGGGAGCTCGGAGCCCCTGCGGTGGGGAGGGGAGACACACGGGCTTGGGAAGGAGCAAACTCCATCAGGCTCAAGGGGGGAGCTGGATCAAACCCCCCCGGCTCCCACAAAACGCCACGTACTTCAGCACAGCAGACCTGCTGTGCAGCAACATCGTATTTGTGAGGTCGGGGAGAAAAAAACCTCCCGAAATAACCCCCACGGGCGCTACTCCCTTTGCTCCTGTCTCCCCCCATCTCTGCTCAGAGGCTTGGAAAGACCGTTCCCTAAAAAACGGTGATTTGGTTTAGCACGAGGCAGAAAAACCCGCATCGAACCAGGGCTGGAAGCCACGCGCTGCCTGCTCAAAGTGCGGGTAGCTGAGCCTGCCGCCCGCCAGAAAACAATGGTCATTCTTTAAAAAGAAAAGAAAACTTCCATCCTGCCATGAAAGCAGCAACAGCCTGACACTTCGGGAAAAAAAAAAAAAAACCTTCCAACTTGCAGAACGACTGTGATTAATCAACTTGTCCATATTGTCTAAATAGCCCGCAGAACAGGAATTAAAAATCATAATTCCGAAATTATAAAATTACCCACGATAACACAACTGGGAAGCTCCTTCCCACTTCGCTTTTGTTTGTTGTTCGAACTTGTCAAACCACTTTCTTTTGTTAAAACAGATTCTTTTGCAATGAAAAGGCAGAGTCCCCTTCAGCAGATGGACTTGCAGAATGAAAAATGTTCTAATTATTACGCTTTTCATTAAATCAATTATCCCCGCAAATTGTTTCTGTGTTTATCTCTGCCCATCAGCAGCAAAGCCACGGAACAATCTCTTGTCACCGTATTTTTCTCCTCCAGGTACGTTTGTTCAGATTTTTGCTACGGCAGCTCCAGCTGAGATAAGAACAATCTACTTGCCCGACTTTTCTTTGATGTTCCTGTAACAACGACCTATATTAAAAGAGGTTTGTTAAGCTAAACTCCACTCCTGCACCAGCCTAGAGCTGAGGCTGCCAAGGGAAAAGATTTCTTAATGATCTCTTTCGATTTTTACTCTCGTTTTACCTTTTCTACTACAAATAACGACACAAAATTCAGCATCTCTGCCCTTGGACTACTGAGTATTTAACCCTGTGAAACCCACCTTGGGGCTGCAGGCAGAGAAACCCCAGAGGCTCCTGAACAAACCTCACCCTCTCCTCTCAGTCCCCCTGCTCTTTCAGACAAAGGCTCTGGAAACAGGACACTTACCTTTCAACTCCCCCAAAGAAAACTACTTTCCAAAAAGTTTGCAAGCAACAGAAACCCCCCCAAAATTCCCAGGGAAGGCTCGTAAGGACGAGCGGGCTCTCCCAGGGAAGCTGCTTTCAGACGCCTTTATTCCGAGCTCCTTCCCCCGCTGTTTCATTTCTTAATTTATTTTTTTTCTCCCTTTTTTTTTTCTTTCCCCCCTGTTTCATACGCTGTTTCCAATCCCTTTCAAACGACCCTGTTCACCTGCCGGTGCCAGGCGGGGTGAGGGACCCACCCCAGGGCACCGGCCCCCCCAGGACCTCCCCACGCGGGACAAAAGGCTGCGAATTAAAGCACCGACTTAAACGCTCGAGTTGCAACTAAAAAAAAATGATGTCCGTGCGGATTTTGTCAAGGGAAAG
>NW_009954140.1:5882166-5882553 GCF_000747805.2 Chaetura pelagica
AGCCCCGGAGAAGAGGCTGGAGGAGCCAGGGCAGGGACGCGGGGAGCAGCGCATCCCTCCGCGCCCGCGGGAGAGCACCCATCGCGCCCATGTGCGCCCAAATCCGGCTCCCACCAAACACCCTCTCGCCTTTCAGGCTGTAAAGATGAGATTTGCTTTATTCTCCAGCTCGATAAGGACTCCTCTCCTCCCGGCATCCCTGCTATTTCGTTCTTAGGCGCGCGGAAAAGCTGCTCGCCAATAAAACCGCGGAGAGCGCGTGATTCACGGGAAAAGAGAAGCGTTTGCATTTCTCGAGAGATAACCCGGGCGAGCCCCAGGGCTCAGATATTTGCTCCTTGTTTTGTTTTGATGATAAGAGTCGGTCAAGTCGGAAAAACTTTTTTT
>NW_009954140.1:5883703-5884663 GCF_000747805.2 Chaetura pelagica
AACTTTTGCAAACTTATTTTTTCCCCCCCCCTCTCCACGCCGGTAGAGACTTCGTCTCTCCTCGTTTTACTTTTTTAACCCTTCCCTTCACAGCCTGATTTTTTTTAATTCCCATTATTTTTTCACCCCCTGCTCCCCCCTCTGCCACTTTCTCGCATGAATCTCCTCGACCCCTTCATGAAAATGACAGAAGAACAGGATAAATGTATCTCCGACGCCCCCAGCCCCACCATGTCGGATGATTCCGCCGGTTCCCCATGTCCCTCTGGATCCGGCTCGGACACGGAGAACACCAGACCCCAAGAAAACACCTTCCCCAAAGGTGACCCGGACCTGAAGAAGGAGAACGACGAGGACAAGTTCCCGGTGTGCATCCGAGAGGCGGTGAGCCAGGTGCTCAAGGGCTACGACTGGACCCTGGTGCCCATGCCCGTGCGGGTGAACGGCTCCAGCAAGAACAAGCCCCACGTCAAGAGACCCATGAACGCCTTCATGGTGTGGGCACAGGCGGCCCGGAGGAAGCTGGCGGACCAGTACCCGCATCTGCACAACGCCGAGCTCAGCAAAACCCTGGGCAAGCTCTGGAGGTGAGTGGGGAAGCAGGATGGGTCGGGTGCTGAGGGGGGAGAGGCTGCGGAGTCTCCTCGAGCCTGTCCCAGCACCCAGGGAAGGAGGCAGAGGATGGTGGTTCCGAGCCTGGAACACTCGCTGAAAACTTCTGCAAACTTTTTTTGGCTTAGCAGTAGCCAGAATAGTAAGGGGAAAGTAGGGAAGTAGTTCCCTGTGGCCGCCTCCTCCTTTCAAGCGGTTTCTCGCCCTTGAGCGATGCCCCGGGTGGAAGCTGAGCAGGGGGGGTGCCCTGCCGTTTGTTTGTTTGTTTGTGCTCATGTCCAGAGGAAATGATGTTTCTTTCTGGATTGCATCAGCTTGGCCCAGGAGGAGAAGCGGTGCGGGGCGAGG
>NW_009954140.1:5884951-5886077 GCF_000747805.2 Chaetura pelagica
GTGAGCGAGCTGCCCCGGCAGGCAGCGACAGGGCTGTCACCTAAAGCAGCCCGGGAACGGGACGTGCACCCTTGCAGGGGTGGCTCTGGGGGACAAGGGGCAGACCCTGCTGCCACCTCTTGTTAGATCACCCAAGCAAGGCGTGGGGGGCAAGAGGGGGGTGACAACCAGAGCTGTGCCTCAGACAGGGCACTGAGGGTTCAACACTGGGGCAGGGGGGTGTCTTTGCGTTGCCCGTTGAGACGATCCCGGAGAGAGGTTTGGGCTGGTGCGTAGTGGGGAGGGGGCTGCTAACGGCCCCCATGAGCTGCAGCCCCTCACCCCCCACGTCCCCCCCTCTTCCAGGCTGCTGAACGAGAGCGAGAAGCGCCCGTTCGTGGAGGAGGCCGAGCGGCTGCGGGTGCAGCACAAGAAGGACCATCCTGACTACAAGTACCAGCCACGGCGGAGAAAGTCGGTGAAGAACGGGCAGTCGGAGCAGGAGGAGGGCTCGGAGCAGACCCACATCTCCCCCAACGCCATCTTCAAGGCGCTGCAGGCGGATTCCCCGCAGTCATCCTCCAGCATCAGCGAGGTGCACTCCCCTGGGGAGCACTCGGGTAGGTACTCACGAGGTGTTACGGGAGGGGTTTAAGTCATGGCTGCCTAAGAAAAGCTGTGTCCCAAACCAGGGTGAAATCGGGGTTGGGTAAGACGGGGAAGGGGAAAGGAGCGAGATCCAGAAACTCAACGAGAAGTGAAGGGCTGGATGGGGAGAGGGGCAGGGCTGCCCGCGAGCCTGGCCCGTAGCACAGGCACACAAACACTTGCCCTCGTGTGCCCCTGCAGCCCCTTCCAGCCCCCTCTCCCCATGAGAACCGCCAACCCACACTTTTTAAAGCAATAAACCACAAGACAGCCCTGCTCTCGCGGCGGAAGGCTCAGTAGTTTTACCCAGCGTGATAGATGGGTGCTGATAGGGCTCAGGTCAGTGTTCCTCACACCTGGAGATGTTTGTTTCCCCACACAACTGCTTTCAGACACAACGCGCTGTTACCGGGCCGCACGGTTAACAATTAACGGCGACTAACGACGCTATCACACCCAGCAGCACCTCCCGGCCCCGGGAGCCGCAGGGGCTGGCGCG
>NW_009954140.1:5886410-5891071 GCF_000747805.2 Chaetura pelagica
CGCGCTGGGGGGGGAGCAGGGCCCGGCGCAGCAGAGGACGCACATCAAGACGGAGCAGCTGAGCCCCAGCCACTACAGCGAGCAGCAGCAGCACTCCCCGCAGCAGCTCAACTACAGCTCCTTCAACCTCCAGCACTACGGCTCCTCTTACCCCACCATCACCCGCTCCCAGTACGACTACACCGACCACCAGAACTCCAGCTCCTACTACAGCCACGCCGCCGGGCAGAGCAGCAGCCTCTACTCCACCTTCACCTACATGAACCCCACGCAGCGCCCCATGTACACCCCCATTGCAGACACTTCGGGGGTCCCCTCCATCCCCCAGACCCATAGCCCGCAGCACTGGGAACAGCCCGTCTACACACAGCTCACCAGGCCCTAAAAGGCCCAAAAACAACCAACCAACCACCAAGAAAGGTTAAAAAACAAAACAACAAACAAAACAACACTTATCAAAAAAGCACGGAAGCAGCAAGAAGATGGGAGAACTTCTTCAGACTTTTTCCTTCTTTGAAATTAAAATAAGAATGAATAAAAGATGCTAAAAAGTTAGAGCTGGCGGGGAGGAGAGAGTGCCTGGAGCCTTCTGCACTACAGCACCCACCCACCCTCCCTTCCACCCTCCCTTCCACCCCCCAGGAAGGGGCCCGGCAGCTCCCAGAGCTGGCAAAACTCGGTACAGACTTTCCAAGGACTGGACTTTAACTCTGCTTCCCCGGGCAGATGAGATTTCTAACCCAACCACCTCAGCTGTCTTGTTCTCTGGACTTTTTGTAATGACTTATTATTTTTTTTTAGCAGTAATTAAGAAAAAAAAAAAAAAAAAGAGAAAAAAAATTGGGGGAGGGGGGAGAAAGAGAGAACTCAGAGTCCTCTGTGAGGAATATTCTCTATTTTAAATATTTTTTAGTATGTACTGTGTATGATTCGTTGCCGATTGGAGGGGATTTATATGTATTTTTTAGAGATTTTTTTTAAATGCTCTTATTTTTCCAGCAGCTAAAAAGAAAAAATAATGACACTTAGTGGAGCAGTCCTAGGTTTTCTTGCAGTCAGAGGTATTTTTGTATAGATAAAGTGTCTTTTTTCTCTCAAAATAAAGAAGCAAACTGCTTTGAACTGGGAACACAGCTCTGCAGCCTGGGAGACATGAGCTGAGACTGCGTGGGGACAAGCATGGGAGAGGCTTTATTTTTCTAACTCATAGCAAAACCAGCCAGGAGGAGATTTTTAACTTTATTTTTTAATAACCCTGAGCCTTAAGAAAGAAAAACAAATAGTTTGGTTTTTTTAAAATGTAATAATAATAAAAAAGCCCAGCAAGAAGTGCTGTTGGGAAGCCTTCAGTTCAGCCCTGGGATAATCACTTGTCCCCAGCTCTGCCTGTCCCTGGGACTGGGGGGGCTGAGCTTGATCCCCTCCAATCAACCCCCCCATCCACCCCAGGCCTGATACAAAACCCATCCAGGGGCTCCTCTCTGCTTGTGGGACATCACAGATACATTATTTATTTTGTGAGAAGAGCAGTTTTTAATCACACTTGTCTTTTTTTGTTTTAATCTCCCTCCTATTTTAAGTCCTTTCAAAAGCAATTGCAATTGTCAGAGCATTATTTGGAAGGTAACCGTGCCTGTTAAATTATGGTCTAAACTGTAACCAGTCCTTTATTTATCTCTTTAATTCTTTTTTATTATTATTATTCCTTTTTGTTTGTTTTTAAATCTGTGTCCTGGGTTTGTACAAACTCGTGCTCTTCCTTTTTTTTTTTTTTTTCTTAAGGATAAACTGGAAAAAGAAAAAAAAAATATGTACAAACTTCAAGATTGCAAATGTAGCAAATCACTGAATCATTTGCCTTGTTTTCTGCCTCAGCTCTCTGGGACACACGAGCTCGTGCAAGGACCAGACCCATTTTTTCCTTCCACCCCCCCCCCCAAAAACTGCCTTGAGGTGGGGACACTGACTTTGGTGAAGCTGTGGCTGAACAGTTAAGGATTGCTTTTTAAAAAAGACAGCAAACTTCAGTTTTTTTTATTTAAAAAAAAAAAAAATTGATATATTTGTTAACACTTTTTTTTTTAGGGATTCAGTAGAAGAAAAAAAAAATCTTAAAGCACTCTTATAATATGGCATCTTTCTATTTCTGTATAAAAGCAGATCTTTTTAAAGTATTTCTGTAACTTAAAAGACCTGTCATTTAAATCATATTTTGTCTTTAGGTAAGTTTTTTTTTGTTTTGTTTGCAAGATCCTTCTCTTTGTGAAACTTACCTTTTTTTTTTTTTTGTATATTATTGTTTGCAATAAATATACATTGTATTAAAAGTTAAACACCCTGCTGGTGTCTGATTTCTGAACAGCTTTCTAGCAAAGCTGGGGCTACCCTGAAGCCCCAGGATGGTTTTTGGCTTCACTTTGAGGGGGTGTTCCTCACTTTTCTCAGCACAGGCCCTGAGCACAGCCATCCAAGGGCCACTGGAGCCAGGGAAGCCTTGGCAGGATGCTTGGGAAGCTGTGGGGCTTCAGAGACAAACAAAACCAGACTTGTCCAGACTGGCAATTCAGGAGGTGAACTCCAAAGGTGACAACTGATCTCCAGCTGTCCCCAAGCCACGCTGACTCTGCTGTCACTGGTGGGTTCTCTGCTCTGACCTGCCCGGGTTTGGGAGGATGCTGAGCATGAGCAGGGGGGAGAGGAGCTGCTAAGGGGGTTTGGGCTTCCAGGCCATCTCCCAAAACCACCTAAATTCTCAGAAGAAAAGCTGAAATTCCCTGAACATAGAACATGTATCATCCTCAAAGATCAAGGTCACTGCTTCTCCCCAAGCTCTGCTCCCCCAGAGACCCAGCACGGGCACCTCGGGGAGGAAAGACCCCCTGGTTCAGCCAGGAGTTGCTTTTCCTGTCAAACCCATTGCAGATCAATCACTGCTTCCAATTCACATGGTCTCTAATCCCACTGCTCCTCGGAAGCAGCTCCCAGGGCTCCAGGCAGCCCAGCCCGGGCTGTCAGCTCAGCCTGCAGCACCACTTGCTGCTCCCCTGCCTAGGGCCACAGCTGCACTGAATCATAGAATCACAGAATCTTAGGGGCTGGAAGGGACCTCGAAAGATCATCTAGTCCAACCCCCCTGCCAGAGCAGGATCCCCCAGAGCACATCACACAGGAACACATCCAGCTGGGTTTGAATGTCTCCAGTGAAGGAGACTCCACACCCTCCCTGGGCAGCCTGGCCCAGTGCTCTGTCACTCTCACAGGAAAAATTTTTTTCAGATATTCACCTTGAACCTCCTATGCTCCAATTTACACCCATTACCCCTTGTCCTATCACTGGTCATCACTGAGAAAAGCCTAACTCCGTCCCCCTGACACTCACCCCTTACATATTTGTAAACATTGATGAGGTCACCCCTCAGTCTCCTTTTCTCCAAGCTAAAGAGACCCAGCTCCCTCAGCCTTTCCTCATAAGGGAGATGTTCCACTCCCTTCATCATCTTCGTAGCTCTGCGCTGGACTCTCTCGAGCACTTCCCTGTCCTTCTGGAACTGAGGGGCCCAGAACTGGACACAATACTCCAGATGTGGCCTCACCAATGCAGAATAGAGGGGGAAGTTCTCACAAGTTCTCTGCCCCAGCTGCTGCCGTCACTGCAGAGGTGACACTGGTGACAGCACGAGCCTGTGCAGGTGCCCCTCCCAGGGCACCGTTATTCACTTATGGAAACGTCTGCAAAAAACACCATAACCTGACCCAGACTGGGCAGAAGACACAGTTGGCACCTGCCATGAGCCCAGCTGGGGACAGGACACCCCGGGCTGCTCCTGCAGGGCACAGCCCAGAGCTGGGCAGTGTGAATAAACCTTTGCAGACCGAGCTGATCCGACACCACTTTGCCAACAGTTTATCCTCTCCCGACACTTTCCCTTGCCAAAAACAAATCCCCCTCTGGCTCCCCAGCAGCAGGAGCTGCTCCCGGGAGCAGCCAGGCCCACCTGGGCACAGGGGGCACCGGGGCTGCAGCCCCAGCACAGGGAGCTGGGCCCTGCAAGGCAAAGCCTCTGCGCTGCTGTAAAATATTTACTCTCACTACAAGTAACACTTAAGCCAATTAACTGAACGGGATTCATTTGCTTTGTGCATTAGCTGGGGTCAGTGTCACTGTTTACCTGTGCAACCAGGCGCTGCGGCCGGTGGGAACGCTCTGCTCCCAGCCCCTCTGCCCGCAGCGGGTTCCCCTGCCCCGGGCTGGCTCTGCCCCATCCAGGTTTTGGCTTTGCTGCTCCTCTGGGAAGAGGAACGATCGCAGCTCCCCGCGTTATGGCGAGGGAGCCCCGGGGACAGCTCGCCGGGAGCTGCACCAGCTAATGCCTTTCTGATGCTCGTGTGGGTGGGTTGGGCTCTTAACCAAGCAACCAGCCGGAAACCATCCCAAAAATGGGACAGCCCGCTGGTCCCTGCAGGGGCCTGGGCCGTGGGGGACAATTCACATCCCCCCGAGCTTGCACCAGGTGCAGCAGGGACCGGGGCAGAGCCAAGATGATCCCGACCCGGCAGAACTGCAACGAGCTCAGGCTCAGCTGCTCTGCGGGCTGGGGGGGCATTTCTGTGCCCACGCAGCCCTGCTCGGCTCCCCTGCCCACGGGCTGCCTCCCCTCCCC
>NW_009954140.1:5893230-5896456 GCF_000747805.2 Chaetura pelagica
CGAAACGGAGCTGCAATCTGCATTTCCTCAGCCAGCTGTTGGTGTTGACATCGCATGAAAACCGGGGCTTTCTCCGGGAGGGCGGGCAGGATGGCAGCCAGCTGTGTGCCGGGATCCTGGGACGGGCTCCTGCCCAGCTGCTGCCCCGGGGAGGACAGATCAGAGCGGGGGCTCCTGCGAGCCCGGCGACATTTGCCGGGGTTTCTCTTTTCCTCGGTTCAGGGCTTTGGTTCCAGGAGTCAGGTGGTTCAATGAGACGGAGATTTATAACATCAAGGTGAAAAGAGCAAGCCTGGTTTCCTTCCTGCACCTCAGCTCCCTCCCAGGCCACGCTCAGAAGCCGGATTCCCCAGTTGGGAATTGCTTCCCACCCCAGAAGAGGTGTCTTAGGAAGGGGGGACAAACACAAGCCCCTCTGCTGACACCAGCAAATGTTAACTAAGATGCTGTAATACTCGATGCTATAAAGATAAACTCATCTGGCAAAGGTGAGGAGACAGGAAAGGTCAGTAACAAACACACAAACAGGTCAGAGAAGACATTGAAAAAAGCCTTAAGCATCCTTCCAGCATCTCTCTAGTGTGATTAGAAGGGTGGTAGCCCAGGATGTGGGTGCAGATGGCAGCACAGGTGGGATTTAAGCAGCTCAGGAAGCTGGTGCTGTGGATGCCTCATGCAATGCTGCCCACCACTGAGCCACCCCTGCCAGGCTGCTCACCCTCCTGCACCCCCATGCTCAGGGGCTGTGCAGCTCCAGCAGCTGAAGGAAGAGGAAGGCAAAGCCACTTCCATTGCTCAAGTCACTCCTCTGAGGCAGGAACACATCCATCATCAAGTGGCCATTCACAGCTCAAGCAGCAAAGCCCAGTGTTACCTGCCCATCCTGCAGACCCCAAGATTCCCAGGAACAAGCCACAGACACCACAGCCTGGGCACAGACATGGCGTAAGTGCTACTGTAATATAAATAATTGATCCTAAGGTGCCTCGGGGGCCATAAAGACCCTGATTGTTAGCTCCTTGGGCCAGAGCCCACCTCTTTACTACGTGTTTGCACAAGGACTACTCTAATGGGGCGCTGAGCCACCATTGGGGTCCTGAAGTGCTATTGTAATACAAATAGTAATGGTGCAATAGCTGTTATACGAGCAGCCCCTGCTCAGGGCTGAGCTCTGAAGGCTCATAAACCAGGCAAGGCTCTATTGAAGTCACCAGGAGCCCGGCCCACGCGCGGGGAGCTGGATCAGAGCTGCTCAGCCAACCCTGCGGCTGTGAAATTCCAGTTTAATTCTGCATGTGTGTGCTCCTGTGTGTGTGTACATGCGTGCACAGCAAGGCTGAGACCAGCAGTGGGGAGTAGCTGGAGCTTTGAGACACGTTGTTTGCAGAGCTGGGGTGAGGAGCTGTTTCTCCATTAAAACAGAGCCACATTTATAAGAGGCTCAATAAAAACCGTTTGAAATAAGGAATAACAGCGACTCTACGAAGGGAAGGGAAACAAGCCTCCAAATTCACATTTCTAATTAATTACCCTGCCTGGGAGCTGCTCTTGGTTTTCAGTGACTAAATCATTTTACAGGGAGAGAGTCTGAGAGTTGGGTCTGTGCAGCTTATGCTGCGACCGCAGCGCCGGGAGCGGAGACGCAGTAACAGCTCCTGGCCCGACAGAACCAGGTCCAAGGGCTGCCCGAGCCAGACAGATGCAGCCATTCAGCCTGGAAATCAGTAAAATTTTAACAAGGTCGTATCTCCAACCTGAGGAAACCCACAGGCTGAATCAACGTGTGGCCATCCTGAGATGGCCTCATGCAGAAAACACCCACGGAGCTGCAGAGGGTCCAGCGTGAGCAACCAGCACGGTGGGAACCCTGCCCCACCCCCTGCCACAGGTCACCTCCAACCCCTGGCTCTGGTGTCACATCCATCATCCTCCTTTAAATTCCCATCAGAATCTCCACTCCACAGAGTCCAGATTCACAGTCTAATTTCCCAGTGTTCCAGGGGACTGTTTTAGTCCCCAGCCTGGAATTTCCTTCAATACAAAGAAGTTTCTCACCACTGGGAAGGATTTAACCCTCAGTTATCAAGGTGACAACTCAAATGTGGTTCTTCAGCTCAGCACAGGTGGGACAACATTCCTGCCCAGCAGCCCTCCCAGGTCCCCAGCACACCCCCAGATATGACAGAGGCAAATGGGGGAAAAAAAGAACCAAACCAGCAGCTTTACACTTGATTTTCCTTCCCCCAACGTGGGGATTAATTACACACGTTGTCTGGGCACAAACCAACTATCACCAAGCAAAGTCTCACTCCATAAATTTTAAACTCCTAATAATAAGGCTGGACAGGAGTTTTAAAGCTTCAGTAGACAGTTTACAATTAACCTACTCCTGTCAGCTGGAAAATCACCTTACAATGTGATGCCAGTTCACGTCTGACTCACTTTGAGTTACAAACTTCTTTTCAAACCCAGCAAATGCATCGTGCAGAGCCAGGAGGGAGGCCTGAGGGGCAGAGTTTCAGCCCAGAGTAGACCTGAATTTCCCCTGACATTGGGGTAGATATTCTCCAGGCATCACACAGAGCTTCCACCACAGCCCTTGGGAGCTGGAAACCAGCCTCCTCAGGCTTGGAAGCTCTTTTGACTTAGTCAAGACTTGAATCATCTGCTTCAAGAGGACAAAAAACTGGCTCAACACACCTTCGATTTATCACTTGCAACACAGGTGAGGGACAGGAAAAGCTTGAAGCTACCAGAGATGCATAACCCAATGCCATCATGCCATGGAGCACAGGACATGCCCACCACACCAGCCCTGTTGCCTCCTGACTCTCCACAGGCTTTTTACCCAGCTGTCCAAACTGGGGAGGTAAAATCCCAGAGTTGGAGCCACCATCCCAGTGGTCACCTCCCAACTGAGCCAAGCTAGCCAGGCACACATGGACATCCCTACAGTGCAATGATGGGTCACATTGCTATAATTCAACAGTGTCTGATGCCCTCTTATCTCTCTTTTACCAACTCACAACTTTATAAAGATAGAGGATACATTTAGTGAAGCTCTGGCGTCTAAAACAGCACATTTGGAGCCTACAGCCTCACAGCCCAACACTTTGGCCACAGCCACAAGGTGAAGCTTCAGAAAGGTCAAATCTGAAATATCTTTTTTAAAAAGCCCACTAGTGAATTGCATTAGTGAGAAGTTGGGGAGGGGGAGGACGCGGGG
>NW_009954140.1:5896725-5909167 GCF_000747805.2 Chaetura pelagica
GGGGGGGGCAGGGAGACACCCAGTCATTTTCTGTGATTAAAAGGCAAATT
Source organism: Chaetura pelagica (assembly GCF_000747805.2). NCBI lineage: Eukaryota > Metazoa > Chordata > Aves > Apodiformes > Apodidae > Chaetura > Chaetura pelagica. The sequence goes on from NW_009954140.1 coordinate 5,896,776, forward strand.
TTATTCCTCTAGAAACTTGGAGGCAAATGTGGCGTTGCTATGGTTTCACACCCACTGGCTGGAAATGACAATATTAGCAGCGTGACCTGGTAATTAGAAACTGTGCCCCCAGGTCAGACTGCGGGGAAAATAAAGAGAGATTACGGAGTCCTAAAGACACAGCATAATGCTGCGGGCTCCTGGGCTCCCTACCTTTTATAACCGGCCCATTTAAATGCAGATTATGACTTTCCACCTGGGGCTGCTAATCTGTCTCACAGCCAGATCAAACAATGAGGCATCTCTCCACACTGCGGGGCCAGGGTGCTTGGGAGCTGGGTCTGTCAGCAGCTCTGTCAGGCTGTCCATCCCCCTTTTCTCAGGGTAAAAACCAGAGGTTTTCAGTCGCACATGATTATTTTTCCACCCTGGGTGTTTACCTCCTCCTGCTCCTCCCTCCAACCCCAACGATTTGGAACAAACCAGGAGCCCAGAGTCACTCCCAGCCCAGCAGATCCTACTGGTCTGAACTGGGTGAGGGTGGCTGAATGTGTATTATCCCCACAGGAGCTGCCTGCCCCAGCACCTGGGCAATCCCATCCCTCCAGCCCACCCCTGCTGAGATGTCTCATGGAAACAAGCAGCATCCATGTCCAATAGCTTGAAGACCATGCTTCACACTGAAGCCAGGATGGAATAGCTGCACATCACAGCTGGGGAAACGTCCAGACCCAGAGCTTGTTCTGGTCACCACCTTGCCTTAGCCATGAGCATGATGAGCCCTTTTGTGTGCAAAAACATCCTGGTAGAGGTACCTGTGGCTCATCCCTGGTACCCTCAGCAGACCATGATCTGGTCAGGAAAAAAGCAGCCAAGGTGTTTCCAGCTGCATTTTCTTTGGTGGCAGCTGCTGGTGGTGGCTGGGTGGGGACTGTCCCCACTCAGGACTTGCACAGGACACAGGGAGGTGAGCAAGCAGCAGGACAGAAGTAACCCCTATAAGCTGGACATTAAAAACACATCCCCCCTTTTAAACACCAACAGAGGAGCTGATGCCAACATCATTAGAGCCAGATGACTACATCAACACCCCCAGAGAGAGAAGGGTTTAAGCTCCTTAGACTCTTGCACCTGGCTCTTTAATGCTCTTCCTTCACACTGAGAGCATTTCAGTGAGGGCCAATAACCACACTACACATTTTGCAGCCTCCATCCACACGCCTGTCATTTCATTTCTCACAACCCAGAGCAGGTGTCAGGTGTATGGTCATCAGGCACCTTCTGCAGCTCTTCAGAGAGAGCCAGGAATGTTGTCTGTTTTTCATAAGATGCCAAACCTAAAGCCTCAAGACCCAGTTCATCCCACCATGAGCCTGTGAGAGACACTGGTATAAAATGAGGGGTTTCTAGGTCCCACTCTCCACTTGGGTGGATAGGTACCATGTCTGTCACTTTATGGACCTGGAAATGCAAGCTCAGAAAGGCCCATCCATGACCAGTTTCAAACATTCTCCATTCCAGAGCCACCTCAGCCTTTTTAAAGAAAGAAAAATAGAAAATGATGTCAGGAAGACTGAAGAGGACACAGCAGATGATGCTGTGTTTGAGCTAGGCTAGAGCAGCGAAACAAGGACAACTGAGTGCTGGAGCATAAGGCCCTGGGAACACCAGAAAAGCAAGATCATGTCTCAAGCCTTCACTCACACACCTGTGGCATCCGGGCAAACCTGAGCTCTTCTGTGCCTCAGATCCCCCCTGAGATGCAGCTGCACTGCAAGAGCATCTCATGTGACACCTGGAAATCAGAGCACCCTGATTTTGCACAAGGTCACTGCAGGTACCAGCACTGCAGAAGTTCAGGCACCTGGGTCCTGGGGGCAGCAGGAGCCCCTGAGGCCCAACCCATGGAGGGAAAAGATAAAATAAAAACTAAGCCTTAGTGGCTTCATATTTGCCTTCCTCAGCCCCTCTGCTGCCTCCATCCCCTTCCCTCACCCCCAGTCCCCCTTCCTTCCCAAACTGTCATGGTTTATTTTGTTTGGGTGGCTTTTCTCTCTCTTTTCTCCCCCACCCCTCCCAAACAGACAGTTTTCCCATGGAGATCCAGCAGCTCCGGGCCTATTAGCATCCTTGTGCATAATTAGAGCCCCGGGCATTGTCATGCAAAGCAGCCTCGGATGACAACACTTCAGCCTGGACGACGCAGAAATGCTGCCAGGAAGTTTCTCACACTGGTTTTAGCCAAGGCAAACTGGACTGTGCACGGGTTTGAGATTTTAATTAATCTCTAGGTGCTGGGCTCCCTTCACAGCCCCATCACTGCAGGAGGAAAGAGCCCCAGGCACCCATGGGCTCCTCTGCACCCACCCACGGGCTGCACGTTTCTGTGCAATATGCTCATTAAAATAAATTAAAACCCCCAAGCAGCCAGAGAATCGTTTCCCAGCAGGCAAAAGGGACTCAGTGTCTCCATCACAGGAAAGTGTCTCTGATGGGCTCTGGCTTCCCTGCTCTCCCTACCAGCTCACATGCTGGCAAAAAGCTTTTGCTACTCCTATGACAACCTCTTCAGGGGTCTTCTGGCTCCACGGGTCTGGCTGGACACTGGTGGTGTCCCCTGGGGGAGCTTCAGGCAGTGTAATGGGGGAAAGATGGGTGAGGTGGCCCAGGACAACCCAATGAGAAGATTGGCTCAATGCTGAGCCCTGCTCAGCCAAACCAACCCCCTCCCAAAACCTTCCCCTTCACAGCTCCCATCTCCCCCATTCCTCAGGCAGCAGCTGGGAAATGCTGGTGCATGGCAAAGGCACAGGGGCAGAGAAGCCACATTTTCTCAAAAATGCTATAAATCAGAAGAAGCAAATTTTCAAATTCCATCAGCAGAGCAAGGGGAAAACACCCCTGTCTCCCTACCCACTGAGAACAGCCACATTTGCCATATGGCAGAGCAAAAGATCAGCTCCTAAAGGGAGAATAAAGGTAAAATCATAAGCAGGCTCTAAGAAATACCTAAATCCTGTTTCCAGAAGGGATTTAACTTCCTAACAGGCAAAGTCCTGTTCACTCACAGTGGGATTTGCACACCATGTGCAGCAGTAACTTCTGCAAAGAGTTTAAGAATCTCCAGTTGGAGGATTTTGCTCCAGGGGAGAACATTTCAACACATCTTATCACCCCCCAAAACGTTCACTGCAAAACCACAACGGGTCCATTTCTTCCTGCCCACACCTGGCTGGCAGGGGTTCCCTCCCAGCAAAACTGATCTGCTTGTGACCGCTGAGTTTTTCACTTTCACCACCTCCAGGTTTGGCATCAGCTGCCCCTCCTCAAGCAGCAGCACAGGCAGCAAGCAGCACCATCACCTCCCTCCCCAGGGCACCAAACTGCACATCCCTGCTAGATCACCAGCAGAGGCCAGAGGGGCTGCTCCAGACCCACCCACTGGCACAAAGCAAACCCAGAATCACAGAATCAAAGAATCACGGAATCATTTGTGTTGGAAAAGACCTTTAAGATCACCAAGTCCAGTGCTAAACCATATTCATAAGCACCACATGAACAGGTCTTCTAAACACCTCCAGGGCTTCAACCACCTCCCTGGGCAGCCTGTCCCAGGGTTTCATAAACCTTTCAGTAAAGAAGTTTCTTCTAATACCCAGTAAACCCCCCTGATACAGCTACAGACCATTCCCTCCAGTCCTGTTGCTTGTTACTGGGGCAAAGAGACCAACTGACCCTCCCTCTCTCCAACCTCCACTCCAGCAGTTGTAGAGAGTGAGAAGGTCTCCCCTCAGCCTCCTTTTCTCCAGGCTGAACACCCCCAAGGACCCTCAGCTGCTCCTCCTCAGACTTGTGTTCCAGACCTTTGCCCAGCTCTGCTGCCCTAAATCCCGCAGCTGATCCCAAGGCATCAGTCCCTTGCCCTGGAGCACTGCCATGTCTCCAGCAGCACCTCAGCTCTGGGCTGATGGGAGGGGGAGAGGCAGCTCAATACATCCCAGATGGGGTTTCCACCTTCCTTGGGAGCTCATAAAAAGCCCCCAGCAAGAGCCATCAAATGGGGAAGAAGCGGCTGAGTTCAGAGCGGGTCTGGGCAGCACGGGCAGGGAATTGAAATGTGCTGAAACCATTTGGGACACTTCTGGGAAGGTCAGAGATTAACACTCCTGGCAGGTCTAACCCTTCCTCTCAGCAGCACCCTGCAAGCATGTTCCTCCCTGAACACCAGCTGCCCTGCTCCTCTACCAGCTGACGTGGGGTTTTGCCACCAAGGTCTCAATGCCTTTTCACACCCCTTGACACCCTTTGCCAACATTTTCTGTAACAGTAACAAGAACACTTTGGATCCAGGCATTTCAGAGGAAACTGGTGGGAAGCAGGGGTGGCAGGGAAGGACTGTGTCTGCCCTGAGCCACTCTTGGGTATTATTTTGCCATTCTTTGCCCTCCCTCACGCTAAGCCCCGCTCAGCAGGCACGGTGCGTACACACCGCAGGAGGTTTCCCAACACATGGCAGACAGGACTTTGTTCTACCTCGACCATCCCAGAGCTTTCCTCATATGCCAGTGACCCTTCAGACTCGAGTCATAGCCCTGAGTCAGGATCCTGCTGCAAAAGGATGACTCACAGTAGCTGGACTCTCAGGGGAGGTACCCGGGACACTTCTCAGGTGCTCTGGGTTTAACCTCTGAGCTCTGCTCTTTGGTTTCCCCCCCGGGAATGTGCCCACCCTCAAAGCCAGGTGGGAAGCAGCAGCCTGGAAAACACACCTACGGAAGGGAGCAGGTGTGAGTCAGAAGGAGGGGATGGGGATTTTTCCTGCCCACAGCCCTGGGGGATGCCAACTGCCCACGCCTCTGCCTGGCCAACCCCGCAGGGCTGTGCTGGTCACAAAATTAGTGACTTCAGCCAAAAATACATCTGTACACCCTGTACATTAGTGGGTCATTAAAGGATCTGGTACTCATTAACAGTCCCACAGGGCTGTGTGTGCCTGTGTAGCCCTGCGTGGCCTTTCCCTGAAGAGGAACAGAAGAAAAAGAAAGGCTGCAGTGAGGGAGCCAAAGGTGGCACAAACACTGTGGGTCTCTCCCTCTGTCCTCTCCTGCTCCCACCCACCCTGCAAGGATGAGAGCTTGGCTGAGGGGCCACTGTGACCAGCCTAATACCACTTGGGTAGTGAAAGCTGATGGTGGAGCTGCCTGGTGGGCACATCCATGGGACACTGGGCTAGAGCAGGGGTGGGGAGGCAGCTCAGCCACAAGGCACCAGAAACCCCAGACAGCCCTGCCTTAAAGGTGGCACCGTTCTGCTCAGCTGTTCCCAGGGGCTTTGTGCTCCACTCACCACACACAGGCAGCCACTGAAATGTCCACAGCAAGAAACCCCCACCTGGGCGGATGCAGGGGCTGGGGAGGTCAGGCACAGCTCCTGGCTGGAGCTCCCAGGGTGTTTGCTTTGCCTGCCCCCAGACCTCCCCACAGCAAGGCAGGCAGAGCTGGGGCTGACCTGGCCAGTGACCCATAACCAGCCCAGCCCCTGATTGCAACCTTCTGGAGGGGACAAGCAGGTTTAATGCGCTCCTGCAGGATGGGGAGTGTGCCAAGAGGAGCTGCCAGCAGCACTTCCCCTCTGGGTTTGGATGGTTTGGCTGACAAGAGGCTCCTGGAAAGCCAGGTGAGGAACAACAGAGACCAGCCAGGGCAGTGCCCGGGTGCAAATCTCCCAGCATTTTCAAGGTTTGAATTCAGCCAAGGTGGGGAAGAGGCACAGGGCAATGATGGAGCAGGACGAAGCCACACTGCTCCAGGGATGGACACTGTAGACAAGTCAGAAGCAGAGCTGCTGAGCAAACACAGGTTTGCTGTCTGTTCCTGCTCCTGCAGATCCCCCTCACCAGACCTGGTGGCCTGAGAAATGTCTTGGAAATGTCTCCAGTTCACTAGCATGCTTTTCTAGTTCCCTGGTAGAAGAGATCACCAAGCCCTTTTGCAGTTCTTGTTATTTTAGCAGCTCTTTGCCAACAAGATCTTTGTTTTCCCTCCTGCAAGGTTTCCTGCCTGGGAAGTGATTTTGCAGCAGGACAAGAGCTCATTGGGGTAGATCACACATGGTTGTCCCACCACTGGATATAAAGAAGTTGAAAGACAGGGTAGAACAATGCAAATTCCATATATTCCCATGTCACCTGCTCTATTCTCCATTTATTTTGGAAAGAAAAGAAGTAATCCAGACAAATATTCCCTACAGTTAACCCTCCAGCACACTTTAACATTCATCAGTTCAGAAAATGACAACTCTGCACAGACTTTCTCCTAATTCATATTTTATATGGGTCTCTCATAATTCATACTCAATCCATCTTCCTCCTTATTTGTTTTCTCTTTTCCCCTCCTTTTTTTTTTTTTCTTTTAACCTGTTTAATCCTTTTAAGTTCAAGGATTTGAAAAGTAAATACTATAAAAGATGAAAGGTGCATTGGAGGAAATCAACTTTGATAAGAGGCTTTTATGGCTTGTAAACCTTATTCCGGCCCTTTGGCTTGAAAGGCAGCACTAATTTTAAGAGCCTTATGCAAGCCTCACGTTGAGCTTAGAAAAAAATTATACTGGCCTAGAAATGATGGGCACCTGGCTAAGGGTCTGTCTGCTCCTCACAGGGTGCTGGGAGTTGGGTGAGAAACAAGAGGACAACTCTGGGCTTTCACCATCATTGTTCAGAAGAAACCAAGAAACAGCCCAAGGAAAAGTTTAAAGGAAATAATTAAAAAATCCAAAGCTCAGTATGAAGACGAGTAGCAAAATCCTAAATACATGTCAATGTGATGCTCTCCCTAACACAAGGCTACAGCAACAGAACCTTGTCCCTCCAACCCACCCCTGCAGAGCAGATCGACCAGCACATCTAGAGCAGCTCCGTGTCATGCTCACGTGCACCAGCACCCCTTCCCAGGTGGAAGCAGCACTGAAAGTGTTAAACCAGCCCCAGCTCCACTTCACAGGACAGGCTTCAGTCCCCCCCCATGGCCAGGACCCGGGTGCAATTAGATCACAGCTTGGCAGAGGCAGGAGGTTGCGTAAGGAGTGTTTGGAGACGGAGACGTGTTGTTTGACAGCGCAAACACACGACTGCATCAGTTGTTTGAACACAGGCCACAAGAAGGGAAGGGAAATGTCTAAGTGGACAGAGCAGAGCTCAGGCCATCGCCTCTGAGTGGCAGATGGCCTGTTCCAGGTACCTAGTGCTCAGGCTGGGACCCAAGAACCACTCCAACAAGCCCTTGGCACCGGGTGCCACCAGCAACGCCATCACCCTCCTTTTGGGGTGGGTGACAGGAGGTGGAGTCATTCCCACCCTGTCTCTGGAGGTGAGCAGCCACCTCTCAGGGCAAATGCCAAATGTCAGACCATGTTTTTGCTGTTACAAACAAGACAACTTGCTCCTGCCCAAGGTGCTGCCTGCAAATCACTCCAAACTGGATTGCTGCTGGGGGGTGAATAATTGTGCCAGGAGAGCGAGCGGCTGGGGCTGCAATCATCGCTCCCTCCAATGCTGCTTCTACAGACACAGGCCTGGCCCTAATTAGCATCATGTGGGAGGCTCATGCAAAGCACTATTATGAAGGAAATTAGCTGCAATCCCCAAGAGAATTATCTACCAGGAGACCTCTTCCCAGAGGGGCTGGAAGATTCAGTGGTGTCTGAATGTCAAGTGCTGGAGAAAGACCATGGGGTGAGGGGAGAGGAACTGGCTGAACACCAGTGCTGTCTCTCAGAACAGGGCTGGAGACTCCTTAGTGCCATGAAATGTTTGAATTACTTGAGTGACATTAACAGAGACTCCCACTGTCTCTGGAGCAGGCCAGGAGGTGAGCCCCATCACCCAGTTGTGTGCCCTTGGCCATGTTCAGGGACAGATGGGCACCTTCCCCGTGCCATCTCTCTGTGGCATCCACACTGGGGCCCAGCTCAGCTCAAAGCTTTGAGGCAAGTTATTATTAGTAGTAATATACTAAAAATCCCCTCCCACAGACATGCACTGCTTCCATATCTCCCCAGACCTGCTGAGAAGTTTTAGCCTGAGTTTGCATCAAAAACTACCACAAAAGGAGGAAAGTACTAAAACAAAAAAGCCTGCTCGGCCACCCTAAGGTTTTCCACCAGGCTTTGAGTCAGGTCCTGCATGTGTTTTTGGGACAGCACGGTGCAGGGAAGCACAAAGACAAGATGATCTTCTTTCAGTCAAGCCCAGCGTGGAGCTGAGGCCTCAAGCCCTGGATGTGGCAGCCGTGCCAGGGAAGGGCAGAGCAACGAGCTCCAGCGCCCTGGCAGAGGGAACAGCGTGATGGACCCAAACCAATGGCATCTGTGGGGGTTTTGCACGTAGCCTCTGCTGCTGCTGGGTGCTGCTAATGAGCAGCAGGGGCTGCAGGAGCAGGCAGAAATCTGGGCTCTCCTCTGCGGGGTCAGGGAGGCAAAATGGGAAGCAGCAAACTGTTGGGAACAGAAATATTTTCCGGTCTAAATAAGCGAAATGGATAAAGGGTGTGAGAAAATGCAGCAGACAGAGAACACAGCCTCAGAGAGCTTAAAGCATTTACCCCAGCCACTGAGTAGGGACAGAAAGCTGGATTTTGGGATCTCAGCTCAGTGTGATCCCAAACCCCTTCACACACCCTTCCCCTGGCCCTCAGGCACCACTTCAGATCCAGCTGCAGTTTCAATCAATCTCCATGCAAGCACCAAACCAAGTATCATTCCAAAGAACACACAGGGACAGTGCAAACCCTCTGCTCAGGGAACACAGCAGCTGAAGTTGTCAGGTTCCTGGAAGAAATGCTGCTGGGACACCCAAGTCCATTCTTAAGGAACTGACACTTGGAGCTCTGCCTTGTCCATGGGACTCTTGCATCCATTTCCCTTTTAATATTTTTTTTACTGAAAAGCAAATATGTTTGTAAACACTGTAATCAAGTAGCTCTCACAACTGAAAAATGCTTTCAGCAGATCTGAACAGCAGAATCTGTTTCTACTACCAATTTTGAATCTCCTGCAGATCTGCAAAGCTGTGAAGCATCTTGTTAATGTGCTGGACTGAAGCAGCACAGTGGGCTAGAAATGGCAACAGTGAAACCAGCTCAGCTTTTTTCCATTATCAAGGCTGAAAAAAATGCCAGTAAATAGTAACAATAATGAAAATAATCAGGGGAAAAATGGCTAAGGACTTTTTTCATAACCATATGTAGCAGAGTTATCTTGGGAAAGACTTTCCATCTCAACCCAGATGTCAGGTGTTACACTGAGAATCTGTACCAGACCCAGGCTCAGTTTTCAAGGTCTTTTTTATTATTATTGAGTAGGCCAGCAAATGGAGGATTGTTTCACAGCAGTGCTAAGCAATACCCAATTTTTGGCTCATTTCCCCCTGGGAAGAACATTAGGTGGGTCAGGAGCTGAAGCTCAGGGCCACACTCAGGAAGGAGAGGAGGAGGAGATGGGACACAGCGTGTGCTGTCCCTGTGCCACCTCCAGCACAAGGAGCAGGATGGGATGCACACACCTCCCTGCCACTTCCCACATCCCTCCTCCAGCCACGTGCAGCATCCCCAGGAGCCATCAAGCTGCGTGAAGACATCAAGGTGGGAGAAAAGCAGCCTCCACTGGTGGGATGCAAAACCTCAGACCTTGACACTCTGGCCAACACAAAGCCTTTGTACCACAAGTGTCCTTCTGTGGGGACCCCAGCCTGCTCCACCACAGCTCCCCTCTCCCTGCTCAGCAACACCAGTGACCAGGGGATGTTACACAGAAGGAGAGGCAAACCTTGCAGCTGTTTTGTTAGGCAGCCCCACACGGCAAACGCAATTTGCTAACAGTCATTACAACGTGCCTGCAACATTTGGCCACCAGACTTGCTCCTTATTTGTTTTCAGAGGACGAGCGATTGCTCAACAGCTGCTGTGTAGGCCCCCTTAGCAAAAAAAAAATAATAATACCCTATCTTAAGTACATCTCCAGGGAGACCAAGTGGTTTTTCCACTTATTTATACACCACCAGTAGCACCAAGGGAATCTTACCAAGATCATACCAGCCCCACATGGAGAGGAACCACCCAACCCCACAGGAACGCCGGCTGCCAGGCAAGGGGTGAGGAGGAGGAAGGACTGTCCTCCCAGGGCTGGGAGGTGCAGCTAAGGAAGTCACCCAGTGCCATAATGGGTGGCCGTGGCTCAGCTGGACATAAATTTCTGAGGTCTGAGTGCTGTTTCCAATAAAAACGAGCATCCAGGAGGAGCAGCTGCCTGCACCTCCCCAGCTGCCATCGCGCTTCCCGGACCAGCCCTCTAGCAGCACAGGAAAGCAGTGGGGCCAAATCAAGGAAGGAGGTAAGGAGCCCAAGAGCCTGGGAACAGCAGCACAAGCATTTGGACCACACATCCATCCTGCACAAGTTCTTGGCTGAAATAGGCTTCATAGTGCAAGAGCTGGTTTGGTTCATTGAAGACCCGGAAGGGACCCAGCAGCAGGGAAACATGCACACAAGATGTGTGAAGGGGCAGGCAAAGCTCCTTTGAACTCCCCAAGCCCTTAAAACTGTTTCAAATATTGGGGGGGGGGCAATATTAATTATAAGTTTCTCTTATGCTTGAAGTAGTTGACATAAACATGCACAAAAATTGTGGAAGGGGCAGGCAAAGCCCCTTTGAACCCCCCAAGCCCTTAAAACTTTTTCAAAATTTGGGGGGGGGCAATATTAATTATAAGTTTCTCTTATGCTTGAAGTAGTTGACATGCCCATCCTACTTCAAAATTAAGTTGAAGAACCACAGCTGCCCACATACCTGCCTTCCAAGGGCCACACAGCCTCACCAAGCCAACACTGGTCCCTGGAGCCATTTCACCTAACAGATCAATGCCTTTTTGGGTAAGAAAAGGATGAGACACAGGTCTCTTGATTTACAGTTGTCCACTGTGCCAAGAGATGATGGCATGACAAGTATCCCTCCCTCTTCTGCAAGAGCATCACATCAAAGAAATGTCACGGTTGTCACCTTAGTCAATAAATCAAATAATGGACCTCTGGAATGAATATGAGCTACCAAATGGCCCTGCCCTGGGTTTGAGACCTGCATCCTCTGTAGATAAGATGCACTTGAAACACTCTCACAAGCACTTCCACTCCCACAGCCAGGTCTGACCTCATATCAACATGAACCCCTGTAATGGCAAAAAAAATGATACAAAAAACTTCAAAGATTTTATGAAGAAAATAATGAGCCTTTTCTCCTAAATTACAATCATTTTCTTCCCTTTTCCAACACAGCAGGGCTTACACTGTCCCCGAGTCTGAGAAATAAAGAGAGCTTTCATGTCAAAAAGGCTATGTATTTATGTAGGCATCTCAAGCAACCTTTAAAACACTATTTTAATTAGCAGAAGTTTCCAAAGCCTGAAGTTACACCCAAACTTTCTTCACGTAGGTGCAACGTTGCCAAATTAGCAGAGGTAGCACCATGCTGATTTTTTACAGTGCAACCCAGAGGAGGTGAGTCTCTGCAAGTCTCCACGGGCTCCCAGCAGGACATAATGCAAGACTATGGCTTCAAGTGGTGAAAAAGACAGGGATGAGGAGAAAGTAACCCCATATTGGAGCAATCTTCTCTTCCCAGCCATTAATTGTATCCTGCTGGCACAGCCAGGCCCTAAAACATGTCAAACACTTTCCTCCTCTGCACACTTGTTAAAAATGCTTCAACCTCTTCACTCCTACTGCTGAAGTCTGCTGAGTCAGAAAGAAGCTGGAGAAGAGGTGCAGGGGAGCAGGACTCAGAGGTCACCAGCCAGCATGAACATCAAGTGCCTGACTTCCTTCTTTTGCAACAAGCCAGTGCCTGGGGAGGGGAAGGGAGGCAGATGCCTCTGCCGGGATGAGCACTGGTGGGAACCCACTCCTGCTTCTCAGCTTTGGGAGGATATGGCCCCAGTTGGGGGTCGTCTAAGATGAAAGAGCATTTGACATTTTCAGACCAAAGGGTCCTATTTTTATTTCATTTTTGAGGGCCACATGCAGTCAGATGCCTTTAATGGGGCTAGAACCAGATGGGCCACCGTTTTCTTTGCTCATCCAGGGCGCCGGACATAAAAATACCATTGAAAAATGAGGAGTCAAAGCTTTCCCTTTTTCATTTACTGCTTCTGCTCTTTTCTTGCTCCTGGAGACTGGAGCTGAACAGGAAAGTGGCTGGAACAGGCAGCAACTGCCTGAGCCCAGGGGGTCTCCAAGGAAATGGTGACGCCAAGAGTCAGGAGATTGGAAATGAAGATGACAAACTGAGTTCAATTCCCAGTTTTAAGACTTTTGCAATGTCCCCATTCCCTGGACCAGACTCATGTTGTCTCAGCCTGGCTGCACC
>NW_009954140.1:5909661-5916913 GCF_000747805.2 Chaetura pelagica
CTTTCCCTGCATCATCAGTGGAGAGAGGTCAGCATGACCAAGGGGTGTGAAGGTCCTCCTGATCCTAGAGGGTTTCTCCACATCCCATGCTTTTCTGTCCAAAGGTCTCCAGGGGAGCTGAAACTGCAGAGAAAGCCACTCACAGGAACAGCTTCTTTCCAAAACTACCTCCAGCCATCCCTGTTAAATCCCTGCTAAGAGGGATGACTTAACCCTTCTCAGTATTCAAGATGTTGAGCAAAAACAGAAGAAGCAACAGGTCAGTGTTGTAGTCCTGAACAGGAATGAAACTCTGCCAGCTCTTCAAAAATTAAGAAATAGTTCCCATTTTCAGTAAGAAACCAAATGAAAATTTTCAAACTTTATTAACTTCTTGATTTTTGCTTTTTCAGCTCTTGGGGCTATTTCCCCCCTTTTTCCTTTACAGAGACAACAGAAGGAAAAAAGGAATGAAGAAGGAAAAGGGAAACCACAGGGAAGGGAGAAGGGTGGAAGAGAAGCTGAAAATCAGAAAATTCAAATCCAAATTTTCTCCACAGAAAGTAATTGATTAGATTTCAGGGAAGAGAGGATCAAGCTTTGGCTGAAAAATTCCAGCCCAGTCAATTAAAATAACCCTCAAGCCCTTTTTGCTTAGGAATGATCCCCCAGGTCCACATCCTGCAGTCTCACCCCCAAGCTGCAGCCCTACAGGAGGGAGCCCAAAAGCTGCAGCTCCACGTGGCCAAGGCACGTTGGGGTGTTTGGAAACACACAAGACCTCTCCTCTCTCCCCTCTTCTTCCTCCCAGAGTGTTGTATCACTCCCATTTCTGCACGAGATGTGCAGCCAAAGCAAACACAGATCCCTGGAGCCAGCTCTCAGGAGAGCAGCTGCACAAAGCAGGCAGCCCCCATCCCTCAGCACCCCCTTTTTTTGCCACCAGCCCCACAGGCCACGTGCACACACGACTCTTCTGGCAGCACCCATGTGCTCAGGAGCTGGGCTTTCACTTGCCTGTGAAGCCATCAGCCAGGTTTGTGCTCCCACAGCTCTTCCAGCACCAAACCCCTACAGACTCCCCCTGCAGCATTGATGGAAATGGTCATTCTTATAGCACAGGGTACCTTAAGCTCCCCAAACCTAAATATCACCTTCTCCTTCATCTTGCACCCAAAGGTGCTCTGCAATGGGCAGGAAATACCTGCACTCTGCCCTAAAGATAAATATCTCTCAGGGGAAGACACTTGTGGTGTAAAAGTCACCCTCAGGCCAAGCCAGCCACAGCCCATCATTGTTCCAGTGCACTGGAAGCCACTTGTCCAGCTGCCCCAAATGGGCATCACAGCCTGTCTGCCTCCACCAGATTAAGTCCCACCCTGAGATGCAGCAGAGCTGAGACTATGGTCACACAGAGCTTCAGCTTCCCCTGAAGCTTCCACACTGAGAACCCTTTCTGAGAGCTGGCCAAGGATGCACAGCAGAATTCCCAGGCAGAATAAAAAGGGGGTGGGAAATAGATGCTCATGTGCAGTTGGGATTGGGATTTCCAGTTCCCAGCCCTGCTCTGACAGCACCTGGAGAAAACATAACAAGCTCACCTTCCCAGGAGCAGAAGTGGGTTTTGGTCCAAGAGCTATTTTTATCCCCTCCCAAAATGTTTTGGCAAAACCCATTAGCATCCTGACACTTCCTCTCACAGACCAGACCATGTGAGGGCAGATCAGCCCACGGCTTGAGGAGGAGCTTGAGAAGCAGCCACCTTGGGCAGAAACAAAGCCAAAGGGATGGAGAGCCAGCACCAACGGGCAGGTGTCACCCAGGGCTCTCCAGATCCTGAGAAGCAGCAGTGAGCCCAGGCAGGGTTGGCAGCAGTGGGATGGGAGTAACTTGGCTCAGGTAGAAAACAAGATTCCCAGCTGTGCACCTGGTGGGAAACAGGGCTGAGAAAGAAGAGCTGGAGCTGCTCATCACCAGCAGTGCTTCCTCCATTCCAATCAATTAAAAACCAGCCCATATAAATCTTATTTCCTCCTTTTTGACCTGAATCCTACCCAAGCTCCATATTCCTTCTCCCACTGCACACTGGTTCTCCTGCAGCCCCCCCAGCTCCATGACTCTCCCTCAGCACCTGAACCAGCCCCAGCTCGAGCCACTGGGGGCCACACACACACAGGGGACATGTCTCCAATCCATGAGGTCCCCAGACTGTCCAAAACATCAAGGAAAAAGGTCCCAGCTCACATTTGCAATACACCAGAGGACAAGGTGGTGTGGAGTAGAGGGTCCTTCCATCCTGAGCAACAAGAGGACAACCTGAAGTATGTGATGAGCACCACACACGTGGTGTAACTCTGGTTACCTCTGATACCCTGGAGACACCAATGCACTGAAGGACAAGTCACACCTTTCAGCTCAACTTTCTACTTTCAGAGCTGTTCCCATTTGGCAATGACTTAGATACCAAGAAGTGCTGGAGCCTGGTTTTCTCCTGCCTCTCACTTTGCTCACCCCAGACCAAAAGGGAGATAAAACTCCCCCCAGGGCAGAGCAGTTATGTCTCTTTCTCCTTCCACTTGGGCAAGCAGCAGCCACCAGGTCAAAGGGAGCAGCTCCCTGTGTCCTCCCCTCTGAGAAATAAATGCTGAGCTGATGCTGCTGCAGCACTTTCCAAGACTGAAGAAATACAGTTGCTTGGGACCCTGTTCAATGCTCCTTGCTTGGAAGCCCTTCCCTTACTTGCTCTGCTGTGCTGCACAACTACACCATGAAAGAGAAAAAACTCATTTTCTGCAGAAGCTCCTGGACCTTTGTGCCCTTCCCCAGCACAGGACTCCACCAGCCCTGCAGACAAGGGGTTGCCCCATGGGGCTCTATCAAAACACTGCCTGGCCTTCACCAGGAGATGCACGGTGATGGTGGGCAGTAAGAGAAGTCACCAAAAATCTCACAAACCTCCTCCTGATCCTTCAGCTGACCTCAGCTCAGCCTTCCACTTTTCCCTGCCTATCTTCTCCTCCATCAGTGGCACTCACATCAATTCTCCAAGCCAGAACCTGCTCTCCTGGCCACATTTCCACTGGATCCAAGCACCACAAAGGGCCTGTTCAAGGAGCAGCTTCCTGCCAGCCTCAGAGATGGCCAAGTCTGGGTGGGCAACTGGCACAACCACCCCAAAAACCACCAAAAAGCAACTAGGGATCCATGACACTATCATACATCTCCCAACCCATGCAGCCAAGCAAAACCATGTGGTGGTTTGGAGATGTGGCCTGATAGCCCCCAGGGAGTAAGGACAGAAACCTGCCAAATACCACTTGTTGGAAAACTTCAGAGGTTTCAGTTGCCTTGACTGACACTTTGCCAGGGACACCCTCCTCTGCCTTCCCTCCATGGTATTTCTCACCAAGCTCCAAGTCTGGAAGCCAAACTGGGACAGTCTCAGCTTGCCTGGGTTGGGGTTGACTGCTCAAGTTTTCCCAGCCTCCTCGCAGTGATGCTGAACAGCTTCCCTGAATTCCTGTAAACGTTTTGGCCAGCCTGGCCTGAATTAAGGGTTTACAGAAAAACCCGAGTGTGAGTGCTGGGGCTCAGAGCTGGCCACAGCTCTGCTTTCAGCTAGCCCTGGTGGCTCTTGAAGTTGGAAGACTAAAAAGAAAAAAAAAAGCAGGCTAAGGGAGCCAAGCAGGGAGAGATGAATCACCTCACTTTGGGAAAGCTGAGGATGATGGGGCAGGGGAAAAAAATAAAATAAAATATATATATGGTTCAGTATGAGGTCACATCTTCAGCCAAAAATTGACATAAGCTAACAGAGGAACACCAACATGCATGACACATCAAGTCCCTTTCAGCAACACACTTGGGGGAAATCAGAGTTGCTCAGAAGCTGGGATCTGAACAAGCTGCTGGTCCATCCCCAGCCTGGAGCCTGCTCAGTCTGACCTGGGAAGCTGGAAGCCCCCACGGACATTGCAGCTCCCAGACCTTACAAGTCAGGGGTGCCCTGGGGGGGGGGGCTTGTCCACAGGAAACCCACCTCCTTTTGGATGAGGAGAGACCCAGGGAGAACAGAGCTCATCCAACAAGTGATGCAGGGCGTGACATCCCGATGGAAGACGATGAGGAGGATTGGACTACAAGAGAAGGAGGGCTGAAGACCCCACACACACACCCTGCTTTGCAGGGGTACAGGCAAAGAGCCAAATTAATCCTTGACCTAAACTCTCACCTAATGGATGCAGGATCTTTGCCTGCCCTGCAGCCACACCAGGAGCCAGCCCCTTGGTACCCAGGATGCTCGGGGCAGGCACAGCCACAGCTCCCTCCTTCCCCCTTCCCTCCACAGCCAGACCCTCAGTTTTTTCCCCCCAGCGGGAGAGCACAGCCCATTAGACAAGGCCTGATTGCTCCTCCTCACCTCCCCCGTGACACAATCGAGTGCGCATACAAGGCAGAACAAAACAGTGACAATTGGTGACAAATGGACTGCACAGCATCCCGTGGCCCCGTCGCCTGGGAGACCCTGGCCAAGCATGGGCGGCTGCACGTCGGGGACAGCAGAGGGGACACAGGTGCTGGGAAACTGGGACGGACCCATTTGCTAATTGCACCCACGGAAGGTGAGGGGGACAGAGCCACCGTGGGCTCCCCCAGCCTACCAGGAGCTGAGCCCCAAGCCCCAGCCTGGGACAGAGGACTGCAGCCCATCAGGCCCAGCCTGCTCTGCCCCCCGGGGCCATCCCCTTTAATAAGGGTAATTTTCCAGAAGTATTTTCCCAGGTCAGTGTCGTGGTTTGACAACAAACAGAGAGGGGGGAAAGGCTTTCACTGCTGCTAGCACTGGCCCCGCAGGCAGCACCAAGCCCATTTCCAGTGCTAAATAACCCAGCTCTGTGCTGGACGTTGTATCACCAGCCCTGCTTTGCCAGGGGAGAAACCCAGGCCAAGAGAAGGGGAACGATGCCTGCACTCCAGCCCGGTGCTGGCAGAGCCAACAGCCTCTTCCGGGAACATCTTGGAGTGACTCAATGCCTTTTACTTTCAATGCAAGTGAGGTAAGTGCCCTGCATCCAGCGTGGAAGCACTTCACACTCACCCAGGGCTGCAGACATTCTCCAACACTCAAAGCACCAACAAAACTGGACGTGTAGCTCCTGACATTCCATGTCCCTCCTCCCAGGCAGCTGCAAACATTGCCCTGGCTTGGGCTTGAGCTGCTTCCTGAGGAATACCTGCAGCAGACACCTGGAATGGCCACGCAGCAGTGACAGCCCCTGGAAAATGACTTTGCCTCTTTTCCCCTCTGCTTCCAAAATTGTACTTCTGCAGCTTTATTCTCTCCTGTCCCCCTTTTGCTGCAGGCTCCCCCAGGAGAGGTGCCCCAGGTGGAGTTCAGCATCCTTCCTCAGGCTCCATGCATTTCAGCTACACTTCCTCCCAGGACCCCTCTCCCACCGTGCAGGTGGGCAAGAAAGAGTTAAGGCTGCAGCTGCCAGCCCGGCGTGCAGAGTTATGCTCAAACTGTTCCCACTGCTGCATGAAGTCAGCTGTCATTAGGGAACAAAGGAGTCCCGACCAGCTCGAGTT
Source organism: Chaetura pelagica (assembly GCF_000747805.2). Lineage (NCBI taxonomy): Eukaryota > Metazoa > Chordata > Aves > Apodiformes > Apodidae > Chaetura > Chaetura pelagica. The sequence goes on from NW_009954140.1 coordinate 5,915,230, forward strand.
GTGTCACACTCAGGAGGCGCAGAGACTGCTCCCTGATTAGGATTTCTAAATCAGTCCCATCGAGGCCCAGAGAATAAAGGCCCAGAACAATGAGCAGGGGCACATTCACACAAGCAGCAGCCCCCTCCAGCCCCCACCCCCTCGCACGCTTCTCCTCCCGCCCGAGCTCTGGAAAACTTCACCTCCACATCTCAGTGAGGACCAGAGGCACCCTGCTGCCCAGGGGCCTGGCTCTCCATCCCTGCTCACACTCCATTCGGGGCATCTTCTAAGTCACCAGGACTGACCATCTCCTCAGTGATCTCTTGGCCCTTGAGCCCTGTGCTCCAAGGATCCCGCCCTGGGGCCACGCAGTGAGGGTGCTGGAGGAGGCCATCCCAGGCAGTGATGCTTCCTGGATCCCTCCTGAGCAGCCACCCTGGCTGATGGCCAGAGCCCTGTCCCCTCCAGACTCCCCTCAGCAGCTGAACATGGTAGCAGTGGCCACCACAGCCACCTGCCCTGAGGCCAGGGATGGCCAGGCACACTGAGCCCCACCACTGACAGCCAGGATTGGCATGGATAGATGGATTTTTCTTTAAAAACAAGGTACTTTCCACATGTATAGCAAGCACATCCACATATATAGCAAACCTCAAGTGCAGCAAGACCAAACTACCTGCAAGAGTGGTCATCTCTTGCAGTTCTGGACTGTCATATCATTGCCCCTTTGTTCCAGGGGTACTGACACTTGCCAGATCCCCCCACACTGACCCTGAGCATCACCCACATCCTCTTCCCTGAGCTTGCTCTACAGAGGTTCTTCTTTCCTACTAACCAAGACTTAGTACACACAGAAACAGACTGGAGGCTGCAGACCCAGTTGCTAAATTAATCTCAACCCAGGCTGACTTCCTCCATGAGGATGTGAGTTCTCACACCACAGGCAAGAGGGAGTTACTGGTTTGGTTGGTGGGATCTGTAGAAACTTTTCTCAGAAAAAACAGGAATTCCAGCACAAGTGAAAAAAAATTGAAGGAAAACCAAGACATTTGTGAATTTGGAATATTAAAAACACAGAGGCAGGAATTAAGTGGTAGTAAATGCTATTCTTGGCTCCAAACCTGACTGTGCTCATGACATTGGCTTTGTCCATGAAGAGCTTTCTGCTTCATTTCTTCCCATGCAGAAGGAGGAGGGGACCCTATAAGTGGTTACCTCCCACAGGCACAAATCCTTTACATCAGGGTTCCCACAAGCAATGACAAACACAATGGGACCATCCTCCCACCGTGCCCAGTTTCTCTGGAGCCACGACTGGGGGCAAATGGGGGTGTCCACCAAGGTGGAGCTGGGTGCCAGGCTGTGTTCCTGGCCTTATGAAGTCTCCAGGCAGAGCCAGGCAAGCTGGCCAGCCTAAAACCCACACTTGCCCATAGGCTGGGCCATCAAACCAGACCCAAGCCCAATTTCCCCATCCCAGCCCAACAACTTTTCCTTGGAGAGGTCTCATCATCTTCACGCAAAGATCCTATCATTGCCCAGAGCCAAAACGACAGCTCCTTTATCCCCCCTGCCTTCGGATTTGGGAAAGCACAGAGGGATGGAAGCTGGAAAAGGGGCTGAGGGTTTCCCTTGCCCCCCTTGCCCCCGGGCTGGCTGTTCCAGGGCGGGGGGCCAGGCGGGCAGGGGGGCCCGGAGCCGG
>NW_009954140.1:5917086-5940230 GCF_000747805.2 Chaetura pelagica
GGGGCGTGAAAGCCAACCAAGGCAGGATCAGCTGTGGGCTGGGCTGCTGCAGGTCTGCCTGGCCCAGAGGGGGGTGCGGGGAGACATATTGGACCGTGTGGGAAACCCACAGGCTCAGCTTCTCACACATTGTTCCCCAGCCCGGCATCCCCAGCCCCCAGCCAAAGCCGTTAATGCCACAAAAGATACTTCGCCCATTGTGCCGGGGGACAGCTGAGAGGATGGAGTCAGCCCTCCCCAGCTCCCCTGCCTCCCTCTCCTGCTGGAGAGGGGAAGAGGGGACAGAGCCATCAAAATGGAGAGTTTGATGCTCACCGTACAAAAGAATTAAATCCACTTAGGCCCCTTTCTCGCTAATCTTGGGCTGTGGGGGGTTAAACGTGGTTACATTTTCATTAGGTACTAATAGCAAAAGGGCAGCTCATGGTAGCGCGGGCTGGCGCGTTGTCATGCGGATGGTGTGAGCAGGGCTGCCCAGCAGCCTGCAGGGCTGCAGCACCAGGGCATGCTCGGAGGGGGAAATGGTGTCACTCAGCATTGTCGGGCCTGAATTCCATCAATGGGAAAAGTCACGTTTCCTCCGCCGAAAGGAAACAAGTTGAAACGCGCCGGGAAGGGGCGGAGGTGGCCGGGAGGCACCTGGGCTCGCCAGGGACCCTCCTGCTTTGTGGAGCTATGGCCAGGGTGAGGGGCTGGTGGCTTCAGGTGGTCACCCCCCATACCATGAGCCACAAGCCATCAGTCCTGAAGTGCCAGCAACTCAGCCAGCCAGCAGCAGGAACTGGGAAGATACCCCATCCCCTTCCATCTGGGACTCAGGGCACACGGGACACCAGCGTCCACAGGCAGCATGAGACCAAAAAGCCATTTTCCCCCTTTATCAGTTCTTTTCTTGCAGGCAGCTCAGCCGCGCTGTGCCGTTCCCTACCCCTACTTTCCACTGAGCTGGAAACTGCAGATTTGTTCGGAGAATGAAATTGGGTAAGACAGCAAAATGCATCTCAGGGAAGGGGCTGGAGGAGCCTCGGCCTCACTGCCCAGAGCTCAAAACCCCATCCAGAGGAACGCCCAGGAAAGGGCACATTTCAATTAACAAAGAATGATTCCCCCCATCCTGTACAGCACCATCAGGAGCCACTTGTGACTCTATTTGCACAGTGCCTGTCCTGTCACAAGCTCCTTTCGACCAGGGACAAATTCTCCATCTGCACAACACTCAAGTGCAAATTTCCTTGCGAAGTCCAACACCACGTCTATCTTGCCTGACTGCCAGAGACCAAATTTGAGCCAAATTTCCTGCAAGCATTGCTGAGTTTTGCAAGCTCCAAGTCCTTGGAGAGTCACATTTTCATGCTTCTCGCTATAACCTCGAGAGCCAGAGCTTGAGTTTTTATGAAAGCTGAGATTCTCAATGCTCTGGAGCCAAGGCTTTCAGGGGGAGATCAGAAAGGGAGAGCAAGGGAACACATGAAGGTTGGCAACAGGGTACATCACACTTGGATTGAGCTGAAATAAGGTTGTGGCCTTCCCATCAGCAAGAGTTCAAATAGGACCTTCTCTTCCACCTTCTATCCACACAGCTTGCTGGAATTGGACCTATCCTGTACCTCTGACACGGTGGCAGATTTTATTGACACTGCCCAGAAACACTTAAAGGTTCTTGACAACGAGACAGACAGATGGATAGATGGACAGCGTGTCTCAAACCCCGCTTCCCCAGGAAAGCCCTCTATGGAATAGCACGTTGTGCAACAACCACGATAACATCTTGACAACTCACACCGATATTTTCCTGGTTTTGGGGAGAGCTGCAGTGTTGCAATCCAGGCTCCGGGTTAAGAGCTGGAGTTCTGGAAAGCTCATCTCGACAAGGAGTGTCATGGAGAGGCGTCAGGTCCAATGGGCGCCCAGAGGGGCAGGAGCCTCCACCGAGAGCAAAGCCCTGCAGATCTGCTGGACCTGCTCCAGGGGCTTACACAGCTGATGATCTCTTCTGGGCCAAAATGTTTATTGTTTCCCAGCAAAGTTGTACCAGAAGCACAACCGCAAAATCTGATACAGCGGCGCGCAAAGTTTAACACGTGTTACTTTTCACTCCTGCGCCTCAGGACTTCCCTGCACTGACATTAGCCAGGGAGACTCGTTTGCTTCCTTCAACCTGATAGACCAAATAAGCGAGGGGACAAAAATCAAACCTCACCAAGCAATGGGAACCACTTCTGAGGGGAGGCTGCCTTCGGAAATCCAGCCACGTCCCAGAATTACAACCGGTCTCGGCAATTACCAGAAGTAAAACATTAAAAAGCGTGAGGCAAAGTGCATTTGCATGCTAAAAGCTCCCCTCGGTGGGGCTGAAAGGCTGGATCCCACAACAAAGCACAAAACTTTCCTCTCCAAAAATACATAACCCCAGGTGTCATGTCCCCCCACAGCCAGTTTGCACCCCAAAGGCTGTGGAGTGCAGAGCTGGTAACGGGTGCAGCCACAGCACCTCAGCACCAGGCGTTTTGGATGTGGACCCAGATGGATGCCTAGACTTGCTGGACAAGCCAAGCTGGAAGGGTTAATCCATGCTCAGTCATCTCAATCACAGCACAGCCCCTGGGGCTCCGTGGGGAGGGGAGTGCCAGGAGGTTTCCTTGATGGGGCGGATTTGCTGAAAATGGTGATTCTGAAACCCCAGCCTGGTTCTGCTGCTGCAAAAACAGGTTTGAGTTTGATTCAGAAGCCCCAGGTGGGCAAGTTACCTGAAGGCCATGAGGAGGAAACTCCTACATCCGCTCTGAAAGCACAAACCTTTAGCTGGCCAAGGAGGGAGGAGAGCAGGAGGGCTCCAGGGTAGGGTTTCACCTGGAAACAGCTTCATGCTCAAAACATGAGCTGACAGGAGGCTCTGAGCCAAAGCCCTGGGCCGAGGGCTGGGAGAGGCAAACTGAAAACCCCAATTAGAGGTTTCTGAACCTCCAACAAGGGGCAGCTAGAGAGTGGGGCTCTCCTACTTGGGACTCTCTGCAGAAGTCAGGAGTCCATCCCACTACCATTTTCCCATCCCAGTCTCATCCATCAGCACACCATGGATCCTTGATACTGTAATTCTGCCCCATCCATGCTCCTCTTCTTCTCCGTATCTCTCCCCTCAGGAAGGTTCACCCATGGGTTTAACTGCCAAGTGATCCAGCCTCAGTAGCACTGCAGGGATGATGTACCTCACTAATAAAGCCACCAGGACTTGAGTCCATGCCTAGAGTTCACATGAGCTAAACCAGCCCCCCAGAGACTCTCCAAACACCCTGAGCTCTGGGAGCACCTAGAGAAGTAACCCGTTTGTAGGACATTAAAAAGCAAATAGGGGACAGAAAAATAAAAGGCAACACACAAATCCTACCCAATTTCTGTCTGTGGCAGTGAGGCAGACCTGAAAAGGACAGACTGCAAGAGAATGGAGCTCTTTGTATGTGAGAAGGTAATCAGGTGCAGGACAGTGGCCTTGGACATACAACCAGTTTTAGGTATTATAGAGCAGCAGTCAAGACCAAAACGCATGAAATCACCCAACAGCCCATTTTGGAACAGTATCAAATTTCAGGTTTCATGGTAGAAGTGGCAAAGGATTCATCTGTGAGCTAAGTCAGTCATCATGAGATCAACCTTCACTCCAGGACACTGCTCGGGTTGGGTGATGCCTCCTGAGACACCCCAGTCCCTCCCAGGACCCAGCCACGGGGTGACACCACAACACTCTCCAAAATGGGCAACCTCTTAAAACAACACACAGAGACAATACTCAGTACTGAGGGGTTCCTTCCAACATCTATGCCTAGAACACCAACGTCAGCTGCAAAAGTTTCTGTTAGAGAAGGGCTGGACAGGAGCAAGCTGGGAATGAAGAGAGAAGACAACCCTCCAGAGACCAACTTGGAAGACAGATAACATGCCCATGAGCTGCAAAGTCTTCTGGAGTTGAACCACAAAGCAACAGAGAAAACACCACACGAACACACGTTTTTATCAAGCAAGGGCATTTCTGGATTCAACACAAAAGAAGGGCTTTCCCAGAGGAAGGCTCATTAGAAGTCCTCACCAGTCCAGTACCTTTCCCCTCTATATAGAATACAATAATAAAAAAAAAAGAAAAGCAGGGCATGTTCCTTTGAAGGTTGTTTTCTTTCATCCCTCCCCCAGCCACTGTTGGTCTCCTCTCCGGCTGGGAGAGCAGGCTGAGAGCCAGGAGCCCCCTCCTGCCAGGCCCCTGGGGCATCCCGCCCGCCAGACCCTCCTCCCTCTGCCTCCTGCCTCTCCCCAGCCCTGGGCAGTCACCTCGGGAGCAGCTGGAGCCCCTGCCAGGCGAGAGGGCCTGGGAAATCCATTCCACCCCAATTAAAGCTCAAGACGATCGCACAGCAACAGGGAGCGGCGCTGCTGGGGCAGCTTCCCCCCTGAAAGGCTTGGTAGGGATGGGGGCTTCTGTCCAGGAGAAATTAAAGAAAAAGAAGAATTTTGAGGGTTTAGGGGACTTTTTGTTGTTGGGTTTTTGGGTTGGTTTTGATTTTTTTTAACTTTTTTTTTGAGGCAGTAGCTGTTGGGCCCCTACAAGGCACATGGTGCCCCATCACAGCCTAAACTCGCTCTGACCCTCACAGATGAGAAATGAGCAGGGCTGGATGCTCAAGGCTGTTATTGTTGAAATCTCGGTCAGCACAGAGGTACAGAGAGCCTTTGCCTACTTGCTGCCCTGAATATTTGCCCAGCCAGGCTTATCTGGCAGCAGGTCACATCATGGAGCCATATCCCAGAGCTGGGCACCAACAGGAGGTGCTGGAGGTGGATTCACCCAAGAGGCAATGGGGTCTACAAAGCCTCTTCCGCCTCACCTCCCCAGTCAGCCCTGCCAGCAGTTGTGCCTTGTGCCAGTTCACTTCCAGCCCTGATGCAGCCCTTTCCCAGCTCCAGGTGACCACATCCAGCCCTACCCAGCCCCAGGAATCCAAGGTCATAGGGGATGATGAGTGACATAAATCCTTATCCTGACAAGGACTCAGCACCTGAAAGTCCCAGTGCCAGCCCAGAGAGCACATCCTTCCTTTATAGCACAGCAACACCAAGACAGCCAGGCTGGGGATCTCAGAGGAGGCTCTGAAAAACTCACAGGATTCCTTCTGCCCTGCTCAGCCTTTCCTACCTCTCTGCTAGAGAGTAGGAGTGGGCAAAGCTCCTGCTTCAAACTCATTGTGTCCTCCGTGTTTTACTGTTCTGACTGATGGAACAAAGCAGAAAGCAGCTCAAAGCCAGGGCAAGAGAGAACGACAGTCCCTGCCCTCAGAGAACTTATAAACCCAGGAGACAAGATGTAACACGAGGAGGAAACAGGCTGGAGGCCAGAGGGGTTACCATAAAAAAATAGGATGTTTTAGAACATCTTTGCTGTGGGCGTAAATCACCACCCGTCTCAGGAGTACAGAGCAAGTCCTCTCCCAAATCAAACCCACCTCCCACAGCCTGTGCCAGAGCAGCACAAAAACACCTGTCCCTGGTGTAGATGAGATGGGCAAAAAGGGTGTCTGAGCGTGGGTACCAGATGGGCTGGAGGCAAAGGGACCTGCCAGTGTCTGGCCAGAGGGTTCAGTGGCAGAGCCAGGGATGGACTCCTGATCTCCCAGAGCTTTGAAGATTAAAGCCCTTCCTCCCTGCTACCTGCTGAGGAGGGGAAAAGCCTTTTTACAGCAGCAAGGCTTGAATAAACCCACTGCTCACCATTCATTCCTTCATCCCACCTTCCCTGCTCCCCTCACAGATCTGGGATAGCAAAGGAGGGATTCCTTTCCTTCCTCTGCCCCCCAAGAAGGAAAGACAGGAAGGGTTGGGGGAAAGGGGCATCTTATTTCAAATAAGCAAACAGAATTTATTACCGGACACATCCCTGAGCCCTCAGCCCAGCAAACTGCAGCTGGGGTGGAAGAGGCACATAAATAAAGTTTACAGCTAAACTGGCCTGACCCAGCATTGCCCCGAGGTGCAGGAGCAGTATCTTGTCATTAGTATGCAGAACACATCGCCTTAATGTCTGCTCATTTGTTCTCAGCCCACTCGGCTCTATAAATCCCCACAAAGGGCCGGGCAGGGCTGGGGGATGGGGAGCAGCTCCTGTCCCGCTGCCAGAGCCCGAGCAGGCGGGTCTGTGCTCTCCTCCCGAGCAGGAACCAGCAGAGCCCATCGCAGGGCTGGGATGGGCAGCTGGGAACTGCCAGAGCAGAGAACAGACCAGAACTGGTCCCTCAGCACCAGCAGAGCCACAGGCAGCACCTGCAAGGCAGGACATCCCTGGCTGCTCCAGCTCAGCACACACTTGGTGCCCAGATGGACACAAACACAGCTTGTAAAAAACCCTACAAATTCAACAATCTTTTCCTATTTTTTTTCTTGGAATTGCTTTAAACCACCATCCACCCTTGCAGACCCTCCCTGCCATCTGCTGACACCCCGGCATGTCCCCTCCCCAAAACACACCTGGCAACCCCAGCCTTCACAGCTCCAAAGTGCTACCCCAGCCTGGGCTACACACAGGGGGCCTGGCATGGGGGTCAAGAGGATGGCATGGTTGGGGGAGAACACCTGCCTTGGCAGTAGCATCAGGATCAGCACCCACAGCACCTTCCTGTCCCCCAGCTCCAAAGCCAGATGTGATCTCCCTCCCACCCTGCAGCCTCACAGGTTGTGGCAAGATGAGAACAAACTGATTTACTGTCCCACACCACCCTGCAAGGCAGGAGCCGAGTCCCTTTCCTGCTTTGCACTGCACAAAGCTATTTTCTGTACACATATTAGCCACCCTTCTCTGTCATTAATCTTGTTGGGATCTCCCCCACAGGTTTGAAGAAAGTAAAACATGATTTATTGTCTGACAACAACAAAAAAAGAAAAAAGCAAAAGCAAAGCAGGAGGCAAAGCAGCCAGACAGCAGATCCAGCAGCTGGGGAACAGGAAGGAAGGTACCTTGGGTGGAAGGTGCCAAGGGGGAAATGTTGCCTTCAGAGCAATCTGATGGCTCAAGATCTGGAATTCAATTGGGTAAAAACTCAGGGAAATGAGGCACTTGCTGAGACCTGACAGAGCTGGCAGTTTCCCCCCATGGCACTTGGCACAGGCAGCCAAGCAGAGCTCAGGAGATGAGGAAGCTTTGGGCTCCAGGTGGGCACAGCCCTGCTGAAGCACCGAGCTCCCCCTGCCCAGCCCTGCACCCCAGCACCAGGGACCCCCCTGAGCACAGCTTTGTGCACATGGACCCCACAGTGCTTCAGAGACAGCAAACACCAACCAACATCCACACAACTTGGCACCTGCAGAAGCTTTCAAGTGATTCCAAGAAGAAATACTTTGGAGTTTTACCATTTTAGAATTACACAAAAAAAATGCAGAACAAGTGGGACAACAGGCACTCCTTCCTGGGCAGTATCTGGGGTAATTTCTGGGAACCTCGGCAGCAGTGAAGGCTTTGTGCTCTCCCCTGCAGGAGGAGAAGGTGTGGGATCCAGTCTCCACATGGGAATGACCCACGACAGCCCTGACTGTAAAGAACATCCCCAAGGTACAACCAATTCTTTGCTGAAAGGAAAGCAAAGGGATATCCCTTCCAGCTGGCCCTTCAGCCTGGGATGGCACTGGGGAAGCTCAGCATGATGTTGGGAAATAGAAAAGCAGCTTAAGAGACACCAGAGCAGAAGCTGGGCTGGCTCTAGCATTGACCTGTCCCAAATTTGCTGGCACATGTCCTTCCCAGGTCTGTGCATCCTGGAGATTGTCCCACAGACCAGCAGGCTTCCTGCTCAGAAAGGTGAGGTCAGCAACCAGCTGAACTGCTGGTTCCCTCTGAGCTCAGCACCTGCTCATTGCCAGTGCCTCCCAGTGCAAACATCTTCTGCAAGCTAAAGCCACCTCTAAGTAAGGTGGACAAGCCACATCACCAGAGAATGCTCAGCACAGTAGCCCAGTATTTACTCAAAAGGCAAGTTTTGAGTTCAGACCATGCACTTGGTCTCACACACTTTCTGTCCAGCAGCCACCACCTGGGCAGCCCTTGCACAGAACTGGTGGAGAAGCTGTTTCAGTGCAGAGCCCCCTCCAGCCATCACATCTTCAGCCCACCCATGTCACATGCCCAAGCTTTCCCCCAGCACTCAGGATCTTCTGCCATTCAAAGGTCTTGGAGCAAAGGTGTCAGGCCAGTTCAGGAGATGTCACATCTCCCCAGTTTTTGTCAGCCTGAGCACACTCAAGAGTCATTACAAGCCTGGAATAATGCAAACCCAGACATGTGCCCTGGTGCTTTTCTGCCTGTGGGTACCTAGAGAGCCCAAACATCAGAAATCAGATTTTACCTGCTGTGCACCAAGAAAGCCAAAGCCATGTTGCCTTTTAGAGCCCACTTATCTTTTCTTCATTTTTAAATAATGACGTTTGCAGACACACTAAGTTGACACATTTTGGAATTCTTTCCACATTTACAACACAGGTGAGATGTGGTGCTTCTGAAGCAAACAGGCACCTCAGCTCTGCAGCAGCCTCCAGTGCAAGAAGGAACTAAGACATGTCCTGGGATAGGAGGTTAAGGGCAAAGACTAACACGAAGACTAAGATGTGAACAGCAACCCAAAGCTGTAGGTTTGCAAATCAAAGCCCAAGTGCTGTAATCCTGTTACCTGGCATCCTCCATGCACAGGGTGCCTTCAGATTTCCTTTGTAAGCAGCTGACTCAGCAAATCACATCAGTTCCCACAGCCTTCACTGCAGGTTAACAACCAAGAGCTCAAAGGCAGAGCTGCACTGCCCAGTGCTGTTCTGCATCAGGGTGGAGGGCTGAAGCCTGAGAACAGTTCTGATGTCAGAAGCAATCAGGAGATGTGAGAAGGTTCCACAGAGAACACAAAAATTGTGATTAAGCTACTAAATATTTTGCATCTCATTACACTGGAGGACTCCAGTGCATAACCTTGCAGCCCAGTGTGCTAAATACATTTGTGTACATGAGCAAGTTTATATTTAAACACAGCAAGACCCAATGAACCCCCACTGGTGGTGAGGCAGGTGACCTCTCTTACCTGAGGTGGGAAACCTGCACATCCGGCCTCTGATGCATCTTTCAGATATGCCAACATGTTGGGTGATAACTGACATGCCATAAATCTGGGTTTAACTCAGTTAATTACCAGTGTTGTGCTCATGAGTAACACGATAGCATTTAAGGTGTGGCAGATTTTCCATTACAGGGCCCTGGCTGCAGGAATTCCATGAGAAGTGTTTTCAGCTGGATACAGCTTTGACAGAAGTCAGGTACACTCCAACCTGAGCTTTCTAACCCCAAACCACCCCACCAAACCCTGACAGCCTCCAGCCCCCTGCAGAGGGGTTCCTCCTGCAGGATAACCCCCCCAGTCACCTCCACACACCCACCAGCACCTGCTGGAATTGCCCTTGGGATCATTTCCTACCTCTCCAAGCCTTCCCCTTCCTACAACACCAGGGCACTTGCATCAATGTTGGCAATTTCAGAAGGATTGGGGGGTATTATGCCTAAAAAAACAGGGAAATAACACAACCCAGCCAAAAGACTAAAGAAAAATAAAGCCTGAGGAACCACACGCTCAGATTCCCAGCTGGAAGTTGATCTGCAAGGACAGTTCCTGTCAGTGCAGCAGCAAACAAGAGCTTTTGGTAGAGGGAAAACCAGAGCCCCACCAGGGGGAAAGTCTCCAGGAGAGAGGACAAAGCAGCTTCTGAGGACACTTCTCTGCCAGAGCAGCAAACTCAGAGCATCACCCCCAAGGCAGCCCTCCCTCAGCTCACACAACCTGGGGTGTTTTCAGCAGGGCAGAACCCACAGACACAGCCCGTTTCTCAGCTGAAGAGGCTGCTTTTCCACCATGCCCTTCTGCAGAGGTGGAGGGTTTAGTGTCCCTGGCATCAAGGCTCAGAACAGGGAAGGAAAAAAGCCCATATGCCCAAAAATGTCCCTGAAGGATTTTGCACAAGCACATGGGCAGGGCACACCGACAACAGCCCCGTGGCCAGAGCCCTCTCCTGGAAACCTGGGCTCAGGTCCCCCATCCAGCCCAAGGTCAAGGGGGAGGCAACATCAGCAGACCAGCCCTGGTCTTACAAGAGCAGAAGCATCCTGAGACCTCTCACACAGGGTCAGAGCAAAGGCCTGAGCTGCTGTCCCAGAGGAGCTGGGGGAACACATCCAACCATATTATCAAAAACAACACTTTCAGCCCAATTTGGAAACAGTTGAGAGTTGCTGGGTGCTCCATAGGTAGGAGCACAGCACCAGCTCCTTGTGGAGCTTCATCACATTTGAGCCCTTCACCTCCAGGATAACTCAGTGCAGCCACTGCCACCCAGATTTAGTCTGGGGGGCCTGAAACTGTACCCCAACTCTCCTATAAAGAGGCACCCAATGCACTGCACCCAAACACCCAGCTGAAGCCCTCCCTTGGCACCCCTGCTTTCCAGCTGACAGCTTTTGCTCACAAAAAGACAAAAGATGAGGGGAGAGAAAAAAAAAAAAAAATCAATATAAATCCCTGCAGATTCTCATCTTCCTTCTCTAGTCTCCTCCAGTCTTTGTTTTGCAGTACGAGTGTTTCAGCCCTGGCTGTCCCAGGGAACAGGATTAGACAGGTCACCACAGAATCAGATTACAGACTTTTACCTTTTTAACTTTTCCTCTCAGCACGTAGGCTGGAGAACTGACACCCAGCAAGGGAGCAGGCAAGGGACAGGCCTGGGTGGAGGTGGCAGCCAAACTGCAGTGATTCAGGGAGACCTGCCAAGTCACTGGAAGTTCTCACGATTCCAGGACCTGAAACAAACAAACAACAACAAAAAAAAGAAGAGACAGGTTAAAATTAAAAGTTCCGGGAGGTTAAGAATTTTATCCAACCTGTGCAACAAAGGTAATAATAATAATATCAAAAATGTCCTGCTGGAATTTTGTCCTGAAGGGCTCAGTTTCTCACTCTGTGAGGACAGAGAGAGCCCTGGTGTTTGGAAAGGTCTGGAACCTCACAGTGGGTATTGTGGCCACAGACACCAAATCATTAGATGAGTCCTATAGTTTCCATGGTACAAACTTCCTTTTAGCATGATGTTCCCTCAACCAGGGAGCACATCTGCCCTGTCTCAGGCTCTTCCAGTTTCTTCATGTCTCAGCATCCTGGGAGACATCAAGAAAAGGAGGAGATGAAGAGAGAGGATAATCATTCTAGTAAAAGCATGTGTTGAACTTGTTAGGTCTGTTTATAAATCAGGGCTATTAAGGTTCATTATGATCTCCTGTGCTGCACGAGGCAGCTTGTGTTCCCTTCACCACAACCTGGACACAATTCTGCCTGTCCCATCACCAGCACAGGAGCATCGTGCACCTTAGGCCACTTCTGCTTGGTGCCTCTGAAGCACTGCTGTCCAAAACACCCATTGCAACTGAACCTCTTCACTGTTGTTAGCACTACTCCTGCCATCTAGTTACAGTTTCTATGAACAGTATTCAGCTTTTGAGCTTAACAGCATATTTTTCTCCCCCCTGGGATACAGAAGTTACTGGATGTATCATAACAAGACAACCATTTCCACCACAGCCTCTAAGGTCCCTTCCAACCCAAACCATTGATGCTTCTGTGTTCTATGATTTTGTCTCAAAACTTCTGCAGAAGGCTCTGACATATGATTTCAGCTCCGAGTCACCTCCATTTGACCAACTCAACTAGTCTTTCCCAGTCAGATGGGCAATGAAGACAAACTGATGGGAGTTACACTCCAAAAATAATAATAAAAAAGGAGCTATTGAGCTGATTTCCCTCCATCAAAGGAACCAGGAGCTAAACCCCACGTTTCTTTATTAGCACTTGTACAGTACGTACAACATACATGTATTGGATTTGTGGTGGTTTCACCACATCTGAACAGGAGAAGCCTTAAGCACTGATTTCCAGAGCTATAGTCACCTCACATCAGGTGGTTGTTCCTTGGCACAACCTCCACCAGCTGCCCACAGGCCTCCTCCTTCCCACCCCTCCAGTGACATCCAGGAGCAGACAGAAACAAGAGAAACAAAGCTGAGCAGGGTAGACTTCTCTCATGCCAGATGAGCCTTCAAAATGCAAAACATCAGCAAACCAACAACTGGAGCCATCTGCTCCATGTCCTGCTGCTGGGGACACCCCAAGGCTGAGCTGGAGCCCCCCAACAGCCTTTGCCTGCACCCAGGGTTCAAGCACCACTTGAGGCATTTCAGCTTATCCCAAAATGGCCCAGAATATCTTTGTTAATAAAGTTCTCAAGATAAAAACTAACGCAATAATTTTCACAAGCTTCTGCTGGGTAATTACAAGCCTATCACTTCTGAGCTAATAATGTCTTTAGCTGTATGTAATTATGTGGAGATGGAAAAAAACATTGTACTGGAAACAAGTTCCCTCTGCCCTTAGCTGGCTGGTAGCTAAATATCTCCAGAGGAGAGGAAAGGTGGGAAGCAGCCAGTGAGCTTCCACCTTTGGAAGAGGGAGCTGGGATCAAACATACCTCCCAGGCAAAGCACCACCTGAACCAGGAGATCTCTAAGACTCCACCTCTTGTGTTCACACTCTCACTGTGACTTTACAGGCAGGCTGGGTACAGGGAATTAACCCAGCAGAGATGAGCTCCTAGAATTAACCTCGTGCTTCTCTGACATGCTGGCCCCATGGAGCAGAGCCTTGACCATCTGAGTGTCATTTTCTCCAGAGCTCCACAAATTGGGCACTGGGGTGTCCCCAGGGGTCACCTGGAGCAGTCAGTGGCAAAAGCTGAATTTTCTCTTATTGGTTACAGGAAAGAATAATAAGCACAGGGAGCTGTTAAGCAGTAACAAGCCTTGGCCCCTACTGATCTCAATTTTCAATTGCTAAGCAAAGATAAAAGGACAATCATAAAATCCTACATGGAGCCCATCCCTCTGGTTTCCTGAGAGGGCAGGGGGTGGGCACTGCCTGCACCCTGCAAATTTCTGACCATGGCTCATAAGTGCACCCAAGAAGCTCACAAAAGGGCAGGAGGAAAGTAACTTCCCCCTCCAGTCACTGCCCTGTTATTTGCAGCAGATCATTTTGGACAAGAGAACAGGAGACGCAGAAGAAGCTGCAACGATGAGGAAATGCCAAGCAGACACACACCAGCCTCCCCAGGGTGATGCCTGTGACAGGCCAGGGCAAACCCCAGCCAGAGCATTTCCCAGCTCGGTGCCCCAGGGCTGGAGCAGGCAGCAACAGAGACTGGGGGGAGGAGGATTCACAGTTATAAAAAGCAACTGTCAGAGAAAACACTGAAAACAAGCAGGTGAGAAAAGTGACACTGTGGTTAAA
Organism: Chaetura pelagica; assembly: GCF_000747805.2. Classification (NCBI taxonomy): domain Eukaryota; kingdom Metazoa; phylum Chordata; class Aves; order Apodiformes; family Apodidae; genus Chaetura; species Chaetura pelagica. The sequence goes on from NW_009954140.1 coordinate 5,930,478, forward strand.
GAGCAGAGGTGGTGAAAGCAGCTTGAGAGGTGAGGAGATGCTGGGGGGTTGGGAAGGGCTGTGTGCTGGGTCCAGTCCTGCTCCTGGGGAGCAGCAGCCCTGGGTAACGGGCCATTGCATGGTCACTGCAGCCCTGCCCCACAGATTTGGCCCCTGGATGGACCCACAGCCCCCCTGGGAGATGGTTTTCTAACAGCTACCACAGCCAGGAGAGCTCCACTCAGTTCCAAAGTCTGGGAGCTCACATGCTGAGTTCCTGTGCCTGGACCAGCAGCTCGTGCTGCCACAGCAGCAGGTCCCTCAGAAAGCTCATGTTGTCCTTAAAGACTCCAAGGGATGGGTAATTTACCCCTCCTCACAAGCTGATCCAGCATCTAATTCAATTCTGAATCCATCCTCCCCCCCCCATTATTTTCCAGTGTAAAACTGGCTGGTGTCAATTGCCAGTCCCATGTGTCTCTGGGAGTGTTCACCTATCAAACACCTTGGACAGATGCATCACCTCATCTCTTACCACTCACCCCATTCAGGTGCTGCTTCTAGACTGACTAAATCTTTAAAATATTTGCCATCAATACGTCAGGTCTGTGAATCAGAAACTTCTGATGCCTCTTGCCCAATTAAAGCCAATCTCCAGCTGCACAGCCACGACGGGGCTGCCAAGGAACCCTTCCCAGCTGCCAGGTCATGCTTGGTCCCTGCTACAGAAAGGCAGAGCTGCTCCCCACATGCAGCCGTGGGAAAATCCCACCTTTCTGCCTTCCCATCCAGCCCTGAAGGATGGCAGCTTCAGCCAAGCTCCCTCCATCTCCATCACTGCAGCCCTGAAGGTCTGGCCCAGCCATGGACAGGCTCTCTCCTCCACCAAGCCCACCTCTCCAGCCAGGAGGAAGCTCCTACAGCAGCTCAGGAGCTTTTCTGCCATTGCCTTCCCACCCACTGGCCAGGCTGAGGAAATGCAGCACAGTCAGTCCTCTGCTGATGGAAACCTCTGCCTTTGCAGAACTGAAACCATTTCCAAGACACTTGCTGACCCTCCACACCCATTCTGCAGAACAGGAGGACAAGAATTATTTACCCAGCAATATATTAAATAAAGAGACCAAAAAAAAAGGTCTTAGGACAAGCAGAACTACTTATCATTTCCTTCAATCTAGGGTTGGGTTTTTGAGAGTCATTCGCCTACAGGTGATTGACAGCAGGATTTTGTGATGAAATACTCTTTGCAGCAACATCTTGCCTAAAAAAGGTTCCACCAGAGCTAATAAATTCCATCAGCAAACCTGACGTTGCCACCCACAAAACATGTTGCTCATGGTACAGATGTACAAGCCCTGAGATGCTGCACCAGTGGCAGGGTGGGGAGAGAAGCTGATTTAACTGATTTTCTCCAAAACTCTGAACCTTTGCAAGGAGGAAAACCAAACACTGGCTTTAATGAGAGTGCCAGGGGTCTTGCCAGGAATTGTGAGGCACAAACAAGCCCCATTTGGGCCATTTTCAGTCTCAAGCACCTTCACATGCCCTGGTCCCAAGCCCCCCAGGTGCCTGGTGGCCCTGGCCATGCTATTCCACACTCTGGTGATGATGAGCCAAAGCTGTGCACAAGACAAGACCCAGCACGTTGCTTCCTCTTTGAGACACATTTGGACTCTGAAAAGCACTTCTTTGGAAAATGCCTTTCCTGAAAGTGCCCAAGACCAAGACAACACAAACGCACACAGAAGAGTTTACTCATTTCCCAAGCAAAGCAGTAACATGAAACATATTTTGCAACCTGTGCTGGCAGGAGGGAGGCAACATCCCTGCTCTGCACAAGGGGAAACAGGGACACAGAGAGGGGAAGTGATCAGCCCAGGGTTTCTGAGGACCACCAGTAGCAAAGCAAAAAATCTGGAATATCTACATTCCAGTGCACTGCTGAAGTCTGGTGTGACATTGTATTTTTAATTCAGGAGCCCAAGAACATTTAAAAACTTCAATATCACTTCGGAAAGCAGCACACAAGGACATCCTTGAGTTAATGACCCCAGCAGCCCACTGAGATTAAAGCCTGAGATTATCTGAGGATTCCCTAGTAGCAGCAAGCCAGTGGAACAGCCTCTCTAGCCCAAAAGATCAGCCTAACTGCACCCAGAACTTACTAGGCTTGGCATCATCCTCTTTGCTCTTTAAAAAGCCCCTGTATGAAAATGTAAACAGGGCAATAAATGCAACTTCTTCACCCCAGGGTCCCAAACACTGACTGCTCCTGGGAGGGCACCTCCCCAGCTGCTGCCCCTCTCCCCCTGGGAGGTGAAGGAGGGAGCTGGGAGCCCACATCCCATCCTAAAACAAGGGTCCAAGGCTGCTGAGTTGACTTATCCAGTTAGATCAGCCTTTTCATTTCCAGATGACTAAATCAGTTGTGACAAGCTTGGCCCGAGTTCCATTCAAGCAGCCTCCTGCAGCAGGCTCTGCAGATGCTGCTGCATTAACCTCAGTGATACCCTCAGGAGACCCAAGGGCCACCCACCCTCCTGCCAGAGCCCCTGGGCTGTTTGCTCCAGCCAGGTCCTCTGTGCTCACACCCTGCCTGGGGCTCAGCTCGGGCACAGATCTGCAGCAGGGCTTGGAATGGGCAGAAGCCCAAAAAAAGAGGGGGGAAAAAAATAATAATTAAAAAAAAAGCAAAAGCCACACAAGGGAGACATTTTCAAAAGCAGGAGGCAGGGAAGGTGATTAAACCAGCTGGGGTGTTCCCTGCACCTCGGGCTTGTGTCAGGGAAAAAAGCCCACATGTGCACAAGCAGAACAAGGCAACAGCCCATAATATGCACGTCGGTGCCTCTTGGAGGCTTTTACCTAAACGTTGCCAGGGTGATGTGTACATAAGTCTGTCCCTGCTCTGAACCACAATCACCAGCTTGACAGAAGCAGCCAGCTGGGCCCATGGGCAGGGCCCTGGGAGGAGCTGCTGGGCTGGAGCCTGAGCCCCCCCAGCACCCACAGGGATGCTGACAACCTTGGGAAGAGCCTGTGGGGCTGACACTGCCCAGCCTGGCATGGACATAAACCCATCTCTGCTTAGGGGAAGGAGACTGGCCCATGGAGCCCATGGGAATGTGCAAGGGTGGGGGAAAAGGGTTTGGTTTTTAAAAGGAAACTTGCTTAAAACATGATTCACAACATCAAACAAACTCTTTCAGGAGGTGAGGAATCTCCCCAGTTGTGCCCTCCCCAGGCATTACCAGCAGGGAACCTAAATGCAGGTGTGGTGGGACTGAGCCCTCCACTGGAGAAGTTCATGGGGTGGAATTGCACCCCTAGAGAACCAGCCCCACCAGCTGCTGAAGGAGCAACAACCCCTGTCACATGAATCAGCTGAATTTGGGGCAATGCTCAAAAGAGTGTCTTGAGAACCACAGCCAAGGTCAGAAGATACTTAAGTTTTGCTCAAGAAGATGCTTGAGCACTGACCCAGCCTCCATTCTCCACCTCCTGAGCTCCCAGGGCCATCTCACAAGTCCTTGGCACCTGAGCAAGGACAATGAGTCTAAAGCAAAAGGCTTGAAAAGCCACCAGGACAGAACCAGACCATACACTTAATGCAAAAACATCCTCCACAGCTTCCTAGCAGAAAATGACACTTCCAGGGTTCAGCCCCTTGAGTAACCTTCTCCTCAGGACTCTGCACCCCTGGAGGGAAATCTGTAAACACACAGAAAATCACCAGGGCCACTGGAAACTGCTCCTGGTTTTGCATTAAGGTCCCAGCAGCTGTGAATACTTGAGTCCTGCTGCTGCTTTGGCTTAATTCAGGAGAAAAAAATGTCACAGAGTCAGCAACTGGAGCACAGAGCAGGTCCCCAGGGAGCAGGTCTCTCCCTGCCCTGCTGCTCCCCTCCAGCAGCCTCTGCAGCCCACAAGGCTGAGGGCTCCAGCAGCCCAACAGCAGCCCCTCATCTTCCCAACAAGGGGATTCACATCCCTTTGACAAACCCAGGAAGCACTAGAAGACACCACTAGACCCAGCACAGCCTGGGACACCTTGCAGTGAACCCCTGAGCTGTGCTCCCCCACCCCACCAGCACAGAACCTTTCCACAAACCCCTTTGCCCCCCCCCCAGGGGCTGCAGATGACCCTGGCTGCAGGAAGCAGGGGACCCAGCCCCACCAAGCCAGGGCTTTCTGGAGCAGTTTTTGTTGAAACTGGCAACTTAATTAGCCAAAAAAAAAAAAAAACAACACCCAAAAAAACAATAAAAGTCTTCTAGTATAATTGCAGAAGAAACATTTCCAATTTAATGAGAAAAATATTTTAATTACAGTACTTAACAAGTTATGACTATGCCAAAATGTTCTCCTGGGGAGGCTGCTCATTTATCCTGAGCTCCAAGCAAGGGAGAGAGGAAGAGGGAAGGGGAGAAAGCACAGGAGGAAAACCACAGGAAGGAAGACAAGCAGCAAGGAAGGGCTTTTGGGAAAGCAACAGCAAAGTTTTCAAGCCCCTGGTCAGGTATAGCTGATGGAAAGGGAAGACAGAGCAGGGAACAGGATTTCTGTGGCTGTTTCCTGGTACCAGCTGAGGAACACCAGTCCCCTGCCTGGCTGAGGGGCAGGTGCTGCCCAGGGTGGCTCTGCAGCCCGTGGTGCCTGGTGCTGCCACCTCCCTCCTCCTCCAGGTCCCTCCCGTGGGCCTGGGCCATGAGCACAGGTTTTCTCACTGGCCTGGGTGCCACATTAACTGCTCAGCCCGTGGCAAAGCCCAGGGGCAGGAAGCTTTCCCTTTGAAGGCATCTGATAGGGGTGATATTTGTTTTCTCTGCATGACCCAACAGAAATCTAAATTTCCTCATCAAAGCTGCAGGCAGCAGTAAGTGGTGGTTCCTGTCAACTCAAGTTTCTTTCCTGGTGAGGTTCCTCTAAAGCAGCCAGATGTCTCTCCCTTTTGGGGACACTTTTGCCTTGCTCAGTGATCTGGAGTCCTACTGCCACCAGGTAACACCATCAAAATAGCATCAGTTTCAGGAATGCAGCTTGATACTCAGAATTGCTGCATCTGTCAGATGATTCATTGATCCACATGATGTTAAGGTGGGTTCTCAGGTCTGTGATATTCCTGAATCACATCTGCTCATAAATACCAGAGAGTTTTTCACACCTAGAATGATTACAGTGAACAGCCAAATGAGGACTCATTTCAGCTGCCTCAGAAAAATATTTCCTCTTCTTTTCAGCTTTTAAAGGATTACAGGAAGAGAGCAGCAGCAGAGGCTCCCCAGCAAACAAACCACTGCATCTGCTGGGACTTCACATTTCAGCTACTCTTGAAGTAATTAAAAGGTTAAATAATAGGAGAAAGAAAAAGAGGACTAAAATAAAACCAGAGTCATTGTTTACTTCCCCATGTTGGTTTTTGATGATATCAAGCTCCTAACCAGGAACTCAAACAGCAGGGACCCACTTTGATAAAACATATCCTTCCTCCCTACTGGGTAGTAGCTTGTGATCCCCATTCCCTTGGAATCAGAGCAACTGGGATTTTCCAGTGGTGGCACAGAGATGCTGAACACCCCTCCAGGCTGGCAGATCCCAGGAGCTACCAATGGGACCTGGAAAACTGTTGGCTCACTCACTCAACTGGGACAATTCCCTTTTCTCCTCGTGAACCCAAAACCATCGGAGCTTGGATAAAACAGGAGCTGGAGTCAGGATGGGGGGACAGAGACAGGGCTGCCTGCAGAGGGACAGCTGGAGCCAGGAGTTTTCAATCCATTTGATCAGAACAGCCACAGGAAACGTGAAAGTCAACTCTTCAGCAAATAAAATATTCCCTCAGCCTTTACTGGATGGCAAAGTAACAGCCTGTAACAATTTCTACCTCCATTTCTTTGCAAGAAGCAATAGAGTGATCTCCCCCTGCCTGGGGAAACAGCAGCAGGCAGCTGTGCCAGGGAGCAGTGCCAGGGCTCTCACCACCCCAGTGGGGCAGGTTCCTCCAGGACCCCCTGCTCACACAAAGCTCCCCCAAGACCTGAACACCCTTGGCCTTCAAACCAGGAGCCCCAGCCTGAGCAACGTGCCACCCCACAGGCTGTCAGGGTGATGGATGCCAGCCCAGGCAGGGGCAGTGCTGGCTGCACGCTGAGCCACCTGTGGCATCTGTCAGGCCTCAGGAAGACACTGTTAACTACAGCTTCAAATTTCCTGAAACTGGAGACAATTGTTGGTTTTGGCCCAGCTCTGAAACGTGCCCAGTGCACCAGGCTCAAAGGCTCCTTGGGAAACGTGTGATTTAATAGGAGACAAAAAAAAAAAACCCTGACTCCAGCAAAACTCCAGGCTGGAAGGAGACTTCAATATACTTCACCAAGCTGCATTATTGCTTTTTAATATTCCTCCTAAACCACCTCTCCCTCTGGCTCCAAACGCCTGCTGCCATCACACCAAAGCACTAGGCAGGAGCTGGGATAAAAGGTGAAGCTGTTGCTGCTGCTGCTCCCCAAGTCACACATCACCAGGTGTGCACAGCCCTGGCTTCTCCAGCTCTCACCCATCCCAGGGAAGTGCTGAGCTTCAGAAACCTGTACATATATGCAGGGAAAACCTCAGGAAAAGGGGCAGAGTCCAGCTTCAACACCACTGAATTTGGCAAAACCTCCTTATAACACCTCCCAGGCAGAATCCAGGAGCCCGAAGGATGGGAACTGGGTTGTGTTTGGGGTTGGTCTTTTTCCCCTCCAAGGGAAGATGGAAAAGTTTTTGCTTTTTTAAGAAAGCCCAAAACCTCCAGCAACTGCAGAGTGAGCTCCAGGCTAGATGGGCAACACATGCCATGCCTGATGCAGGTGGGTGCTCAAGAGGTGGGTACTCAGGAGAACCCAAAGATGAGACATGAAACATGTCTCAGAGCTGGCAGGAGCTGGGTCTGCTCTGAGCAGGGTGGATTAAAGCCAAGCTCAGGCCTATGCAGGGTTTGGGACTTACCAGGGAGCCCAGCCCTGTTTTGCAGGCTGGGCAGGTGCAGCTCCCTGGGATGCTGGACCCAGGATGAAGCAAGCACAGCATTTCCTAGAAGAAAGCCATCCCACTGCATTGCACAGAGACTCCCCATGGGAGACTGTCCTGCTCCCACCCCTTCATGGCCAAATGGTCACCCTAAGCCTCCTTATTTCCTTGCTGGCCACACAACCACAGCCTGGGAGATGTTCCTGTTTTCTTCACATGCTGCATCCAGAGAAAATATTCATATGGCACTTCCCTTGGACAGGTGGCACAAACCCTCCCCCCAGCTCTGGGGATGGAGGCACAATCTGTACCACTGCCATCAGCACAGTTGCCTGATCCAGCCCCCAGGAAGGTGGCACAGGGACACCTACACGTCCCCCCAGCAGGGCCAGGCTCTGGGGACAGCTCAGAGCTCCCTGCAAAAGCCCCGGAGCACGAAGGAGTTAAAACAGCCTCATTGCTGAGGGATTTCTCCATAATCTGCACACATGTCATGGGGATCAGGACTGTGGGTGGTAGTGCTAGTCTGTGGCAGTCGTTCAGGCCCATGGCCCAGCACCTGACTGCCTCAGAAAGCCCTCTTAGCCAAGCACTTTTCAAATTTAATTAAGAGGGACCCATGAGGGGCTTAAGACTGCTGTGCCAGCCCAAAAGCTCTCTCAGGAGTTTGGGACAAAGGCAGGAGGGAGCAGTGACACAGCCCAGGGAGGGCCTGGCTGGCACAGGGAGCCCTGGGAGGGTTTTGCAGAGTTTCAACCAAACCACAGAGCAACAGGAGGGAGGAGGGGGGGAAGAAAGAAAAAAAAAAGAATGAAGGTGATGCTGAGAGCAATGGGTCAGATTCTTTTCTGCAGAGGTAATAGTGGAGCCAGAAGGAAATGCAGGTTAATAAAAAACGGGCTCTGGTAGTTAAAGTTTGCCAGCTCCAGAGCACAGAGGATCTGCTGGGACCAGCCCGAGCCCCCACATCCAGCCAGGGCTCACTCCCCATGGCCAGCAAGGAGGGGGCTGTGGGGCAAGGCAAAGCTGCCAGCAGCACCTGCAACTTGGGGAGGGAAGGATGGGCAGGGAACAGGGACCACTGCTGCTTATCCCAGCTCAGGTGCATCACTCCTCAAGGATTGTGTCCAGCCCCCCTCACCTGGGACATGCATTCATTCTGGGTGCCATTCAGGGAGAAGGCAACCATGGGGCACATCAAGAGCACTAATTTTAATTGATTTTAGGACACTTGTCCCATGAAAGTTAGGTCTATTCAGGGCAGGGACCACCACTTTGACAGGGTCATGACGAGAACATCAGAGCATGGGTCCAGGAGGAACATCCCCAGCTAATACAAACAGGCTAAAATAGAGACTCATTTCCTCAAATTAGTTCTAGGCCAAGATCCCAGGTGGAAGTTATGTCATTAACTGCTAACATAATTACCTGAATGACAGTAGCTATATGCCCTGACTTGAAATTTGACGTCTTGGTTTGAGGTTGGGATTGAAGGTCTTGGGTCCCCCCTCCCTCTATTTTTGGCTACTTGGCAAACTCACCCAGAGCAGGAAATTAGGAAGAGAAACAGTCTCAGTGTCAATACTTCACCAAGTCTGTTTACCATGGGCTATTTGCACTAGATAATCACTCAGAAGTGTCTCACCTCCTCCACTCTTCAAGTGCCAAATGATGTCATGGAAGTGGCATCCAGAGCAGGAGCCAATATGAACCAAGGTAACCTGGACCCAGCAGGAAACCACTCAGGAGCACCAGCAGCCCCAGCAAATACAACTCCCTTCTCCCCTGGGGCTGCCCATCACCAGCACTGGGGGAAACACGTTCCCCTGCCCACCCAAACAACTCCAGCCTGGAAAGAAGCCCTGAAGTGTCACCATCCAAGTGCCCAAGCAAGCCTGGAGCTCAGAGTCACAACTGCACACAGGTAACAGAGCTTGGCCCTTTACCTTCAAGCTAGCCCAACTACAGTCATTAAACAGCAAGTCTGACAAATTTACAAACTAGTCATAGCTCTGGCTGAGCTTTGGCTTCCTTTAATTTCTCTTAGCCAGCACCAGCCACAGGAACCATCAGTATCCAGCAGCCTCTGGAAAAGCTGAAACAGCCTGAATCCTTCTGGCTGAGCCCCAACCTCTTGCTCTGGGTGGGACTGTCAATCTCTGCCTGTCTGGAATGACATTTTCTCCTCACCATGTACATCTGGGAAGGGTTATGCTGCAAGAGTGGGGAGACCCCCAGGATGCCCTTGCCAGGCTCTTGACTCCCCACAAGGACCACCAAGAGCATCCTCAGAGTCCAAGGCCCTCCATGGTGAGCAGAGCCAACACACAGCCCAGGTAACAGCAGGTTTCCAACACCCACAGCCCTGACTTGCATCTTGAGCCACCCCCTCCAATTTCCAAGGGTGAAGCCCCAGCTAAACCCATGGATTCAAGCACCAGGACACAGCAGCACATGATCCAAGGGTGACAGTGGGGGGCTGAGCTGGGGCTCTGCCTCCAAACTGGGGAGGCACCCCCAGCCATAACTGGCCAACAGCTCATCCAGCTTTTGCTCCCACAGGAGGCAGCTACAGAAACAAAACTAAACCCAAACTTTTTTTAAAAAAGGATGCTTGTTTTGCTGCTGGGAGCAGCCAAGGGCATGAACTGGAGGTGCCCGAGCACAGACAGCAAAGTGGGTCCCTGGGGTCCCTTCCGCCACAGCCGGTCCCACACCCACAGGGGTCACCCCGGCCAGCGCCCACCCTGCACTCGCAATTTC
>NW_009954140.1:5940873-5945676 GCF_000747805.2 Chaetura pelagica
CCGGGGGGGCCCCCCGGGGGCCCCCAGCCTCTCCCAGAGACCCCCTGGTCCAAACCCAGCAGGGGCTCCGGACCGACCCCCCCAGCCCCACGGGCAAGAGGCAGGCTGGGGGGACAGAGAAAGGAATGCTAATACACCCCTCACATGTCCAGACACGTTTCCTCCGGGAGCTTTCAGGGCTCAGGAGCCGCTGCCCAGCTGGGGGAATTTGGATGAGGATCATTCTTGGGAAAAGCTCCCAAATCCCAGCCCAGCACCCCCACCGGGCTGCAGCCAGAGGGGCAGGGGCTGAGCACCTGGGGGGGGCAGGACATTCCTGGGACCCCTATGAAGATGGGGACCCCCATGAAGATGGGGACCCCCATGACGATGGGGACCCCCATGACGATGGGGACCCCCATCCCCTGGAGAGACCTTCAGGCCCTCCCAGGAGAGGGGACCCCCAGGAACTGAGCACAGCCCACGAGCTGGGGTTGCCCCCAGCCCCAGCAGCTCCCCCTGCTCCTGCTCCAAACGCAGCCACAGGCAGTGCAGGGACAGGCCTGTGGGATCCCTCCTTGGCAGGCCTCAAAAAGGATCATCTTGCCATTTCATCCCACTATTTGAAAAAAAAATAAAAGCAAAGAGTGTGTGGGGGGGTATCAGACGATTAAATATCCACAGCAGCTGAGAGAAAGAGCAGGGCAGGAACACAGGAACTAAAGGGGGAAAAAAAAACCCAACAAATCTGCTTTTTATTATTAAACTATTATCTCAAATTTCTAATAAGCAGGTTGAAGTTTAAATTCAAGATCTCTTAACCTCGGGGCTTTTATTACCCTCAGCACTGAAGCCCCGGAGATGAGGCAGTGGCAGGGAGAGAAACGGGTCCTGCTTTCCCAGTGGAGCCGAGGGCAGAGCCCCTGTGGTGGGACAGGGAGGCACTGGGAGCGCTGGAGCCCCTGCTGGGGCAGCTCTGCACATCCCCCCGAGCTGAGGAGGGAGCCGGGACACCGGGTGGGAACTGCTGGAGAAACCAGTCGCTGCAGCAGCAAGCAAGCTGGGATGGGTAACTCCCAACCAAACCAGCTTGTGAGGGGTAGGATTAGACCTTGAAGCATCTACAGGTAACCCGGCAGGAAGGATTTACCCAACCTCTGCTAAATATAAACTCTGCTGAAATTTAAGGGGAAGAGACATTTGATAGTCATTGGGGGAGGTGAAACTAGGGTAGGAGAGCAGCCCCCATGCCAGGTGAGAAGCAGAGCTCATGGAGCACACAGCAGCACAGCCTCCATTCCCAGCACCACGGATCATTCCCCACATAAGACATTGGATCCAGCATCCTTAGTGCCTACTTCAAAAACATCCCAAAATTAGAAAAGCCAGTGTTCAACAAACCCCCTCTGGCCAGGGGTTGCCAAGTGAATTGAAGGGCCTGCAGCTCACTGATCTCTCCTAGTTCCTGTGCCACCAGACCCCTGAGCTCTGTGTGCAGGCTGATAGGAGGTATCAGGTCCTTTGCTGACACAGACACCCCAACCCCACCTTCAGCTGTGGCACTGGATGTGACCAAACCCGTTTTCAAATCAGGCAACTTGGAATTGTCCCCAGAGGCCCCTTCAGGAGCTCCTTGCCCAGGTTTCACCATCTGCTGGCAAGGTCTCTGCCCACCTCCCTTCAGCCCAAGCCCCCGGGAGGTACCAGTGCCTGGAGAGGGAACATCACTTGGACTACAAGAGGCAGGCTGGGGGGACAGAGAAAGGAATGCTAATACACCCCTCACATGTCCAGACACGTTTCCTCCGGGAGCTTTCAGGGCTCAGGAGCCGCTGCCCAGCTGGGGGCATTTGGATGAGGATCATTCTTGGGAAAAGCTCCCAAATCCCAGCCCAGCACCCCCACCGGGCTGCAGCCAGAGGGGCAGGGGCTGAGCACCTGGGGGGGGCAGGACATTCCTGGGACCCCTATGAAGATGGGGACCCCCATGAAGATGGGGACCCCCATGACGATGGGGACCCCCATGACGATGGGGACCCCCATCCCCTGGAGAGACCTTCAGGCCCTCCCAGGAGAGGGGAACCCCAGGAACTGAGCACAGCCCACGAGCTGGGGTTGCCCCCAGCCCCAGCAGCTCCCCCTGCTCCTGCTCCAAACGCAGCCACAGGCAGTGCAGGGACAGGCCTGTGGGATCCCTCCTTGGCAGGCCTCAAAAAGGATCATCTTGCCATTTCATCCCACTATTTGAAAAAAAAATAAAAGCAAAGAGTGTGTGGGGGGGTATCAGACGATTAAATATCCACAGCAGCTGAGAGAAAGAGCAGGGCAGGAACACAGGAACTAAAGGGGGAAAAAAAAACCCAACAAATCTGCTTTTTATTATTAAACTATTATCTCAAATTTCTAATAAGCAGGTTGAAGTTTAAATTACAAGATCTCTAACAAAGTCAGGATCCAAACAGTTCAGGAGCCTTCAGATAACAATCGCTTCTCCCCAGATCGGTTTCAAGTCATTTCTTTGCAGAGACAAAGGTCCCATTGAGAGCGGGGCGGGGGGACCTCGGGGCTTTTATTACCCTCAGCACTGAAGCCCCGGAGATGAGGCAGTGGCAGGGAGAGAAACGGGTCCTGCTTTCCCAGTGGAGCCGAGGGCAGAGCCCCTGTGGTGGGACAGGGAGGCACTGGGAGCGCTGGAGCCCCTGCTGGGGCAGCTCTGCACATCCCCCCGAGCTGAGGAGGGAGCCGGGACACCGGGTGGGAACTGCTGGAGAAACCAGTCGCTGCAGCAGCAAGCAAGCTGGGATGGGTAACTCCCAACCAAACCAGCTTGTGAGGGGTAGGATTAGACCTTGAAGCATCTACAGGTAACCCGGCAGGAAGGATTTACCCAACCTCTGCTAAATATAAACTCTGCTGAAATTTAAGGGGAAGAGACATTTGATAGTCATTGGGGGAGGTGAAACTAGGGTAGGAGAGCAGCCCCCATGCCAGGTGAGAAGCAGAGCTCATGGAGCACACAGCAGCACAGCCTCCATTCCCAGCACCACGGATCATTCCCCACATAAGACATTGGATCCAGCATCCTTAGTGCCTACTTCAAAAACATCCCAAAATTAGAAAAGCCAGTGTTCAACAAACCCCCTCTGGCCAGGGGTTGCCAAGTGAATTGAAGGGCCTGCAGCTCACTGATCTCTCCTAGTTCCTGTGCCACCAGACCCCTGAGCTCTGTGTGCAGGCTGATAGGAGGTATCAGGTCCTTTGCTGACACAGACACCCCAACCCCACCTTCAGCTGTGGCACTGGATGTGACCAAACCCGTTTTCAAATCAGGCAACTTGGAATTGTCCCCAGAGGCCCCTTCAGGAGCTCCTTGCCCAGGTCTCACCATCTGCTGGCAAGGTCTCTCCCCACCTCCCTTCAGCCCAAGCCCCCGGGAGGTACCAGTGCCTGGAGAGGGAACATCACTTGGACTAATTGAGGTTAATTAAACAGCAGCAATAGCACATTGCACCATGTGAAGAGGTTGAGGAGGAATCCCTGACACCGGGCTTGCATCCCCCCGAAGACCAGGCCAGCCAGAGCCACCCCATCCTCAGCACAGGGAGGGAGACCTACGTGCCTGAATATGTCACCTCTTCCCCCCCTCCCCTCGCCCCCAGCCTGCTCCCTTTCCGAGCTGATGGAGGGGGGACTTTACTCCCCACCTTGTCTTTCCCCATTGGCCTTCCCCTCTCCCCCAGCTCCCCCTCCTCCTCCTCGCTCGGTATTGAGGTCGGTAATTACCGCTGAATAGCCGAGCAGATTCCCATGCTCGCTGGCCTGCCCTCCACTCCCACCCTCTCCCCCTGCCCCGGGGAGGAAGGATTAGCCACTGGTGACTGCAAAGAGCCCGAGCCCGGGGCAGGCAGGGCCTTCATCCCGGCTTGGCACGAGCAGGTGAGTTCCAGAGGATGATGCACACCCAGGAATTTCTGCTGCTTGACAACAGCAGAGGGTTGGATGCAGGAATACAAGCTGGAGGTGATGCTGGAGACTTTCTAACTGAGCACAGAGACCCCAGGACACAGCCCCCCTGCTCCTACATCCTCTCATGTGTGAGCACTACAGGCTCATGGCTTCACCAACCCTGCCTCTGAGCAGAATTGACACAGGGATTCCACCCATGTTACATAGCAAAGACACAGCAAAATTGAGAACAAACCACCATCTCCTAAACCTTCTCCTCTGCTGGAGTCAGAAACTGAGGTCGAATTTCATCCTCCACATTTGGCCCTCCTGGTGAGGAGCACATCCATCCTCTGCAACACCTGGAGATGCTGGTGCCTCACCCAGCCCAGCACTGCTCAGCCTCACCACGCCAGCCCTACAGAGCTGCCCGCCCTGTCTGTCCCACTCCAGTGCTGGTTGCAACAGCAGCGCACACAAAAAGAAAAGGGTGTAAAAAATGCCCTGAATTAGCACTCGGGGTGGTTTCACCCAGGACATGTTGTGCACAGAACCCCAGCCCTTGCCCATGCACTGTCCAAGAGCAGCTCTAACCAGCAGCCCAAGATGGGGGAGAAAGGGCATTTAATTCCTGCTCTGCCAACAACCTGCATATCACCACAAAAACTTCCCCTGCACCTTCCCAGCCCAGCTTCCCTTCACAATCCCTCTAATTAATTCAGGAGAAAATTAATTACAGCAGGATTTTCAGAAGCAGGGCATCTAATGATCGACTCGCTCTGCTCTAAACCAGATAATCTCAGGCTCCCGTTTGTGCTGCCAGACCTGGCTGTCCTGCCCCCCCTTCCCCCCCCAGCACAACACCACGCTCTAAATTAG
>NW_009954140.1:5946575-5949756 GCF_000747805.2 Chaetura pelagica
AGAGTCTCTTGGCAAAAGCGAATCAGAGCACCAAGGTCAGGCCCTGAAAAACAACAAAACAGCCTAAAGAAACCCCAGTTAATCCCGTCATGCTTCCGCCAAAGATTCCCCTTTTCAAGTGTTTTCTTCCTGGTAAACAAAGTTCTCTCCATTGGGCTGTGAATTTCAGGACACGGTTGCTTAGTAATACTGGGCTGAAAACCAGGAGGCTCGTCCTCCCCCTTTGCCCTCCCCAGTACTCAATGGGTAGCACAGGGCTTATTAAAAAAAATTAAAAGGCTGTTGAAATCCAAAGGCAGGACAGAGCTGATTGACATGGCAATGACTCCTGCCTCAAGTGGAGCTTTGCTCCCGGGAGGCTGGGTTTGTGTGCAGTGGAGATGCTCTCCTCATCCCTCCCCAGGAGCCACCCCTGCCCATCTCCCATTGCCCCTGGGGATGCTTCTGAAAGCTTCTAGTGCTGAGGGCCCAGAATTCAAGCTCCACATCCCCCAACAAAGTAGGAGTTGCCCCCAGGTACCACACTCCAGACCCTGTCCTTGCTCACCTGGGGGGCTGGAGGCAGCTTCAACCCCATGTCCACCTCCCTGCCCTGCCCCAGGAGCAATGCCTGCATGCAGTTCTATTCTAGGATGCTATGAAATCCCTGGGCTCTCCCTGCCTACATTTCCATGACCTCTGCTTTCCCTGGGGTCAGTTGCACCATCTCAACACCCTCCACACCCACGCTGGCACCCAGTGGCTACCCTTTCCCCTGAAAGCCACATGCTCCAAGATGTGCCAACCATGAAACATCACCAGGGCTCAGCTCTCCCCATGAAACAGCTCCTCCCCCCAGTACCTTCCAGTCGCAGCAGGAGGGACAAGCTGGGACACTGGGACAAGGTGGGAGATGAAGGAAGGGCACAGGATAGAAGTCCCAGAGCCATCCCCCTGTTTTCCTGTGCATCTTCCATTCCCCTTGCAGGAAAGCCAAAAGCCCCAGGTGAGAGGGTCACCAAGGGCACAGCTCCAGGCCTTGCTGACAGCTGCATGGGTTTGCACAAGCCAGAGGTACAGACAGGGAGAGAAACACTCCCTGCCTGCCCTACTTAAACCTCAGGGAGAGTTTCAGCCACGCTTGGAGGGCACATGGATGCTTTTGGCCCGGGTACCACGAGCAAGAGGCCCCTCCGTGCCACGGGCTCCCAGCAGCACCCGTGAGAAGGGGCTAGCACGGGCACCACGGCCAAAGCAGCTCCTGGCACCCTGCTCCGAGGGGAACAATAATCCTCAGCTTGGCCTTAAACGGGTCAGGAGCCTTTCAGCCATGGCCTGGCACAGCCTCTGCTGCCAAAGCCCAGACCCCGCTGGCTTCAATAGGAGCGAGGCGCCTCAGTACATCTGGCCCCAACCCCACAGCATCCTCCAGACGCCCAGTCTGAGCGGCTCCGGTGATGCTCCCGGCCTGCCTGGAGGTCACACATCTGCTTCCACTCACACCCCAGCCCTGCAAGCAGCATCCCAAGCACCCACCCGCTCTCCCGAGCTCCCACGTCGCTGCCTCTGGGCAGGGACCTGCCTGAGCTTGGCAAGGAGACGGGAAACTGCTCTGCTGAATGGCCCTCCCTCTCAGGGGCCTTTTGGTGAAAGGTTTGCTCCAAGTCCTGACCAGCTGTGTCAGTCACACTCAGCCACTATATAATACATGAAAAATGTATTTGCTCTGGTGGTAAAAGCAGGTTCTGCCAGCAGGCAGGGCCTATGAGGAGCAAAGCCTCAGCTTCCCACCAGTGCAGGACCACACCAGCAGCAGAGGTACAGTCCTCCCCCCGAGTTTGTTCACTAGCAGGTGGCTGCCTCATAGCACAGACAAGATTTTAAGAGATCAAAGTAGATTTTCACTTATTTCAGCCTCTTAAAACTCTATTTAAAATTTGACTATGTGTTACTTAGCCTAGGGTAGGGAGACATCTTTCTCTCCAAGGCTGGCCAGTGCTCAGCTTCTCTGCAAAGGTTCACAGCATCCTCTGCATCCACCTTCCTCCCTCTGCAGCTCCCACCAGCAACACAGCAGAAATGGGAGCTGCAGCATGGAGCAGAAGCCTGAGCTCACCAGCACTTGAGCATTTCATCAGTACTTCAACTCAATGAGCTGCACCAGAGCTTGGCTGGAAATTAGCCCAGGAAACTTGACCAAAACATTTTGGTTTGAAGAGAGACCAGTGGATGCTTCAACAGCTGACATTAAAGTTGCTTGAAACTGAGAGGTGTTTTTTTCATAAGACAAAGCCACCCTAACTCTTGCAAAACTCAGTTTTTCACCAAAACTGTTTCTAAACCCAGATTTGAATATGAAAGATAAAGGGACCAACTTGGTTTAGATTATATTAAGAAAAAACCCTCTTTCCTCTGATACTAATGGTGCTCCCACAGCAGTCCCTGCAACTGGCAGCAGGACAGGGCCCCCTACCCTGCCTGCACGTGTTCTAAAATATCCTTCCTGCTACAAGAAACAAACAGCACTTGCCATCAGGAGATGGAAACACAACCAGGGCAGGCACAGGGAGGTGCCTCGTCAGTGCTGGAGGTGCAGTCCTTCTTGGAGCACACCCAGGCACCCCAGCCCAGGGGCAAAACTGGGGTTCAGTGCCACGGGCTGGTGACACCAACCAGCCAGAGCATCCCTAGCCTGCACCAGCAATGGGTTTCATCTCTGCACCCACAAACAGCCCTTCTGTGGGGCAGCCCCCCAGCAGCCTCAAGGGAGATGCTCCAAAAAACAGGAAACAAACCCCAACAGACGTAAGAGGGAGAAGATAAAGCCCCAATTGTGCATCACCCTGCGTCATCCTCCAGACAGCAGCACCCACAAGGCTGAGGTCTATTTTCTGTTTGTTTTCCCAATTTCTCAGCAGCAAACCAGGCCAGTTGGAAAGAAAAGAAGTAAAAAACAGAAGGGAGGGGAAGGGAGGCTTGGGGGGGGCACTTTTCAAACAGACACTTCCACCCACCTCCTCCTTGAAACCTCTGAGCTATGTTTTCTTTTCTGAAATGTTTCTTTTGAAAGGTTTCAAACTTTCTTTCCAACCTCCTCCCGGCTGCCCAGCACCCAGGTCTCCCCATCAGTGTTTCTGGGCTGGTGAACAAGTGACTCTTCCTAAACAGAAAAGGTTTTTTGACTCCCTAAAGACACAAAGCA
>NW_009954140.1:5951593-5952732 GCF_000747805.2 Chaetura pelagica
GGGGGGGGGAGGGGAGGTAATTAACTCTTTGCAATCGAGTTGTCCATCTTCATGAGATTTTAATCCTGCCACAGCAAGGTCAAAGTTGAACCCTGGGTGAAAGGGCTTTGTTTTGTCCCTGGGAATAGTGGGCAGGGAGCAGGCCCTGCTGGGGCAGTGGCCGTGGGCTGCAGGCACAGCCCCAGCCCAGCCCTTCGGGGGGACCAGCTGTTTTCAACTCACTTTTCAAACAGACACTTCCACCCACCTCCTCCTTGAAACCTCTGAGCTATGTTTTCTTTTCTGAAATGTTTCTTTTGAAAGGTTTCAAACTTTCTTTCCAACCTCCTCCCGGCTGCCCAGCACCCAGGTCTCCCCATCAGTGTTTCTGGGCTGGTGAACAAGTGACTCTTCCTAAACAGGAGAAGGTTTTTTGACTCCCTAAAGACACAAAACATCACAAAAAAACCCTCCTCCCGCCCTGCCCGGAGGCTGCTTAAGGTGCTGGCTGGGAGCTTGAGTTTCCACAGGAGTATCTCTGGCCTGCCCTGGGTGCCAACCTGAATTTAATAAGCTCACACAAGTGTCAGGACCCATCACACACAAGTCAGTCCACCTTGCTTGGGCTGTTTACCCTCCCCCGGCTCCATCCTGAGCAGCAGCATCCCCGGGCAGAAAGGGAGGGACGGGAAATGAAGCCGGGGCAGCAGTGAGCAGCAGCGGGGGTGATGCCATGGCCTTGCCCCCCATTCCTGTACCCCCCCCTCATGCCCCCCGGGAGACCCCGAGGTCACCCCGGCCGGGAGAGCCCCCCAGTGCCCCCCGGGCCAGGGGTGGGTGTCACCCCCGGGGACACACAGAGCTCCGGTGCTGCTGCCACCCAGCAGAAACACAGAGCCACCCCAAGTGGGGGCATCAGCACCTTGAGGTGTGGGGAGGAATTAATGCCACCCTCTTCTTGCTTTCCCCACCTGAGCTTTGCCCCCCGCCGGGCCCGGGGCTCTGAGCGCTCCCGGGCAGCCCAGGGCTGAACACCCCGCGTGGGTGGGACACTCGGGACCCCGCAGAGGGGTCACAACCTGCGACGTTGTACCAGCACCGAGGTGGTGAAACCCCCGGGACACGGAGGTGGCCGCTCTGGAGCTTGGAGGGGCGAAGGG
>NW_009954140.1:5953420-5967371 GCF_000747805.2 Chaetura pelagica
CGGGGTGGGGGGGGGTGATGGGTTTTTGTCCACCCGGGCTGCAAGATGCCAGCAGTGCCTGGCCCAAACACAGCTGTCCTGCTGCCAAAGCTGCTCCCTCAGCTTCTTGTTCAAGGAGAGCATCACCACACTTTCCCAAGCTCTGCAATTCCCAGGCTACCACGGACCAGTAAGCACCAGATGCCCAGCACAAAGCATCAGACCCAAGCTGGGAACTTATTGTTGGCAGCAACCAGAAAAGGAAAAACCTCTTTAGAGCCAAAAATACAGTTTTGGGAGCCAGGTAGCCAATGTCTCAAGCTGCAAAGTCCTCAGCACCTTCCTGTCAGGTAATGTGCTGCTTGCAGTGCAGGACATCCCATCAGCCAAGACACAAATCATGGTTGCTGCAGCTTGGTCTATTTGTTTAACACCCCCAAGAAACACCAGGTCTCTTCAAGAAACATCTTGCTACCCTGCCCACTGCTTTACATCTGGGAGATGGTTGCCCAACTCATATGTCCCTGGGTCTCCCAAGACTCACAGGTTTCTCCAGTGCCTCTCTTGCTGATCCTTCACAGATGGTTTTGCTGCAATCACTAGTTTAGCAGCACAGAGATCAGGGCTTGTTAGCAAACTGGATTACAGGGGCATTAATGATAACTCTTGGAGATCATGGCTGTTCAGCAGCCCAGTGCCACAAGGTCAGCCATAAAAAGCTGAAATATCACCATAGATGTTATGATAACCTGGCAGACCTGATTCTCTGCCAAGAAGAGATAAAAGCATCTCACCAGCTAAGACTGATGGGCCAGAGCACCTCCACAACCCTTCTGACCTGCTAAATAAGGTTTCCCTGGGGATGCACTGAGGGGAAGAGGAAAGCACCCAAAACCCTGCACCTCTCCAAAGCACTGACAGAGCCAGCCTGGGTGCTCCTACATGATCCAGCCACAAACCTGAGCTCCAGGGAAGCTACAGACCTTCCCCGAACAATTATTAGTACAAGAACAAGTACCTGGTACTTCCTAACTGGTCACTCTGCTCCAAGGCAGGAGCCAGACCCTCCAGCCCTGCTCCATCCTGCCCAGAGCACATTTCTCTAGCTGCTCTTCAACAAGCACCACGAATCTTTTTTTCTAAACAGTTTGTTCTGAAAACAAACCATCCCTCACCGTCCCTGGGAGCTGCAGAACCCGCAGAGCCCCAGCACCAGGACTCCCTCCAGTCAAACCAAGGGGAGAGCCCAGTGCCCGCCAGCCCCGAGGTGCCACTGCCAGGTCCCTCCCCTTGGCTCTCTCACCCTCTCCTGCCATTCAGAAAAGCTCGGGGAGGAAGAGGATGTTCGCTCCACTCGGGCTGTTCCTGTCCAACAGGTTTGCTCTCCTGTCCCACGTTGTTACTGTTCCCATGCAACCCCCCCCCTCCTCCCGTGGGCAGATTGGGGCAAGTCCGGAAACGATTACAATCAGCTACAATAATGTTAGAGCAGCTCCAGAGCTCAGCCAAGGCAGAAAAACACCCTGTTCCTTCATTTTATGAATGAGTAAACCCTTATGCTTTCTATAAATGTCAAGATAAGTTACCTGTGGGCATTCCCCTCGCAGCACAAACAACTGCTTTAACTGCTCCAGCATTTAATGGAGACATCAACCCCAGTCACTTTCTTCTCCTGTGGGAGGTGAGGGGATATCAAAGGGGCAAGGATCATGCCCAGAGCTCCAAAGGTTTAACCTTCCCCACCTCACCTGCAAGTCTCCTGAAGGCAAAACCCTTCAGGGGTGCCCTGTTGGGGTCTGAGGCAGCAGCCCCCAGAGTCTCCAGCTTCAGCAGTGCCTCTCTTGGGGGCACCAGGCAGCCCAGAGCACAGCAGAAAGCCAAGCCCTCCTGTGAGAGGACAACTGGTGGCTTCATCACTCTATGGCTCTGCACACAGAGACCTCATCTTCAGGTGGGTCCAGGACAGCCATGGTGACCATGGGCAAGGCCACAGGGGGGGCTCAGCAGACCCTGCCCAACCTCTGACACGCAGCACCACAGGTGAGTGCCCAGACACAGAGCCACGACCTGCAGGTGCCCCCTCCAAGCACTGCACACCAGCATCTCCAGGGTCCACCTTTGGACTGGCCACTGCTCTGGGACTGGGGAGGGGAACCACAGGTTTAAACTTTGGGAAAATCCTTAGAACTGTCACCTCCTTCTCCACTGCAGGAACCAGGCTGCCACGGGTTGTGCTCCCCACAACACCCCACATTCCCTTGATAGGTCATTCCCTGCTGCTTTTCTTCCCCCTGGAGCTCAGTTCTGTTTCCCAAAACACATTTGGAAGAGGAGCAGCTCCCTTTCCCATCATTCACCTTCTTTCAGCATCTAAAAATATACAGAGATAATGATCTCAGACACAGGTGTTGGCCTTTCTGGCACAACAGATGAACAAATAACCTAATGTTGTGTTCAATAACGTGAACACACAGTTTTTATTTAGGATCTGGGGATGTAAAGCAAGTCACAGACCAGTGCTCACTGCCCAAGGGTGCCCATAGCCAACAGGACAGTACCAAGCTGGCCAAGGGTATCTCAAAGCCCAGAACCTCTCAGAGCTGGGGGTGAGGAAGAACTGGGACACATTTCCAAGGCCAGTCTGTGCTGGTGTTCCCATAGAAATCCCCAGGGTCTCATGGCATGAGTACCCATCCCACCAGTACAGCAGCACCTCTGCTACAGGAACAGACATTTAGCAGTGACATTGGCCTTGTAGTGGGAGGGACAGATCCCATTTACTGCCCACATCTCCAACAGGAGGACAACCAGGCAGGGCTGAGGCTCTGGAGCTGCCAGGCAGCCTGGCTGTGCCCACAGAGCCCAAGATCAAGGAAACCTGGAGCACATCCTTTCAGCCAGGGTACCCATCTTGGGCTGCATCCCCAGGGACACAAGATCAGCTGGGGAAAGAGGCCTGGGGGGAAAAAACTCAAACACCCAACACCCCCCCTCCAACTCCATGGGCTTCTGTCAGGCCCTGACTTGTCAGGCAGGCTTGCTTTGGTACTGTAGCTTATCCAAACATCTTCATCTCTTTCATAAATTCAATCCCTCCTTATCAGCCATCAGGAGGAAATGCAGGAGCTTTAGCGACTGAAGTGTGGGGAAGAGCCCAGCTTTGATTAACCCACTTAGTCCCTGGGGTCACTCACAGTTCAGGCACTGCACACTCACATGTTCTCAATCACGTACCTGGAAGCCAGGCTGGAGGTGAGAGGGCTTTTTTGCACCAAGAGCACAGGGGTAGGGAGGGGAGGGTCTGCAAATATTAATTTCATAGCTGCCAGTTCCCATGACTAATAGAAAGTTGATGAAAACTAGGAACACTTGTTAGAGCCTCAGCTCCTGGAGCCCTGGGAATAAACAGTAACCTCAGCTTCAGGATTTGCTTTTTTAAAAAATGTAGTAATAGGCTGCCAGGACTATTTACTTTTTTTTTCTGGGTGACCAGGACACACCCTGAGGGGCTGACAACTGAAGGTAAATTAACTCCAGGAGATTGCCTTTAGAAAGAAATTCCCTCTGTTTTATATGCCCATCATATATCTATTAAAGCCCATGGAATTGGAGAATGTCATGGGGAAGCTGTGTTTGCTCCTGCAGCCAAGAGAGCACCCACAGAGCACGAGCAACAATGGTATCTGCAAAGGGCACATTTTCAATCCAGAGCTCCCAAGGCTTGGATTCCCTGCATCAGGGCCAACGACTGCTCCCTGGTGCACAAAACCACCACGGGGCTCATGTCACTCACCAGGGGAGGTCACAAAGTGCAAACCTCAGGTGGTAACAGGGGTGATGACTTGTGTTAGGGCAGCCCTCAACGTGAGGCAACATGCAGACACCCAGGGA
Organism: Chaetura pelagica; assembly: GCF_000747805.2. Classification (NCBI taxonomy): domain Eukaryota; kingdom Metazoa; phylum Chordata; class Aves; order Apodiformes; family Apodidae; genus Chaetura; species Chaetura pelagica. The sequence continues at coordinate 5,957,291 of NW_009954140.1, forward strand.
AGAGACAGGCAGGGAGAAAGGATTTTCCAACAGGGAAAAGAAGGCCAGGTGGTCTTAGTGACAACCAGGAAAGGCAGCCAAGCCCCCCCTGCCCCTGCTCACAGGGCCAAGGCACAGCAAACAGCCTCTGTTTAACCAGGCATTAACAGGCAGCAGCACTGGCCTGTGGAGGCACCTTTCCCACACCCAGACATCCTGGCAGGACTCACCACAACACGCAGCCTTCCAGGATGTGGCCAGGGAGACAACACAACTTGTCCAAGATCAAACAGGAGCCCAGGGAAGTGGAAATGTTGATGGTATGTTCCTTGTCACAGCATTAACCACAGACCCTTCCCCAGGCAGCTTCGCCCTCAGCAGCACCTGCTTGTATTTGCACATCTCCAGCATCAGCTGTGGGTAAGATCTGGGCCCAGGGGTCTCTGTGGAGCTTGAGAAGACCCTTCCCACTGCTCTGCTGCCACAATGGCCATTGAACATTCCATCACTCCCATCCAGGATGCAGAGAAGAAACATTTTCCCACCAGCACCTGCATTATCCTCCAAAACCTCATCTAACCAACCAACACCCTCCTCCTTGCAGTCACTTATGGCCACTTGACTTGATCCAGCCCTTGGCTAGAGGAGGTCAGGGGCACCACCAGATTTTCTGTCTCTTTAATTAGTTGATTCTCTCTTCCCACTGAAAAAAAACAGCTGATCACCCCTTTCCAGCCCTGGAAGGTCCCTTTCCCATAATGCTGCACAGAGAAGGAAAAACCAGGTTTTCTCCAAAAACATTTGCATCAGCCCAAGAGCCTGCCATTCCTTCAAAACCCCTCTCCAGTGCAACCCCAGAGCCTGCTGGCACAAAGCCTCAGAAAAAGCAGCTGTGGAGGGAGGGGGAAGGACCCCACTTTCAGATCACCCAAGACCATCATCCTTGGGCACATCAGCTCAACAACAAGGTCACAGCAAGAACAGCCAGGTCTAAGCCAGAGGAGCTGAGCTCTCTGCCAGGGCTGGCCAGGCTTGTCACCAAACCTGTGCTGGGTGGAAACACAGCTGAGAGATCAGTGAAGCAGTGGGCTGGGGAGGAAAGCAGCCTGCTCATTTCCCCTAACAGCTCTTAATAGACCACAGAAAGATTTCTTTGGGGAACAGGGAGCAAACCCATCACCTGAGGTGCCTCAAACTCTAGGGAAGTGGGATACCTCAGAGAACAGCAGAGTTGGGCTGGATTAGATGGCCAGATAGGTCTTTTCCCAGATTTAATCTTTTTAATTTGTTGTAGTTCCCACAATAATGCTCTGTGCTTTTCATTAAGTTAACCACAATATCATTTGAAGGAGATGCCTGAACAAAGGGCTGGCTCACTCTCAGCTGGGCTGATGTGCTCTTTCCAGCTCCCAAGTGGATGGTGAAGGAAAGAGGAGACAAGGGATGAAAGGAAATGGCCTCAGGTTGTGCCAGGGGATGTTTGGATTGGTATTAGGAAAGATTTCTGCCCAGGATGCCCAGGGCAGTGAGGGAGGCACAATCCCTCAAGGTATATAAAAGCCATGTAGATGTGGTGCTGAGGGACAAGGTTCAGTGGTGGCCTTGGCAGGGCTGGGTTAATGGTTGGACTGGATGATCTTAAAGGTCTTTTCCATCCAAAACAATTACATAATTCAATGACATTAAGACCCAACCACAATATTTTAACAAGTATCTGTGTTGCCCCACACATCCCATCACACTGGTGAGCTGCACCATGTTGAAGGTTCTTTTCAGCTTGGTTGTGTTTATTTGTTGGTTTGGGTTTTTTTTTAAAAAAAACAAACCAAACCCCCCTTGCCTGATTTAATGACTGCAAAAAAAAAAAAAGCAAGCAATTAGCCACTGAATAATAAGGAAGGCACCTGCAAGGTCAGGGATGCTCCCTGGGCAGCCAGGTTGGCAGCTGCCCAGAGCATCAGCATCAACACAGCACTGAAGGAAACCAAGCAGCCCAACAGCCACCAAGCCCCTGCACCCCTCAACCCAAGCCCCTTCCTCCCTCCTACCAGAAGGGCAACAAGTTTTCTAATTACTTGTTTTTCTTAAAAAAAAAAAAAAAGGGGGGGGGAGAGCCTTGAGGTCCAGCAACATTTTTCATTCTTCAGGAATGATTAATTATCTGCCTTAGTGGAGTGTAAAATACCTCACCAGTGCTGTAGGCTGGGCTGAATTATTGAGTGAGAGTGCCCTGCAAGCTCCCCCTGCCCCCAGATCACACATCCAGGGCTGTGAGCTGGAATTAAAGCCCACACTGCCAGAAGGTAAGAGGCACAACACCCCTTTTGTAGGGAAGGACTTGTACTGCAAGGAGGGGCTGGTTTCTTAAAATAAAAGCAGTTCTTAATAATCCACAGTTAGAGCAGATGGTGGCTGTGCCAGCAGAAGCTGTGACTGGAAGTGGGTTGGGTCCCATGTATGTCTCCCCAGGCATGGAGCAGCTTTTATAGACCCAACCTGGTCTCCAGGGATGATCCAGCACCAGCTACCATCCCACCAAGAGGGAAGCATGTTCCCCACCTCCTGGCACTTGAGGGCAGGGCTGAGATAAGGTTGTTACCCCTCCAGAGGACCTTAAAATGAGCATTTTGTAAAGCAGAGTTGCAAAAGTTCAGTGACCTGGGAAGTTCTAGCCCTTGCTCCATCTGTGTTGTCCAAACAAGATGTGTCTCAACTCATCAAAAAGACAATGAGAAAGCTGGCTCCTCACTTCCCTTCCTTGGAATCTCTCTCCAGGGCCCTGGCACCACTGCCCCCTCACCCCAGCATTGCCAAAACCATCCCACACAAATAGGTGAGTATTTCACCTTTTCCCCTTCTGCAGAAAAGGTTCCCAGAGCTCCCAACTGCAGAGCAAACAGAGCAGCTCAAATTGAAGCTTAAAAACCCAGAAGTTAAACAAAAAGAACCTCAAAATAAATTACTGGGCTATTTGGGTTTTGTCTTCAAACCTTGGTGGTTTGGAGTGCCTGGTCTGTCTGCACAGCCCTGAGCCTGGCAGTTCTGCTCCCTCAGCCAGGAGAGCCCCCCAGCATGTGGGGATGCAGCTCCAGAGCCCTCTCCAGCACATGGTCCAGCCTGGCCCCAGGGGGTCACAGTCCTGCGTGGGAAGTCCCAGCCAGCACGTGGAAAGCAGGGGTCACAGCTCAGAGAAAAGCCACGTGCTGCAGGGAGCAGGGATGGGAGAGACAGACCTCCCAGGAGAAGGGGTGAGGGGAAAAGGGGTTACCAAGAGCTGTAGGAGGGACATCACTGCACAGAAAGTCAAGACAACTGCAGGGCAGGCAGGGCCACCAGCTCACACAGCCCTTGCCCACACCAGGCTGAGGGGGGTGACAGGGCCATCTAGAAGATAACATCTCCAGCAGGTACCAGCTGCTTCTTCCCTGAAGCAACGGCCTTTCTGAGCAGTGAGAGGACACTTGTGAGGGAGGAAGCCCAGTGACAGTTGCACTGACAGCCCCAGGCAATCTGCAAAGCTCCAAGACAAGGATCCCAAAGGACACATCAAAGAGGAGCTTTGCAGACAGCACCAGAGCACACAGTTCAAGCCACCCTGGACATGTCCCTCCCTTGGCAGACACAGAGCAAGCTGCAGGAGCCAGGGCCCACTCATGCCTCAACTGTTTAAGATATCTGGATCTTCTTCCCCACCACCACCAGATTATTTGCTAGAAACAGCACTTTCATTTGGGCCTAATGATGTTTAATCACCTCCACGCTCTGCAGCTGCTTCTGACCAACCCAGAGCTCTCCAGCCTCCTCAGGACACAAGATGAGTCCCTTCCAACCAAACCCTCTCTTTGCCTGGATCCCACCACCTCCAGAACACGCAACAGAAAGCAGAGCAGCTCTCTGGAGCAAAAGCCTGAGGACCCCATCCCTGGGACCCACAACCCCACCTGGGCAGCTCAGGTGTCCCCACACTGCTGCTGGGCAGCAGGGGGGGCAGAGGGGCACCAGGGACAGCCCGTGCCTGGTGCTGCCCAGAGCCCATCACGTGCAGCAGGAGCTCATGCCAGCAGCAGCAGCTGCACCCCCTCCCCTTTCCAAATCAGATTAAAGCCACCAAGCTGCTGGGGCCATGCAGGTTGTGTCATTGTAATTAAATCAGATTTACTCCCCCCCTCATCCCCAAGCCCCCCTTTCCCAAAAGGAATTCCAATGACTGTGCAAGGGGGCAGGGCAGCCAGCACCTCACCAGCTTGCTCAGAGGGGAGGAATCAGGAAATGCAATGCTTAATTCTCCACTTCTCATAATCCTCCACAGGAGCTCAAACCACCCAGCTGGGTGCAGGACTCGTGGCACTGCTCCCCCACCAGCTCCTGGGTGGTGTTTCACACCAGGATTGATGCCTGAGCATCAGTGGGTTTCCTTTGGGACACAGGGGGACACAGACTGGTGAAGGAGCAAAGCCAGAAGGGGGAGGCTGCTCCTCCTTCACACCCACCCCCTGCTCTCCTCTCCCAGCTCCACAGCCTGGCAGCACCCAGGGCTCCTCCAGCCTTCCTGGCCAATTCACACCCAACTCCAATTGCTCAAGACCAAAGGCAATTACAGGTTTGGGTTTGTTGTTTTCTGATGGTGGGTTAGATGGATCATGTTCCAGAAACCACCAGCGTTGCTTTTCCAAAGCAAACGTTGGTCCAGGGCAGGAGGGCCGGAGCAGCAAGGGCCGGAGCAGCAAGGGCCGGAGCAGCAAGGGCCGGAGCAGCAAGGGCCGGAGCAGCAAGGGCCGGAGCAGCAAGGGCTCCTGGCAGAGGAGCTGCTTCCCAAGTGCATACCAAAAAAACCCTGGGCAGAGCAAACTTTGGTCCAGCAAACGAGGGCCGGAGCAGCAAGGGCCGGAGCAGCAAGGGCCGGAGCAGCAAGGGCCGGAGCAGCAAGGGCCGGAGCAGCAAGGGCTCCTGGCAGAGGAGCTGCTTCCCAAGTGCATCCCAAAACACCCCTGTGCAGGGAGGGACCTGCTTTGCTGCTTCTGCAGGCAACAAAGGCCAGGAGGCTCCTACTGGCACCACCAGGTGACCATAAAGATAAGGGGTTTCTTTTCCTTTCCTGGGATGAGAAGCACAAAGCCAGGAATCCTCCAGGATCTCAGGGAGCCAAGGTCCTGCTGCCTATTATCTCCAGCAGAATTTGGGCTTGCTGCTGCTGCAACAGCCAACAGGGAGGGAGACCAGAGGCAGGAGCATTGCAGAAGTTCTGCCCTGTCCCATAACATCATTGACAGGTCAGAAAAACCCAGCTCTGGTGAGAACCAAGAGCCAGGTGCTCTCCTTCCCTCAGCTCCTCACCGACACAACCATGCTGGCAAAGCTCAGGGGCAGACCAAACTCAGACCCTCAAGGATCAGTCATCTCAGTCCCACACTTCCAGGTCCTTTGACACTGATGATGAGGTGGCAACAATCCCTCCTGCAAGCTACAGGTCTTTCCTCAGCTTGGAGTGCCAGAGCTTGAGCTCCTCCAGGCCAGAAAAGGGGTTTTTTTTGGAGACTGAGAGCAGTTAATGGGACAGGGAAGAAGAACAAGCCATGCTCTGAATTCCCAGGTTTGCCTATGGAGGTCATGTGGTGAATTACACTAACATTTAAGTCTCCATTTAGCTGTATTTTTAGCCTACAACAAGGAGATACCTCCTGCTTTCTCATCATTCTAACACACAAACCCAAGCCCACAATACAAATGGGTCCTCACCAGCTTCACCACAGGAGCATCCTCCCCCCACCTCAGGGGCTCAGCAAGGAAATGTTCCTCCCTGCATTTCCACACCAGCAGCACATCCCCACATCCCCAGGAGTGGGAAGCCAGTCATCAAGTTACAGCAATTAATACTATGTATATTAATGAGTCTGGTTTTCCTACCAGGAGAACCTGCAGGGGCTTGTTGGCAGAACCAGGAAGCCTGAGCCCTTTTTGCAGCCAACAGGTGAATTGTTGGCATTGCAGGATGAGACCATGGGGGGCTCCAGAGGTCCTGGGAGCTCATCCTATCCCAGTGTGGGGAGAAGTGGATGGGACCATCAGTGTCCTTCCATGTCCTTAAGCATCCAGGAAGCACCAGCAAAGCTGTGAACCCCAGGAGATGAAGCTCCACTTCCAGCACTCAGGTACCTGCAGGGACTCCTGAAGGCCCCATGTTTGCATCTCCCCTGCACCCCTGTCCCCAGCCACCCCACACACTCCCAACATGAGCTGGCTCCAGCAGGGACAGAGCACCAGGAAGAGCAGAGGCAGACAGGGACTATTTGTAATAACTAACCTACTACTCAGCAGGTCACACCATCTCTCTCCTCCTGCCAAGGCCAGGACCAGCTCCTCATCCCACTCCAGCCCCTTCTTTCTTTCCAGCCTGGGAATAGTTTGTCTATTTTTTACTCCAAGGCACAGGGTGGATGCAGGTATAAAAAGGAGCAGTTTCCTCCAAACCCTGCCCTTCCACATCCCTTTCCAACTACTTCACAGCCTGTTTTCCTTTCCCAATCCAGCAGGATAACGTTAAACGAGCAAGACCAGACACAGGGGTAGGGAACAGCAGTTTGTTTCACCAGCCAAGGCAAATTATGCCACCCATTGTGCAAGCCACCCATTCCCATTGCCTGCTGCATGCAAACATTCCACCTTCCCTGGAGCACAACTGAGCCCTCACTTCACAGCCCCACTACCCAGCCCTGCCCAGGGCTGCAAAGCTCTGCCCACCGAGGGGGTCAGGGCAGGAGTTTAAGGAAACATCTGAAATTCATCCCCAAGGAGCTTTCTCGCAGTCACTCACCATCAAACATCCCAGTTAAGATTCCCCAATAGTCCCTTGGGCCACCTCAGACCTGCCACCACCACGGGGCCACCCATGCTGGTCCCTTCCATGTCCCAAGTCCCCTCCTCAGCTGGGCTTGCAGCTCCTGCTGCTCCCCAGAGCACAGATTGTATCATCACGTTTTATATGGAAAACACTAAAATGGGATCACACCTTTTAAAAAGATATTTCCACCTCGCTGCCCACAGCCAGGCCTTGCCTTTCCCTCCCCCCTCTCCACCAGGCTTCACTATCAGGCCTCTAAGCCAGTTTAATTGAAAAAATGTGATTTAGGCTAATTGACAGCAGATGAGTTACACTGCTGGAGAGCAAGGGAACATTTGATCAGTGTGATTTACAGCAGCAGCAAACCAACCATCCCAGGTCCTTGCATCCCACTTGCAGCCCCACTGCCAAAACAGTTCAGATGGAAAAAAAAAAGTAATTAGTGTTTAATTTCTTAACAATTTTTTTTTACTTTCCTTTTAATTGCACTACATAAAACTGTCCTAGAATTTTACAGCCTCCAAAGCTCCATCCTGGACCAGCCCTCTTGGCTGGTTTTAATTAGGGTGAGACACAACTGGCACAGTAATTTGAAGAGGAGGGGGAGAACATCTCACCACACTCTGAGAACATTTTGCCATTACAGGACCCAGCTAATGTCAACATGCACCACATGAGCAGGGGGAGCAGGACCAGCCCCCCAGAGCACAGTCACAAACTGCTGAGGGCTAAAGCCTCCTGCTCCCCCCAGGAAAATCTGACTTCTGTGCACCAGAAAATCACTCCAGTAGGAGAAAACAAAGAGATCCTCAGCAGAACTTCCTCTCCTTGAAAGCAACCAAAACATGGAGGCTCAGAGAGGAGAATAAGCTTAGCTTTCAACCTTTGCAGCCAAGTGGGTTTGGGGCTGATGGGCATCCCAGCAGGATTGGGGCTGGAGACATCTCAGCACTGCTGCTCCTGCCCCAGAGGGTTTGTGGAGATGCACACACAGAGCCCAGGGGGAACTGGGCAAGGCAGGAAACACCCCCAACCCAACCCAGAGAGGAGCTCATGGAAATGAGCCAGACTGCAGCCCCAGCCAGGGTGGGCACCAGGGAAGATCAGGAGGGAAGGGCTGGATAAGGCCACCCAGCCCCACAGCATCCCAGGGGAAGGGGACTGTGGCTGGCAGGTGACTGCAGAGCCCCCAGCCCCACAGGAGCACAGGACAAGGTACAGCCCAGAGCTGGGCAGGTGCCACCAGCAGCACCTCCCTGCTCCCCCCCGGGGCAGGAGCAGGGCACACACTGCTCCATCCCTTGTCAAGTCTCCAGGTTGAACAGAAATCCCATTGGCCAGTCAAGGAAAAGCAGGTAAAACCCCATGGGAAACCAGCCTCCTCCCCACATTGCCCCATACCTGTGTCCCTCTGCCCCAGCCATCCCAGCAGGGCCAGGCAGGGATGCCCCAGCCCGGGCAGCCCCAGGGGAGCAGGGCAGCTCTGCACCACACACACCACTTGGGGCTTGGAAACCCAGGAATCACAATTAAAAACACGACTGGGGAGCATCTCCCTGGGAAGGCACATCAGGAGTGAAACCAAGAAGGAGGATCTTCCCAGCAGCCCCACAGCCTGCCCTTCCCCTGCCATCCTTTTTAGAGGAGAGGGGGCAATACCTGATGCCATGGAAAATGAACAGGTTTGCCTCCATTTTCTAAGCTTGGCCCTATTTAGAAAATCTTGGAATTCCTGGGAAGGATTTTTCCAGGGGAAAGCAAAGGATTAGTCCCTTCATGAAGGGACAGCAGGCTTGGGTTGCTCAGCTGTGTTGTCTGAAGAACAAAACCCAATAAGCAGCTATTTCATTCCCAGGTTCAACTCTCTTCACACACTGAAATCCCTTGGCAACATCACCCCAACATGACATCCAAGGCATGTAACCCCCAACTCCAGGGATCTACAGCTCACACCAACCTCAGCCCAGACCAGGAGCCCAGTACAGCATGGAAAAACCAGGAGAAGAAGTGGAACCTCACACCTACCTCCACCAACATCCTCCTCCTCTGTGAAGGAAACTGCTCAGGCTTCTCACACAGAGCTCCTGCTTCTCCAACAAAACCCAGCAGGGCCATGAGGCTCAGCTTATGAGCTGGTATCAGAACTAGGGACACCTGGATGGGCTTTGAGAGCTGCTGGGAAACTGGGCAGGGTCACAGATTGTCCCCACGTGCTCAGCCTTGCTCAAAGGGGGGGGGTTTGTTACAAGTGATAATTAAACAAGTGAGGAAACCTGTGTGCAGCCCAAGAGGGCATCTTGCAGGGGGTGAAGCTGCTGCTCTTTGCAACCAGGGCTTGTTTCAAACACACATGGCAATCACAAATATTCCTATTAATCACAAATATTCTCGTTAATCACTGTCATTTGCATAGCATGGTTGCAGGGAGCTCTGTGGGTATCCAAAATACCTGGCACTAAGCAAGCCCAGGCAGTGCAGAGCCCCCAGCCCCCAGAACTTTCCTATCTCCACACAACCCAGCTATTCCAGCAAGGCCAAAGAGCTGAAAAAAACCCCAAACCAAAAGTCTTTTTCCATATTTCTCACAGGCCATGAGAAGTACCACTCACCATTCACACACCCCTTTGGTTTTTTAATAAAAGAATCTCTAAGTTTAAGTTAAAAACAACATTTTGAACTTTTATACCACAGTGGCAGGGGGACACAAGTCCCAGCTCCACCTGCTGAAGGTGACAGGGCTTTCCCTCCAGGGCTGTGACACTGGTCAAGCATGAAGTGACCAAGACTCACAGATTTATACACAAACCCCACCTTTCAGGGGGCTTCAGGGTAAGTTCAACCCTAGTTTGTCCCAGCACCCTTATCTCCTTGCAAGGACACAGAGCCACTTTCCCCTCCTGCCTGCAGCCAAATTAAGGGCAAACTTGACATTTTAGGGGAGGAAAAAGAAAATAAAAAAGGTCAAAATAACTCACTAACCAGCAGAACCCCCAAAACAGGCCATTTCCCAGGCAAACCCCCCCCCATCTCCTCCCTGAACCATTTGAAGGGTAACACACACTCCCCCACACTCCCCTGCCCCCCAGTGTCCTGAGGCTGAGCTGGGGGATGCTGAGGGGTTCCCTGTTTTCAGAGAAGCCTCGAGGAACAGGTCCTTGACTGACACCCCCACAAACACCCCTGGGAGAATTATGTTGGAAATATAAACTATTCCTGCCAGTCGCTGTGGTGCAGATTCCTGATGTTTGGGGGGTGGGTGTGTGT
>NW_009954140.1:5968171-5974392 GCF_000747805.2 Chaetura pelagica
CCCCCCCCCATCTCCTCCCTGAACCATTTGAAGGGTAACACACACTCCCCCACACTCCCCTGCCCCCCAGTGTCCTGAGGCTGAGCTGGGGGATGCTGAGGGGTTCCCTGTTTTCAGAGAAGCCTCGAGGAACAGGTCCTTGACTGACACCCCCACAAACACCCCTGGGAGAATTATGTTGGAAATATAAACTATTCCTGCCAGTCGCTGTGGTGCAGATTCCTGATGTTTGGGGGGTGGGTGTGTGTCATGATCTCAGGGCCAGGCAAGCAGGAAAAGCAGGAAAAAAAAACACAAACAAGAATTGGGGAGAAAAAAAATTGCATGTCCAGAAAAGCCCACCCACCTGCACTCCATCCCTGGTGGCATCCAGCTCAGAGGGAGGGACACTGCCCTGGTGGGACACATCCTGCAGCTGCCCCCCAGCACCACTGAGCTGTCCCCAAAAACTGGGGAATGGGGCACATGCAGCTGCCAAACCCACACTCCAACAACTCCAGGACACGAGCAGGACCTAGAAATACCCCCCAAGCTGGCCAGCAGCTCCAGCAGATGGGGTTTATGAGCCCCGGAGGAAAAGGAACAGCTAGAGGAGCATCTCTGCCTGTAAATACACACCAGATGATGCAGGGACTGATGAAATGGGGCAGAGACAGGGATGAGAATGGAAAACTGCAAGGGGAGGGGGAGGGCTGGGGCTGGCCTGTGTCCCCTCAGCTGCTCACCTGGCTTCCTCCTCTATAGATCTGTGTATTTTCAATCTGAAGCAAGTAAAATGAGCCACCTGCTGTCCCCAAGCCTCCCCCATCCCAGCTGGACTCAGCTCCCCCTTTTTCCCAAGCAGCAGGATGAAAGCAAGCACGAGGCCCCTGCCCACTGAGCCTTCCCAGGAACAAGATCCTCACATTAGCAACCCAAGGAAAAACCAACCCAGCTTCCCCAGGCCCTGTCCCTGTGTCCCCAGCTGCCAGCCTCAGCACCCCAAGCCCTGGGACACATCCCACCCCTGTGCCCACCAGCACCTGCACCTCGGCCGTGCCTGGGGTGCTCCTGGGTGCTCTTCTCTGGAGATGAACTGGCTCAGGCTTGGGGTTCATGCTGCAGGGAATGCCTGAGCTCTAGGCAGGGGGGATGCTGAAGTCCCCTCCCCTCTGCCTCTGGTGCACCCGGGGACAGAGGGGGCTGGAACGTGCTCTGAGCAGCGCTCAGGGGGAGTGAAAATGGAGCAGGAAGGGGTTGAGTGGGAAGGGGGAAGAGGCAGTAATTTGGTAGCTAAAAGGGGCTCTTCAAAGCTGGCCCCGTGGCTGCAGGTACAAGCCAAGGTGGCTGAGAAGCTCCTCTTGATGCTTTCAGTGCAGGGGTGACAGGGCCATGATGGATGGGGCCCTGTGTTACCCTCCAGAGAGGAAAACCAGCCCAGGGAGCTCTCACCTGCTCCAGGTTCACCCTATAAATCCACACAGTCCCTGAAAATGGTCAGGACCCCCCAGCAGGGAGCTCCTCCTGCCCGGGGAGATGCTGCAGGTCAGGGCTGGGGGGGCTGGGGCACAGCAAACCTGGCCAGGCTGCATCCCACACCCCAGCAGGGTCGGGTCTGAGCACGAGGGAGACAGAACCAGCTCCAGACAAGCTCCTTGAGCGTAGCTGCCCAAGCACAGAGCACACACCCCTTATCAGCACCCACAGGCGCCAGACACTGCCCTGCACACAAAGGCAAAAGGCAGCCCCTGGGCTGAGCCAACCAGTCTTCATGTTTGCGCTTGGTAAAGCAAACTAATAAATCCCCATCAGTTTATCCGTGCTTCCAGTTTGAATTTATTAGGAAGAATGACAGGCAGGTTTTCCCCCTGGTTACACAGGTAAATAGCAGCACAGCTCCCACACCCTTCCCTTCCTAACGGCCTGGGTGCTGTTTGCTCAGGTCTCCACATAGCCAGGACTGCAGGAGTGACCAACATAAAGGACTTTGAAGGCCTTTACGGAGGCAAATGAGCTGCAAAAGGTTCACGTCTGAGCACTGAGCTCCCCCTCCACCCCCAGAGCAGGCTCTGCAGCCAGAGGGCTGGTGGGTGGGCAGCACTGGAGCCCATCAGCAGGTCAGGGTAGGCTGGAATTCATGGAGGGACCTCTCCCAGGCAGGGAATTGCTTGGGAAAAGGATGGTCTGGTGTGCACCAGGGCTGGGGTGGCAGGTCAGGGTGACCCAAAGCCTCTTGCCCTCCCGCAGGGACCTCACGGGGATCACCACAGGTAGCTGGGAGCAGCCTGGCCCGCGGTGAGGCCGGACCTGGGGAGCACCAGATGTGGCAGCACCTCTAAAAATGCCATCGCTTCCCACACGCTGCCTGGGGCGGGGAACCACTGGATGGCCCTGGAGGAATTTCCCCACAGCCACACTCCATGTTTGCACCAGCAGAGGTGCCCTGTGGCTCCCTAGCAAGCTGAGCCAACAGTCTCACCGCCAGCCCAAAAATCCAGGTTGGATTCCTGGCTGGGAAGCCTGTGACTTGCCCCAGGCTGCTCCTCCACAGCTGTGGTGTGGGGCAGGGCCCTGGCTTTGCTGCAGCTCCCAGACCCCAGGGAAACAGGTCCAGGGGAGCTCAGAGAACCTCATAACTCCTGTGCTGCTGCTGGTTTGCTTGCTATGGGTCTGCAACACAGAGGAGCAAAGAGACAGCTGTGGGACAATAACCACTGCTGGGTCCCCTCCTGCACCTGCACGACCCACCTTCACCCAGAGCAAAGCAAGAGCAGAGTCACCTTCTGCTTTGGACCTACCTTGACATGAGCAGCCATGAAGTGAATCCACACTCATGAGGCTACTGTGCTTTTTAGATCAAAGGGCACCCTTTGTTTTTGTAATTGTGAAAATATTTTTAAAATAATAATAATAAAAGGCTATTTCTATGACATCAATCTCCTTTTTATGTTGGATTTCCACATGGCACCTCCTGGTGCTTCGCATCCAGCCCGCGGGGTGGGAGGGAGCACAGAGCCTGGGGAGGGGAAACAGTGTGATTTTAAGGGGAATTAATCTGCATTTCAGTCACTTCTGGGCTCTCCCGGCCGTGCGCTCGGGCTGTGATGGGTATGGGTTGCAGAAAGGGAATGGGGGGAAAGGACAGGGGAGAATTTTTCTGCAAAGCAAAGGCCTTAAACCCCGGGCCTGGCCTCGCCGGGGCAGAGTTTGCCAGAGCTGCAGTTTCCTGCAGATCCCGACGCAGCCCCCGCAGCCCCCGACAGGCCATGATGTAAGTGTGGCTGAGCCAAGGCAAATGGAAAAGAACATCGAGCACTCGCAGAGGCAAGGGGTTTTATTAAGAACTTTAATTGTTTCTGAGGGTGACATTTCCCCCCCCATCCTGACGTTCCCTTCGCTGCGGTTTGGCTGCTCCCACTTGGGATGTGCTGGGGCCAAGGGTGCTCAGCCTCTCTCAGTTGGACCCCCCAACAAGGCCACCCAGCACCCGTGGCACAGGCTGAGACTCTGCCAGAGAGTTTTAAACCCCAGGGCACCACGATGGCCAACTCAGCTTCTACACCATGGCTCCTCTGAAGGTCTTCACCCCTCCAGCTCCCACCACAGGCATCGGTGCTTTGAGCTGCAGGCTGGAGCAAATCATCCTCACAAAAAGCCCAAGACCCCTGAAAGCATCATAAAGAGCAGAGGGGCAACAAATAAATAAATAAATAAAATCCACAGCATGTTCCTTGGAACTGGGCAGGCACTTGGTCCTTCAGAGGGAAAAGCTTCAAGCTACCATTTGACCCAAGAGCACTTCCATCGCCAGCACTTCCCAGCCAAGAGGATAATTTTCCAAAGCCCAGTGGAAAGCAGCTAATTAAGTCCTTTTGGCTCCACGTGGGAGTCTGGAGCAAGGTCAGCACTGGGAGGAAACTCCCCTCTCTGGCCTGGGGACGTGGAGCCCAGCAGTGGACAGAGGGCAGCTGGTGGGGAAGCTGGTTCCAGCAGTGTGTGAAGAAGCCCATGGCAGCCCCTGATGTTCCTTCACTCTCCAGAGAGATGCTGGTCCCTGCTGTACCTCTCTCCATCCTTGGGAAGGTGCCCCTGGCTGTTTGGGTCATGACCAGTGATGCAGCACCTTGGCTATCTCCTCTCAGGTCCCCACACCCCAGGCCATCACCATGGACCCTGTGAAGGAAAAACATGGTGTTAATGGAAGGTCCAGGCTGGTAGGCAGCTGGTTGTGATGAAGCAAATCATGAATCTTTGGCACCAAATCAGGTGGTTGGAGCAATGTGGAAAAGGGGAGATGCAGCAGCAGAGCCAGCACCTTCAAGCTCACCCTGCACTCAGCAGCACTGAAGGCTCCTGTTTGGGAGGCTGGAGCCCTTCCCAAGCTCTGGTGAGAACCCCTTATAGCTGAAGAGTCCATGTCCAAGTGGGCTGGGAGATCTCCTACCACAGCAACTCCCAGTGATGGCCATTAGGGTGGCAAGAGCCAAGGATGTGCTACAACATCCATGGGAAAACCAGCATTGCTCAGCCAGAGAGCCCAGGAGCAGTGGCAGCCCTAGAGAAGCCAGCAGAAAGGAGGTGCCACAACCATCTGGAAGGAGATGGGGAGAAGAAAACACAGTCTGACAGCAAACACTGTCCCCAGAGTGGGACTGGATCTCATTGACCCCACTCTGCTCCCCACCTTCAAGCTCTCAAACACACTGCAAAGTACTGGAGGACCTGAACTCCACCACTAAGTGTGGCACAACCAGCTCCTATTCAGCTCAGATGAGCTCATGGCCCATTTGGGGAGACTAATCATTTGCTTTCCTCTTTGCTTCTCACCCTGTTCACTCCATCAGATCATTAAACATCTCTCCCCACCAAACCCTTCCTGACTCCTCACCCTCCTCCAGCACTGACCAGGTCTGCACAGACAAGAAGGGCAGAGGTTTATACCCATTTACCCCCCAGCACTGCTCATCTGTTTGCTTCGGGAGGAACACGCAGGCAGGACGGGCACCTCCTGGCCAAGATCTCCCACCCTCAGGGGTGGGAGGTGTGAAGCAGCCCCCTGCCCCTCCTGGGCAGCCCGGGGGTCTCTGGGAGGGGCGAGCGCAGCGCCCCCGGGTTTGCAGAACGCGCCGTGCAAGTGTCCCTGGCTCTTGTAAATGTGTGAAAAAATAAAAGCCTTTAAGAAATTCCAGATGTTCTGTTTATGTCGTGGTGTTACCCGGCTCCGTCCTCCCGAGGCCAATGCACAGCCTCAATGAAACCTCAGCAGCCAAGGGGGAGGCAGGGGGGTGGGGAGGAGGTCCCAGCCCTTTTTCCTCCTCTTTCCCCCAACTTTCCCCGTTAACTCCCACGCTGCTGGCGAGAGGGGCCGAGCACCTCCCTGCCCCACCAGCACTGCTGGGGTTTGCAAGGCACTAACCCCACACGCCCAGACTCTGGGACAGGGACAGGGCAGGGAGCTCCACATCAGCGTGGGCACCTCAGAGCCACCAAGGGAAGGAGGTCCAGAAGGTCTCACCCCATCACATCCCTCACCTGAAGGGCTACCAACAGCTGCTGGTGCCAAGATGTGACAGGGCACACAGCCTTGTCCCCGAGCCCCGGGAGCAGCCTCACACACGTGTGTGCAGAGCCCCGGGCCGGGCACTCTTTGCTCAGGGCGTTGCAGGTCCCGGGCGCTGCGTTTGAAGCTCTGGTGAGCGAGGTGCGGGGCGGGAGCGATGGGAGCCCCGCCAAGCAGCGATAGCGCAGCTCTGAAGTGTTATCTCCGCTCCCTGCGGGGCGGGAGGCACCGGCCCTGCGGCTCCTTTGGAAACCTGGCACTGCCCGGGCATCAAAGGCGCTTCCTGCTGCCCCGCACCCCGGCCGAGCGGGAGCACGATGGGAGCAGCGGGAACACTATGGGAGCAGCGGGAACACTATGGGAGCAGTGGGAGCACGGCGGGAGCACGATGGGAGCACGATGGGAGCAGCGGGAACACGATGGGAGCACGATGGGAACACGATGGGAGCAGCGGGAGCACGATGGGAACACGATGGGAGCAGCGGGAACACGATGGGAGCACGATGGGAACACGATGGGAGCAGCGGGAGCACGATGGGAACACGATGGGAGCAGCGGGAACACGATGGGAGCACGATGGGAACACGATGGGAGCAGCGGGAGCACGATGGGAACACGATGGGAGCAGCGGGAACACGATGGGAGCACGGCGGGAGCACGGCGGGAGCAGCGGGAACACGGC
>NW_009954140.1:5975186-5982588 GCF_000747805.2 Chaetura pelagica
CACACACCGCGAGCCCCGGGGCCACCAGCCCTTCTTGGCCACCAGCCCCCACGCTGCTGTTGTTGTTCCCGCTCCCAGAGCCCCGCACAGGGTCCCGGGAGAGCCGGGGAGGAGGCAGCAGGCGCTGGAATGAGGGCACAAGCTGCCCCCGTGCTCAGCAGCAGCCCCGGGAGGAAAAGCAGGCAGAGACCCTGAGTTTGCAGCAGGAGAGAGGGTCATCTGTGCATTTGGAGATGGGGATTTGCCTCCCGCCCCCCCCGTTCCCTCAAACGTGTTTGCAAAGGCCCAGGAACAGAAACGGGACTTTTGGCTACAGAGGTGGGAGCATCATGTCAGCTTGAGCACACACTGTGTGGGCAGCAAAACCAAACAGGAAAGGAAACCGAGAGGCAGGGAAATGGTTCTGGCAGTGCTGGTGTTACAGCCCTCACACCTCCCTGCCACTGCTTCTCCAGGGTGTCCCTCCCTCAGACCCCTCGCCCTGCTCAGACATGCCCCAGTTCCACTTTGCTGTCAATGTGCTTCCCCTCTGAAGGGCTGGATTTAGAAAAATGCAGCGAGAGAGCTGGAGCCTGTTTGCAGGAACAGGTCCCAGGCTCAGCACCTCGTCACACTGTCCCCACAGATGCACCCAGGCAGAGCTCAGCCTGGCCCCAAACCCCTGCAAAAGAGAAGCCCCGACGTGTCCAAGGCTGCAGAACAGACCTAGACACATTGAAGGACCTGTAAAAGGATGGGGCTTCAGACCTCTACATCCTTGTTGGCCTTACCCCCTCCAAACCTCCAAAATGTGGGGGAGAACAGAGATGAGGGGTGGCAGGAGGGGCAGATGAGGTCCTGCTGTGCCCCTCACATCCCATTCAGTGACTTGATCCAGCTTTAGAGTGATTTAGACATTAGAGATGCAGGTTTATCCACATGCCCCAACGTGCTTAATGACCAAAGTGCTCTTCAGTGAACCCAGCAATGTCAAATAAAGTCAATGAGGCAAGTGGATTAAGGAAAAAGAAAAAATAATAATGCCAAAGATCTGAGAGAGATGAAAGGGACCCATTGAGTCACAGCCTATGTCAGCCAACAGTGTCCTCCCTGGCCCCAGCAGCCAGGGGACAGCCAGGCCTCCTGAAAAGGGACTTCTGCTCCTACCAGCCATGGGCCAGCTCATGCCCACAGGCCAACAGCTCTTCTCAGCAAAAACCTGAGCTTGGCAGCACTGGTAAGGAACAGGGCCCAGCATCTGAAGGGGCTAGAGGAAAGCTGGGGAGGTGCTTTTCATAAGGGCAAACAGCTTCTCCCCATCCTGCCTCTTAGGACATGTCTTTAGGGCCACGTGTGGCTCAGTGCAACCCTTTGACACCACTGCAAGGCAGTCAAGCCTTCTCCTTAAACCACCAGCCTCTGTTGCAAGAGCCAACCTAATTCCTAGTGTTTCAATCCAGAGAGATTATCTTAATTTACTAACCTAAAGCATGCGCCCCACCAGCCTTGCCAAAAGCCCAGCCAGCCTCAGAAGAGATGTCATCAAAAACCCCTTCAGCTAGAGAGGAAGCAAAGCAAGTGTTTTGTTCCCATGCCGCCCTTTCTGGTAAGGTGTTAATAAATAACCAGGGCCCAGACAGGTGCTGTCAGCTCTGCTGGGGCTGTGACTCACCGACCTGCCACCCTGCAAACCCGTGACTCACGGGGAGAGGGTCCCTGCAACCAAACCCATGGCCAGAAACTCACCAGGCCCTGAAGGAATGCTCAGGGCTGGCCCACGGAGGGGTCAGATTGTAGGAGAGCCCCCCTGAGTCCTGCCAATTTAACCCCCAGGGAATTTGTTGGGGGTTCTAAGAGGCAACACCCCAGGAAGACTGGCAGCAGTGAGATGCAGCAGGTGGAATTTGTGGGCAGGGTCCTGTGTCTGCTCCCAGCATGGCAGGAGCCTCCTGCTTTCCCATGGGGGAAATAAAAGGGAATGGCTGCAGTCACCAGCACTCCCCAGCTGCATCCCAGGGCATGAGGGTTCAGAAGAGGTGCTGGGGGAGGAGGAGGAGGCTGGCAGCAGCTCAGCCCCAGCAGGATGTGCTTGGAACACAGCACTTGCTGCAGCCCAAATCACTGCTCCCAGCACCAGGTGCAGGATTCCTCCTCACATACCAAGCCCCTGAGACCTAAACACAGGCACTCACCTCAGAAGTGAGACTAAAAATATACCTTTTAACACTCCCCCAGCAGGAACCCCTCTGATTACTTTCTCCATACTCACATACTCCAACCTGTTCTGCCTGTGGGATGAGGCCACCTCCCTCTCGGGCTCTTTCGAGAAAATTTCCCCCTCCTTCCACTCCTTCTTTAAAAGTGATGTGTCACGTTGGGACTGACAGGCAGCTGAAAGAATGAAGAAAGTCCCATTCTCCCTCATTTTTGCAACAAGGTGATAAGCACGGAGTGTTGTGGGGGCTTGAAGAGCATGGACTCCAGGAGAGGCTGCAGGCAGGTTTCGGGAGGGCTCCAGCACCCAGTGACAGTTCTGGCTCCTTTATTAAAAGCATCCCCACAGTGATAACACTCTGACAGCCTGACAGATGGGCTTAAGCAGCAAAACAATGTTCCCTAAGCGTGAACTTTGCTAACCTCCCAGGATTTTTGCTTCTCCTGCCAGACATCCAGCAGTCCCCCAGTGAAGGCAAAGAGGAGCTGAGCAGCCAACCTTGATTTCTGCCATCAGCAGGAGCCCCTGATGATCCATCCAATCCCTGGGCTCTTCCAAGTGAGCTGTGGAGCTTTCCCCCCTTCTCTCACCAACAGGGAGAGCAAATCCTGGAGCCCCCCAGGGAAAGGGGATGCTCCAGGCACAGAGGCCACATCCTGATGGAGCACAGGGCCATCTCCAGCACAGGCACAAGGGTTTCCCACGGCCCCCAGCAGCCCCACAGGCCCAGCTCTGCTCCCCCACCAGCTAAATCCTCATTTATTAGGACCAGACTAATTCAGCCTTAACCCACAAATGCCTTAGGATCTCCCTTAATCCCATAGCAAGCTTTCCCTGTTGCAGGCTGCAGGTGCCAGGAGCTCTCACCTTCCCACAACAGCCCACCACTACAGCAGAGTTGCTCTCCAGCCTTCTCTGAGAGGCTCCTTCCCAGCTCCCAGGCTGGACCTTCCCATCCCCTGGGCTGTGACACCAAAAGAGCCACAGAGGCCAGCGCAGCATCACACGAAGCAGCCTGTGCTCTCACCACATCTCAATCTCTCCCCATATTGTGTGGTGTCTAATGCCACAGACAGGGGACAGAGTGCACTCAAACCCAGATAAGGGTGCCAAAGCCCCCACACTGGAGGCACAGTCACTGCCACCACCCCCTGCCCTCTGAGTCAGGCCCTGCTGGGGAGTAAAAACCATCCGGCTGCACATTTATTTTGCAGCTTTGAGCTGATTTCTGTCCCCCAGGATTACCAATTTAAGCAGTGTTTTTTCCTGTTCTGACCCTAAGCTGATTAATTCTCTGTGCCCCCCTTCCTCCTGCTTCCTTTGGCATGAAAAAAATGAGGATATGAAATCCTGGCAGAGTGTGCCAAGGCAGGGAGTGCAGGAGCAGAGCCACCCCCAGCAAGCCAGGCACAGGGAGGATGCTCCACACAGAGCCCTGGATCCTGCCTCCCCTCAGCTCTGCTGCTGGCTGTGCAGTCAGGGTCAAACCACAGCTTTACAGCCATTATCTTGTGAGAGATAAAGAGAGGAAGGAAAGGAACCAACATCCCTGAGGGAGGGGAGAAACCTCCCCACCTACTGATCCCAGCTGGTCAGGGTGAGGCCCATCAGCACCAGCATCACTCTCCCAGTGCAATGGAAACAACTGGAGACGCTGGCAGGGACTCATTCAAGAGCAGCAAAACTTGTCCTAGCATGATCCAGCCACCACTTCCCAGGAGCAGGAGCCTCCTCTTCCAAGTGCCACCGCTCGTGGTGGCAAGTAGCCCAGCAAGGCAGCGAGTCCCGTGACACACCAGGGTTTTACTGCTCTGAAGGAGAGGAACTGGGGGGGCTCAGGGGCTGGGGGGGATGCAGAAGCTGCACCTCTCAGGGAGCCTTCAGGGCACATCTTTGCTGAGGTGACACAGGAGCTTGGGGACGGGCTCTGATGGGACAAGCTGAGTCCCATTGCTGCAAAGGGGCTCCTCACCCACGGGATGCTGGCAGGTGGAGAAAAGCCATTTTGTCTGCAGGGTCTCACTGTGCAAGGACCTGGTCCATAATGGGAGGCAGCTCCAGTCATCCCTCCCCTGAAATCCCTGGGCTACATCCAAGCTTTCACTGCTGGACCTGATCCATCCCTCCCAGCCAGATGAGCCCTTTGCCACGGGAGCCACCAGACATCGTGCCCACCCTCCTGCAGGACCACAGCCCAGCACCCCTGGCTCCACCACAGCCCAGCACCCCTGTGCTACAGATGGAGACCCCTAACAGAAACTCATTCCCCAAATGTGCCTAAAACCACAGGGCAAACCCCAAGCAGAAGGCAGATGTGGCAGCACCTCTCCCAGGCAGGCTCAGGCCCAGCAGGGGAGCCCAGAACACACCCAGCCCTGTGAGAGATAATTATACAATCCACGGTGGTAAATTAGCACAGCAAAACACTGGTTAATGCTCACAATGCACCTCAACACTGGATCAAGAGGTAAAATTACCTCTCACCTGCAGTGAGATGGGCCCCCGGGTCAGGATTAGGGCTTATTGCTGAGCAGGGTGGGAAGCTGCAGCAAATGCCCTCACCCAAAACTTGGCCTTTGGAGAGGAGGAAATTTGGGCTGTTTGTCCTTTCTGGATGCTTAGAACTGGAGAGCAACAACAAAAATCCCCTATGTGCATCCATCAAGCCATAGATTCACTGGTCTTATGTTTTCACATGGAAAGGCATAAAAATTGGGGAGCTTTTTTTAACATTTACTAAATGTAATTAACTTATGGAACTAAAAAAAGATGGATAGAACAGCTGAGTCCTGCTGCTGGTCCAGTCCAACCCAAGGGCATGCAGCCAAAAGAACCAATTAACCCCCTGAAAACAAGCACACACCTCAAGAACCATCCTCACCTGCATTGTCCTGCCCCAAGCTCAAGTCCTCAGCACTTGCTAGGACTAGAACCAACAACAAAGATGTAGAAACAAATTCCCATATCCTGCCCTGCTGGGCTTGAAATGAATAGGGGGGGAAAAAACATAAGAAAAAAGGGTTTTGTCTGGTTTAATACAAGTTTGTTAACAGTGGGGAAAGCTCTTCAGGAAAAACAAGTTTTAAAAAATAGTCTTAATGGACTTAAAAAAACCAAACAAACAACTTTTTCATTACACCCCCACTAACACAAACCTATTGCAGATCAACCTGCAAGTGAAACTTGACCTTTTGTGGCCACATCTGGGTCTGTTTGGGCTCAGCCTGACCCAGGGACACTGGGCTGTGTTTCTCATGGGTAGTCCCAAGTGGTCACATCCAGAGAAAGACAAGATTTTTGCACTGCCAGGCCAGGCAGAAGGACTCCAAAATTCAGTCCTGGGATGGGGAAGGTTCAAGGTGACCCCTGAAAATCCCTTGGGACCATTCCCAGGAGGAAGGAAAGCAAACAGCACCTACCAGCCGGGTGACCTCAGCTGAGGGCATGTACTTTCAGCTGAGCATTTCCTAGAATTAGTCAGGAATTTTTTTGAGGCTGTTACTGGCCGAGAAATGCCAACTGGTTGAAACTTAAACTTGATGCAGGAATAGAAAAATGTAGGTCAGGAAAAAAAGCAGCCAAGTGAAAAGCTCCTTGTTCCCCAGCACCGACGCCTGGTCCGACCCATCCCCAGGGCAAAAGGCTCCAGGAGGGCTGGGGACCAGGTGCACCTGGAACATGGCTCAGACCTCTGGGATTTACAGGGCCAAGCAGGCATTTTGGTGGAGCTTGTGGACAGGGAACATCAGCTGTGCCACCACCCTGGGGCTTCTGCTGCCAGGGCACGCTCAGCCTGCCCCAGCTTGCTGCCAGCCCCAGGGCACACACTGGGTTTGGTAGGATTTCTGTGTCTTTCCCAGTTTTTCCAAGTGCTCTGCCACTCAATTTAAGGCACAGATTGCAAGCAGAGGAGAAAACGCCTGCTCCCCATCACCTGGACAAAATCACCTTGGAGTTTCCAACGTGCCCTGTGGCAGAGCAGGGAGGGGAAAGCCAAAAAGCAGCAGTTCCCCAGTGCAACATGAAATGCAACCAGGGCAGCACTGCTGCTCCTCCAACACCACCCTGATGTTTGATCCCAAAAACCCACCAGCTGGGCCATAAAGACAGCAAGTTTCACCTGCCACATTAAAGAGTCCAAAAAATAGAGACACTCCAGTGTTTGTCACCCAAACCCTATTCCCTTTTAATAGGCTTTCCCTGCCAGAGCCAGAGTGTTTCCTCTGGGAAGGCTACAGGCACTGTGGCTCGAGTGGACCCGTCATGTACAGCCCAGGTTAGGGCCTCTCCTGCCCCCAGCAATGAGACCTGGTCACCAGCATCATCTCCTAGATGTGGGGAAGAAGAAGGCTGGGTGCAGCTGCATCCCCTCTGGACCCCACTGCAACCTCCATCCTTCCATCCCTTCATCCTAAGCAGCTCATGGTCCATCTCTGCTTGTCCTCAGAGGCAGGCTTCCCCCTTGGAGGCACCTTGCAGGTCATGGCTCCCAGTTCCCAGCACTCAAACAAAAGCAGACCTACAGCAAAGAAAGCTTCAAGACATTTTCATGCGACAATGAGAGGATCAAAGACACAAAATACCATTTTTTCTAAGCTACATTCACTCCAACGTTGCTATAAAATCCATTCTCTTTCCTCAGAGACAAAATACTGTCAGTGCTCCAAGAAACCCCAGCAGACAGGTGATCCTCACCCCACGCTCACAAGCACATCCTCACACTCCAGCACATAACCACCCTCTTTTAAAGCCTAGAACAGCTTCATCTCAGCCCCATCCTTAGGGCAGGTGAGGAGAGAAACTGCTGCCAGTGCTGGAGGAAGGTGAGAGGAGCCTGGCACTGCCCAGCCTTCCTCCCACCACCCTCCTCCTCCTCGTTGCCTTGGGCATGGTCCAGGGCACTCTGCCCAAAAGGAGAATTCCCAGAGGATGAGATCTACATCTCATTTAATTAAAATTCTCCTTTTAGATCAAATAAAGAGGACTCTGCCCAGTCAAGGACTGGAGGAGTAGAGCCAGTCAGCTGCCAACTCCTGAGCCTGCTGGGTTTTCCCTCCCAGGCTGGATGCAGAACCTGGAGCAGCAGGGGACAAGGGAGGGACCAGCCAGCCCCCCCCTCCAGCCATTCAAGGCTCCTCAAAGCATCTCACTGAGGATGGAGATGCTGAACCTGCTCTTCCACCCCCAGGGAAGAGCAGGTGCACCCCC
>NW_009954140.1:5983634-5990453 GCF_000747805.2 Chaetura pelagica
CGAGGTGCCCCCCCCCCCCCCCCAGCTCCCACCTGCCCACTGGCACAGCCCAACCAGTTCAGACTGGGGAAAACTGCTCCAAGCCATGTTTTTCATTGGTGCAGCAAACAGGCCTAGCCTCTCCACAACCAGGGCTTTTTAAAATTATACATATATATATGCATATATATATTTATATACATATATTATATCTATATATATGTCAGTCTAACTACACTGGGGCTGAGCCCCAGCTCACTACAACTGGGACCAGTCCCCAGGACAAACACAGCCTACCTGGGTCTGCAGGTGCCAGCAGGATGCAGGCACTGGGCACCAGCCCTTGTACAACCAGCAGTGCAGAACCAGCCCCGAGCGCTGCAGGAACCACTTGCAGGATGCACCCTGCACAGGGTGAAGTGTTTGGGAACATCACTGCAACACAGCCCAGGGGGAGATGCTTCCCCTCCTCCTGCCTGCCCCAGGCAGCAGCCTTCAGGGCAACCCCAAGCACAGCTCAGCTCTTCAGGCCTTGCCCGAGGCTTGGCTGGATGAAGAGGATGGAGTCCTGCAGGCTCAGGGCCCCTCAGAGCCCCCCAGGGCCCAGGACACACAGCTGGAGGGGTCCTCATGGCACCCACCCCTGCAAAGGCAGGGATGGTTGGTGCAAGTGCTGCCAGCACAGGAAGGGCTGGGAGGCAGCACAGCAGGCAGGGAAGGACCCAGCCCCTTGGATGGGGAGAAAAAGAGCAGCAGCAAAATCCAGAAGGTGCCCAAGAGCCACACGAAAGCCAGGACTGAGGTTTCATGCCCACTGGCTGTCCTGGAGGTGCAGTGGCCCTGTCTCTGCACTGGCAGGACAAACACCTCTGGCTCCAGCATCACCAGCTGGTCCCCCCAGTAAAGCTCCACCTTGCAGAAAGAGCAAGGAAAGATTCCTGCCCCAAAAAACTCCACAAGCAGGTGCAGCAATTCTGGCAGTGCCAATCTTTTCCAAGCTCTTTCAAAGCCCTGTGCTTCCCCACCCTCTACCTGCTCTTGCCCTCTAACCCTTCACATTCAAGCACACAGGCAGCTCAGGGAGGGTTAAGAGGTGTGTGCTCCCCTCCCTCCTCACCCCTCTCTTCCCGGCATGGACTTGGAGACCAGGAGCTCTCCAGATTTAATCTCCAAGACAAACACCCTGGAGCTGGAGCCTGCTCCATTTGCACTTCGACCACAGATATTAAACAGCAGCAGCCAGGCTGACAGCCCTGCCCACCCCCCCCTCCCACAGCAGCACTGCATCCCCCCTCAGGGTTTTGCAGAACTGAGACCCTGCTGAGTTGGTTCATCTCAGAGAAGCCACCATTTTATTCCCTTTTCTCCTGAGATCCTGGTGTGGTACCTAGAAACATCAGGAGGAAGAGGGATGGGAGCTGTTAGAAGCTCCTTGATCCAAGGCAGTGGTTTGTACATTGTTCAGGGTAGTTATTTTATGTGATAATAGTAAAAAAAACCCCACACAATGTCAGACCAGAATGTGCTGAGCACCACATCTCACAGAAGTGCAGTTAACACCTGGACATGTTTGGAGGAGGAAGGAAAGGGTCTCCAGGCTATTTGGCAACAGGAGCCTTCCAGCAAACATTTATCTCACATCTTATGTTTCAGTCGGAAGTGGAGGGATGTGGTTCAGTTTCCAGGAGGAATGGGACAGGGGAGTGTGCCAGCAGAGAGTGGGGCTGCCAGGCTGGGCCCCGAGCTGTGCCACAGAAAGGGGCTGTAGAGGCAACACCAAAAGTCACCTTCTGTCCTTAAAACCTACAGAGAAACACCTGTGATTATCAGGGTCACTCCATGCACCAGTTTTCTGGACACTGAACTCCTTTCAGCAGATAAATTGTGTTTTCCTGTCATATTGTGGGACTTCTAGGAGAGAAAAACTCCTCCAGCCAAGCTTACAGCTTCCACTGCAGCTTGGAAAACAGGAGCTGGAATGGGGTGAAAAGCTGAGGATCAGTCCAGAGCTGGCACAGGAGAGCAGAGCAAAGAGCCCCTTCCCAACCACCAGGAGCCACTGCCCAAAATCCAGGTATAAAACTGCTTTCTGAAGATGATGCCTGGATTAATTGCAGGCACATACATACTGATGTTTTCATGAAAAAAAAAAAAAAAAAAAAAGACCATTATAGAAAAATTGTGGGAGCAATAAAAATATAAATAGTCCTCAAGGCACCACAAACTGATGCCATTTTAAGTGTATTTATTTTTTTCCTTGAAATCTGCGGGGTGGTATTTAAAGATGAAGGGAGAAGGAGGAATACGTGCTGCTCTGTCCAAAAGCCAAACAGCCCACAGAGCTCCAGTGGTCTCCTGAAGCTCCAGGGCCCTGCATGAATGTCTTCTCCACACCTTTTAACTGCCATCCCCCTCAAAGACACCAAGCATTTCACCCCAGCTGCAGCCTGAGCGCGGTGGGTACCAGCCCCTGTGAGACACCCAGCTCCTCCCACCCCCCTACATTCTCAATATTTGTCTTTGCAATATCAAAAGGCAACCACAGCCCAACTCCTGAGCTGCTCTGCACCTCACTGGTGGTCCCTACATCAGCAGCCAGAGGAGCTCACCCCAAACATCCTCGGGTCCTTGTGGGCAGCCTCGGTGCAGACCACAGCGACCTTCAAAGGAGCCTTCTGAACAGGGAGGCACAGTTCCCTCCCAGCCACCATCCCTCTCCAGCCGGGTCCACCCAGGGGGACATTTCTCAAAGTAAACTCAGTGTTCTTGGGGTTTACCCAAAATACGAGCCAGGCAGGACAGGCAGACGCTGGAAAGGCAGGCAAGTGGGAAAAGAGGAAAAGCCACAATCCCTGGTGCTCCCTCCAAGTCACAAGTCCAGTGAGTTCCCTGTGGTTCAGTCAAGGGGAAGAGGATTTTTCCTTGGATGGTACAATTCCCTGCTCACATATCCCCAGCCCGAGGAGATGGACAAAGACACCAGTGTCCCTTTGCCCCCACCTCTCCAGGAAAGCTGGGATAGACCAAATGCTAATGACACCCCAGAGCAGCAGGATGCCCCAGGGACAGGGTCCCCCATTCCAGGAGCTGTGGCTTCATGGACCAAGGAACTCCTGTGTGTTTTCTCACCCTCTTCAGGACTGGGCTATCCAGGTCCACAAGCTCCAGGAGGGATGGACTTGGGGAAATGAAAGCAATTGTCTTCTGCAGCCACAATAACAAGCAACTGCCACCAGTGTGCTGAGATGTCCTTGCATCAGGTCAGGGAGGTGGGTACCACCAGCCAGGATGAGGGAGGGAGCATGGGAACAGCTCTAGAGCCCAGGAATGGCAAAAGCCCTCAGGCTTTTACTGCATCCCACTTAATTACTGCTGGAAAAGTCATCAGCAGACCCTGCAAGTCGTTCTCCTCTGTTTATCCTGGCACGTGGGCCACCCTGGGCTGCAGCAGCTGGGGCCACCACACTGTGCTGCAGCTCACAAGTGGCATGAGGAGCTCGTAAAGCTGCAGCAACATCCATCTCCATGGTGGGGACAGCACAGGGAAGAGTCAGCTCCTGCCTCCACCCCACCAGTGGAGAACACCTCTCAGGATGGAGTTTAACCCTCCCCATACCTTGGGCTTGGGACAGTGCACAGGAGAGCAGGCTGAGCTCCCCAGGCTGTCACACCGTGGTGGTCCCTCAGAAATAACTGAATTCCAGCCCAGCAGCTGTCATGCTTTAAGAGGTGACACAACAGAAAACCTTCTCTCTCACCCATGGGCTTGTTTCCTTCCAAAACATCCAGCCCAGCTTTTTTTTTCCTTGCACACCTTCCCCACTCAATTCCCTGGGTTTTCACTGGGGCAAGGGATAGAGCTCCAGCTCCTCTCTGCTTGGCAAAGCAGCAGCATCACTGTCTGTGTCACACAGATGGGGAAACTGAGGCACAGGGAGGTGGTCACTTCTGTCCTAGACCCAGGAAAGCTGCCCAGGGCCACCAGCTCACCCCTCTGCAGCTCATAGCCAGCATGTTGGACCCTGACTACCACAGATGGGCCAGGAGAGCTGTCCTGACAGCCTCACCTCCTCATGACAGCAATAATCATATTAACCTATTAGATGCTGCAGCTTCATTAGGGCTCATCCAGGAGCAGCAGCAGCTCCGTGCACACCCAGGGTGCCCTCTGTGCTCCCCCTGCTCTGCTCCACTTTCTGTCCAACCGGTTCTACTCTTTATTTTCGTTTCAGGGAGGATTATCAGCCCAGAGATCTCCAGCTGACAGTGGCAGAAAACCCACCTGCCACCCAGGGCAAGTGTGGCCAGGAGCAGGGACAGGGTGCTTGTCCCAGGTCTTGTGTGGGATCAACCAAGAACAAAACCACCTCTTGCAAACAGGGAGCATTTACTAGCTGCACTTGGCTGGGGTGTTTTTTTTAACCACAGACCAAGATGCTTTTTTCATTCAAAGTCTGGAGAAATGATGATCTGGGAAGGATATGTTGCTGCACTGGACAGCAGGGACAGCTGTGCAGTCTTTAAACATCTGGTTTGTAACACCCAGGGGCCCGTTTTGGCCAGCAGCCTCATGGTTGGAGCACAGGGAGTGTTAAAGGGGCTGCAGCTGCTGGGGAGAGCCTGGCAGGGTTCCTGGCAACCCACGGCTCCCCAGCCATCCTGCCTAGGAGATCTGCACAAGCAGCCTGAGATGCCACCACAACTAGTCCCTACTCCAGGTTACCTGCTATGAGAGCCAGGCTGGCTTTTCTTGCCCCTGTTCACAAGCAGAAGAGCAGTGGCTGGTAACAGTTCCCCTGCAACACCCAAACCTCCTTCCTGCCAGCAGGCAGAGCCCCATTCCTGCCCCGGGAGCCTCAAGGGGCTCAGGAGCCTGCAAGTGGGCTCCCATGGCTCAGCTGATACAACACGACCTGTTAACACATCCAGGCTGCCTCACCAAGTCAAAGCCTTCCCTCCAGCACCACTGGAGCTCAAGGCCTCCCCATGCCCTGAGCTGGGGATGCTCAGCACAATCTGCTGCCCTTCAGACACAGCATAACCCATCACCACTTGAAATTGAGCAGAAACTCCAGCCCCCAAGGCAGAAAAACACTCACGAGCCAGATCCCCCTGTGGCCCAGCACCATCCCACGTGCCCTGGGTGCACAGATTTCAGTCCTGCTCCATCCTGGCCTGGGGACAGAGCCGGATCTGCACACCCAGGCACTTTCCCTCCTCACCTCAGGGAACACGCATGAATTTTAAAATTTCCTGCCAAGTATCAGTTGTGCAGATGTTGAATTCGGGAGTGTTAAAGGGGCTGCAGCTGCTGGGGAGAGCCTGGCAGGGCTCCTGGCAACCCACGGCTCCCCAGCCATCCTGCCTAGATCTGCACAAGCAGCCTGAGATGCCACCACAACTAGTCCCTACTCCAGGTTACCTGCTATGAGAGCCAGGCTGGCTTTTCTTGCCCCTGTTCACAAGCAGAAGAGCAGTGGCTGGTAACAGTTACCCTGCAACACCCAAACCTCCTTCCTGCCAGCAGGCAGAGCCCCATTCCTGCCCCGGGAGCCTCAAGGGGCTCAGGAGCCTGCAAGTGGGCTCCCATGGCTCAGCTGATACAACACGACCTGTTAACACATCCAGGCTGCCTCACCAAGTCAAAGCCTTCCCTCCAGCACCACTGGAGCTCAAGGCCTCCCCATGCCCTGAGCTGGGGATGCTCAGCACAATCTGCTGCCCTTCAGACACAGCATAACCCATCACCACTTGAAATTGAGCAGAAACTCCAGCCCCCAAGGCAGAAAAACACTCACGAGCCAGATCCCCCTGTGGCCCAGCACCATCCCACGTGCCCTGGGTGCACAGATTTCAGTCCTGCTCCATCCTGGCCTGGGGACAGAGCCGGATCTGCACACCCAGGCACTTTCCCTCCTCACCTCAGGGAACACGCATGAATTTTAAAATTTCCTGCCAAGTATCAGTTGTGCAGATGTTGAATTCTTGGCAGGGACCTCGAACGTGCTCCCTGAGGTACTAAGGGAAACTCTCCCGAGCACAGAGTGGGGCTGAACACGTTTCTGGAGCCCTGTACCCACACCCTGGGCTTGCCTGGGGTCCATGCAAGCAGCACCAGCACACACAGGAGCAACACCCAGGGGGAAAAAGCAACAACAAAACAAAACAAAAGCAGATTCTTGTTGTCTACAGGATTTCCATCTTGCTGGGCTTCGCTTTCCAAAGATATAAGCCTGCTGACTATATTGGTCCTGGCCCCAGCAAAGCAGGGATCACAGAGCCAGAGCATCACCTCCTGGGATCCAGCTGGGATCAGCCACACACCTCAACAGCACAGAACACCCGAGGAGAAGCCCCCGGGAGGGCAGGCAGGCAGGGACATGCACAGAACCCCCTCCCCAGCTCACAACACTGCAATTTAGGACCTGTAGGAGAGGGGAGAGGAGCTCTGCAGCGAGGCAACCTGCTCGGCCAGTCCACTTGGTTTGCACGAGCACAGCTGGTTTTCCTGACAAATCGGTATGAAAACCAAGGAGAAAAGCCACACCTGAGCACGAGAGCTGAGGAAAGGGGAGATGGCTGGGCTGGGGCTGGGCAGGAGCCCGGTGGGATGCCCGGGAGCTGTGCTGGGAGCCCAGGCTGGGGATGGAGCTGCAGGACCCGCTGCTGCCCAGGGCACCTCCCGCCCCTCCTCCCCAGCCCGCACAGCCCGGGGCCCCGCAGCCCTCGGAGGGGCAGGGAATGATCCTCTCCCTCCTCATTGCCAAGCTCTGGGCAAGCTCCCCCCCCAGGCCGACGCATCCTGTTCACCGATTCATATCCGGCTTGGGAATTCCAGGC
>NW_009954140.1:5996117-5996324 GCF_000747805.2 Chaetura pelagica
TGTGTGCCCCTCCCTGGTGTCCCCTCCCTGCGGGTCCCTACCTGCGGGGCCCCCCCTACCTGTGTGTCCCTACCTGTGTGCCCCTACCTGTGGGTCTCTACCTGTGTGCCCCTACCTGTGTGTCCCTACCTACAGGTCCCTGCCTGTGTGTCCCTGCCTGTGTGCCCCTACCTGCGGGGCCCTACCTGTCGGCCCCTACCTGTGTGC
>NW_009954140.1:5996508-6002417 GCF_000747805.2 Chaetura pelagica
GCCTGTGTGCCCCTACCTGTGTGCCCCTACCTGTGTGCCCCTACCTGTGGGTCCCCCCCTGCCCGCCCTGCTCACCGGGGGTGGGGAGGAAAACCACCACAGCAGCGAACCCTTCCCAGCACGGTGCCAACACCCCCGGGAGCCGGGATGTCCCATCCCCAGACATTCCCCCCTCCTCCCGTAAATAAGCAAAGGGGCTCAGCCCAGAGCAGTGCTGCTGGCAGCCCAGGGGCAGCAGTTGGGGGGCAGGGAGGAGCCCCCCGGCACACACAGTCACTCGTGCTGTGTCTGCCCATCCTCTGAACGGAGCTGGTCCCCTCCAGGAGAGGAACCAGCACAGACACCCGAGCAGGAGGGCTCTGGGAAACTCTGCCAAGCTCACTGGGAAGTGATGGCTCCTGCTCCTCCCCACCTGGGGAAAAAGTCTCCCCGTGGTGGCACTGGTGGCAAAGGGGCCTGGCTGGGGAGAAGAAGGACCAGCTCTGTCCCCTCCCCTCTCCTGGAGCAGACAGAGCTGGCAGGGCTGTGTTTTCCTAGCACCTGCCTGAGTTTTATGGAGGAGCAGAGCTTACCTGGCATCTGCAGGCTGGATAATAAACCCTTTCAGCAGCTGGGTGGGTGGGACAGGGGGGGAGGCAGGGCCCAAACCCACACACCTCCATGGCACAGCTGCTGCCAGAACCACGGGGCAGCAGCTGCCCCACAGCAGGGTCTGTCATCCCACCCTGGTCCAGTCAGAGTTGGACTGTCCCAGTCATCCCTCCCACCCAGCCCAGTCAGACCCAAATAGCCCCACTGGGCACTTAGCTGGGAGGACAGGAAGGTTTAACCCCACAGGCAAACTGTGCTGCTCCACCTTCCCCATGGGCACCCCACCACCCTCCCTCTCCATGGAGGTATCCTTAGAGAAAACTTCATCCCAAACACCCTGCCAGTTTGTCATCTTCCATTCCTGGTGTCCTGACCCATCCTCAGCACCCTTGAAACATCTCCCTCACCTTGCCTGCAGGCTCCCCATTGCTTGGTCTCCACTTTCAGCTGGAAGAGCCCAAATTAGAGGCTCCCCTCTCTCCCCACACCCTCCCCAAGAGTTCCTACTCCAAGGCCACATCCACCTTGTTGACACTGAACAGCACATCCCTTCCCAGAAGCTCTGGGGGGAATCTGGAGGCCTCATGCCAGTACATTAGGAAGGCAAATGTCCATTTGAGCTGTCGCAGAGTGGCCCCATCTCTTCTGAAAGCCAAAATATGAATTTACTGTCCCCTGCCCAGCCCAAAGCAGCCGTGAGAGCTGCCCCTTCCCACAGCTCAGTGCATCTGGCTCAGCACACTGGGACTGGGTTCAGCCCCAGCAAGCAAAGGGCTCACCTTGGCACAGCCCCACAGCCTGCTGTGAGTGGGGCTACAAACTGCTGCTCTGAAAGGATATATTACAAACAAAAAACTACCCAAATTCTTTGGGGGGAAAAGCTGTGAGCCAGGACAGCAGCAGTGGGGTGTGAGCTGCTGCCTGCAAAGAAAACCCCTGTGGGCACAGCTGGAGCTGCCATCCCTGTGCCAGGACAGGTGCCCCTCTGCACACACCTTCCTACCTGTAAGGCATGAAAAAACCTGACACCACCTTTTCTGTTCCCTTTACAGAGCAGCTGAGCGTGGTGCTCGTGCAAGCAGCAGCTCCCCCGTGCTTGTGTTAGCACTGTAGCAAAGTTCAGATTTAAGGAAGGACTGAGGACTGGTCTTGGTGGCTCCAGCTTCAAGTTGTGTTCAAGAGAAAGAAGAGGAGGGGGAAAAAAAAAATTAGGCAAGGAGGGGAAGAAAAGACTTTGGGTGAAACTTAAGCAGTCACAAGCACTGCATCTGCATCCTGCTGATGTGGACCAGTACCAGGGATGGGCAGGGAAGCTGGGTTTGGTTCCCAGGCAGGAAAGGAAGACTCAGCACAGGGCACATCTGCCACGAGGAACAAGGCTGCTCATTTCAGAGCTCATTTGGCTGCTGCAGGTGAAGGAAGGGGAACGGGGAGATAAGAGGGAGGGAAGGGA
Organism: Chaetura pelagica; assembly: GCF_000747805.2. Taxonomy (NCBI): domain Eukaryota; kingdom Metazoa; phylum Chordata; class Aves; order Apodiformes; family Apodidae; genus Chaetura; species Chaetura pelagica. Next base: position 5,998,553 of record NW_009954140.1, read on the forward strand.
CGTGCACCCTGCAGTCCTGCTCCTCCCTGGCCCAGGGAGAGGTGATGCCCCCTCCTGGGCTTCAGGCATGAGATAGAGAAAGACAAAAGGGACGCTTTGTGGGGAGGCAAATGAATTCAGTGTCATGCAAAAGAGAATTTCTCCCCTCTGCCAGAAAAGCAACTAAAAAGGAGCAAGGAGCAGCTGGGCAGGGCTGCCTGCAGCACCCGCAGCAAAACCCCCTTCAGAGCCACCGTGCTGGAGGAATCTGTGTCCCCCGGGCTGCACCTCCAGTTAGGATGTCAGGGGACAGGGAAGGAAAGGCAAGAGAAACTGCACTGAGGAGCTGCAGCCAGGCCAGGCTGGCCCGGGCTCCTCACAGCCCCTTCACTCGCCTGGAACAAAAATCAACAGAGCAGAGGAGAGGAACATCAAAATAAGGATTCATATGACCTGGCTTTGGGGCTGGGATGGGATCTGGGGACTGCCCAAGGAGCTGGGAGGGGTCACAGGCTCCCGTCCCAGCCCCCTTTGGGGGCTTCCTCCTAAAGCCTTGACCTTGGCCATGAAATCTGCTCAGCTGGGAGCACCAAGCTTCTCGTGGCTCCCAGGGAACACCATGAATACTCCCCCTGTGTCTGCAGCAGCAGGCAGGGACCTCCCAGCCACCCAGAAGGAAGTTTTTCCCCTGGCTCATAAGCCCACAGAGTCAGCAGCTGGAGGAGCCACCCCTGCCAGCCCCAGCTGCAGGGGGACACATGCCCATGCCCATCCTGTTGCCAACAGGAGGCAAAAAGCACCAGCTTCCACCACTTCTCAGCAGTTTTACCCAGGTCCCATTCCAGTCAGAGAGCTGAGAGCCCTCAGCCACCCTGCCCAGCACCCACTGACTCCTGAGCTCAGCTCATCCCTGCTGGTTTAGTCCCACAGGGGAGAATTCATCCTCAGCACAGGCAGGACACGGGCACATCTTGGGAAGAGACCACTGTTTAAACCTGGCCAACAGCCACCTCACACTCACGAGCCATATCCCCCAAACCAGAAAGGCTCTCAGCTCCTCCTTCAGTGCTGGAGCTCCCGAGGAAACCAGGGAGCTGCAAAGAGCCCAGATCCTTCTGTGGATCTTGGCTGAAGGGACTGACATCCCAGCCTGGGCTTGGCAGGCACAAGAAGGCCCTTTTCTGTGCTCTGGGGGGAAGGCAGCCTCCACCCCCAGCTGCCCCCAGCAGCAACCCCACACCACTGCACTCCAGCAGGACTTGGGATTTGCACCAAATCCCACCCTGGATGTACTTCCAATATACCTTTGGGTCCCCAACATCCCACCCCAAAACCAGGCAGGGCCAGCAAAGCTGCACGCAGAGAGATGGGGTGATGCCTGGGAGGAGGGAGAGGCAGTTCACCCAGGGATTTGTTGCTTTCCCACCTTTTACCTGCCCCCTATGCAATTAAAAACAACATTTTGTTTTGCATCAGCAAGTCTGCAAAGCTTCCCCTTCCACAAACCTCCTCACCACCACCAAGGCTCCAATGCCAAGGACAGCACCCATTATTATCCACAACCCTTCTGCCCTTCCTCAAACTTCAAATTCACCAGATGATTTTTTTTTTACCTTAAAAAAAACCAAACACACACAACAGGACACCACAAAAACCAACAGCACACAGAGAAAAGCAGCCACCTTCAGAGAGGGAGCAGCGAGAGCACATGAAAAAACAGCAGCAGCAAAATCTTGCAAAACTGCATTTCAGAGAAACATGCAGGGAAAGCTCTTGGGGTGCAGGGTTTGGAAATGCAACTCACGACAATCCTGCATTCCAGAAAAGCCCACGAGCATTTGGCACTTCCAGGGTCTGGCTGCACTGAGGTGAACAGATTTTATTATTATTTTTTCTTCCTTTATTTTGCAAGTCTCATCCTCCCCAGAGGGAGAAGGAAACACCTCACAACACCCCATCCCCAGCAGTACAATGCACAGACATCAGCACTCAGGACACAGCTGCTCTCCCCCTGTCTCTGCTCCCATTCACCCATTGCAGTGATGCTCATGGGGAACAGGAGCAAGATCACATTTCAGAGCAATTCACTGCGTGGCTTCAATCTCCCACTAACCACAGAGCAGCATTTAGGGCTCTCCTGGAGAGCAGAGCTTGTCTTACCCTTATAGGCACAACAGCCACATAATTCCAGAGTATCAGCAACTTCTGCTATTAAAAGTGGTCTCTCCTGTCTCCTTAGTTCCTCTCCTCAGCACTGGAACAAAAAAGCAGAACTATCCTTAGCACTTGTTGGGACTGCAGCCCCATGGAGGAGCCTCAGCCACACTGCCCTGGAGAGCATCCCAGGTGAGTGCCACCTGCCTTGGGATAAAGGTGCCTTGTGTGAGGCACATCCCTCAACACCTTCCCACGGGGAACTTGATCAAATTGGACTTATCTCAGCAGAGCTTTGAAACCCTGACACCAGCAGGAGATGTCAGCTGGGCTGGTAAAGGGAGCCTGGCAGAGCAGCAGCCTCAAGCTTCCCCAGCCAGGGAAGGTGAAGCCCAACTGCAGCCCTTGGGTAGGGGCAGGGCAAAGCTGCAGGGGACAAACAGGACTCAGCACAGGGTGGGCACACACGGGGCCATGGTGGCCTTGTGGCTCCTGTCCTGCAGGGCTAGTGTGTGCCAGGGTCCCCCTGGCCCCCCACACACACACTGCCCAGCACAAGATGAGCATCTTCCCAGCAAAGTTCTCCAAGTATCACCCACCTCCCTGCTCCTTCCCAAACCCCTCCTGTTCCTTCTCCTACACAGGGACAGGACAATGGATCTGCTTTGCAGGGTCCACAAGGTGCTTCCCAATAAACCTGCAGCTTGAAGATTCACCCAGATCCAATTAAAAAAAAAATAAAATTTAAAAAATGAAGGTTAAATGAGCACAGAGGAAGTGACTGGGGGTCTATTCACCAGCAACTCTGCTTGGGAAAATTAATAATTCTGTAACATTTCAAGAAAAGAGAAGTGGATGGAGAGGGAGAGCAAAAGTAGCCTGGAAATCCAAAAACTCCCATCAACTTTCTATCCACAATCAAAAGTGAGGCTGGGAAATAGAAACACAACATGTTGTTGATGACTTTTCCATTAAATATGCACATTTAAACCCCCTCTTTGTATTCTGGCCTTTGCTTGCAGCCTCAGCAGGCCCCACTTCTTCCCTCCCTCCCCCCCCCTTTTTTTTAATAATAATAAAAAAAAAAAGTTATATGACTTTAATTAAATGCACTTATTAAAAGGGTGAAATATTTGGAGAGGCTGTTTTGAGGCTGGAGGCACATTTTCCAGCATGCTGCAGAGTGTCTGCATCCGCCCGCCCCAGGCCAGTTTTAATGCACAAATAAATCCCCACCTGAAGTGCTGACAGGTTATTATGCAGCGTGGCAGCCAACTAAAGTAAACACAGGGGCAAAGTTTTAACCTCTTGCAGTCGCAGAGCCTCTCCCCTGCCGAGGAGGGCTCAGGTGTAAATGACCAGCAGCAACAGCATCTTCCTCCTGGTTCTCCCCACGCCCCTCTGGATGCGGCTCCCCCTGAGCAGGGACAGGTTGTGCTGGAGCAGCCAGCACAGGTGAACACCTTCAGCTGATGCACCAACAGTAACCAGTAAGTAACAGTAAATAAACATAAATCAAGTCACAGGGAAGTGCTGCCCATGCTGGTCGGTGTGTGATGGAAAACGTGGGGATGAGCAGCAGGGATGAAGGTTTCTCACTGGGGTGTTCCCACAGCAACACCCCAAATAAACTGGGCTCACCCAGAGCACCAACAATATTGACCAACCCAGAGGCCAGTGAGTGGCTGGGGCATTGCTGGCTCCCAGGGATGCTGTGCAAGCAGCAGGTGTT
>NW_009954140.1:6002456-6016390 GCF_000747805.2 Chaetura pelagica
TGGCTGTGCCATGGAGGAGCAGATGGACAATCCCTAGGACCTGGCCAGCTGCCCAGCAGAGACCTCTTCAAGTTAACCCCAACAATTTGCATCCATGTTTCAAAAGCTGATCCCAGGGTTTGCATATGCCTTTATCAGCAGTGAAGATGGAGCAGATAATTGGCAAACTACAAGCAAATCACCTGCAGACACACACAGGGAGGGAAGGAACCAAACCTGTGACCAGTTGCCACTTTATTTCAAGATGACATGAGGGAACACACAACAGGTCCCCCATTCCTGTGCTGGGAAGCATCCCTGCTGGCCCAGGAAATATGGGAGCTCCAAGGGTACCCGTGTTTGGAAACAGCAACTTTTAATTCCACATGTTCACATCCAGGCATCAAAATGCTCAACTCCCAAACCTCCTACCCCAATTAACAGCAACTAACAGCTCCACACATTCAGGCCCTGGGAAAGCCAAACCACACGTGGTTCCACCACTCAGATGCCACAGGCAGCGACTCCCACAGCCAGTGGCCACCTCTTCCAGTTTGGAGTCCATTATAGAATCATTTTAGAAAATATTTTTAAGATCATTGAGACCAACCCCTAACCCAGCCCAGCCAAGGCCACCACCAAACCATGTCTCTGAGCACCATATCTCCATGGCTTTTAAATACCTCCAGGAATGGGGATTCTACCACTGCCTTTGGTGCATCGAGCTCATCTTTCTTGGGGCTGGGAAGGTGCTGTAACAATCTCCATTTTCAAGGAGATAGAGGACCCTGGTACAGAGCAGCACCCCAACCTCTTGCCCAGCAGAAGTCATTTACACTGAGGAGCAGGAGCTAGAGGAGCCAGGTCAGCCACCTGCAAGGCTGCCCTTCACCTTGGCCACACACAGCCCAAGAGCAACAACCCATCCCCATCAGACAGGATGAGGGACCTCAGCCCTTCCAGCCACAGGCCCTACCCAGGTCACTTGGCCAGCACAGCATGACAGGCTGGAACAGAAACATCTCTCACGTCTTAAGAAATTAAGGCCCCCGTTTTGCTTCCACATCTGACAAGACGCCACATGCTTGTGCTAATCCTTGGAGAAGATTAACTTTTTATTTAGAATTCCTTCCTCTAAGTGTGGCAATTATGAAGGGTGGTTTTTGTTGGTTTTGGGTTTGTATTTTTTCTTTCTCCAAGCTCTTGGCAAGCAGAACACTTTCTCCAAGCTGGCTGAGAAGGGTTAGTTAAAAGTGGAACCCAAGTCTGATTTTCCTTCTCTGCTCAAACCCCCTGGAGCCTCCTGCACAGGGGGAGCCCCTCATCTCACCACCCCAGTTTGTCACCATGCATGTGAAAATCCATAGCTACAGTCTGTTGCCCTAACAGGAAGGGAGAAGCTGTCCCAGGCCTGGGAGAAAATTTCATCCACAAATGTCATCCTGCAGAAGAGAAGTGCTGCCAGCAGACCCTCATCAAAGGCGTTTTAATTGTTCTTCCTCTATGGGGCTCAGGAACCAGCAAAGTGCTGTGTTTGACCCCCAAATGGCTGCAGCTCCTTGGTGGAGTAAGCCAAGTATCCATGAGGAGATGAAAGGCATCATCATCTCCAGGGAATCCCAAAAAACCCAAGGGGTTTGGTTACCTCTGCCAATAGCAGAAGAGACTGGTCCTGCTGAGCTGGTCCCTGGGGAAAGCCCTCTGGTGGGCCCAGATGCTGGGTGACCACTGCCAACTGATGCTAATTCCTGCCCATCAGGCTTGACCATCTTGGGAGCTGGGTCTGGAGCTGTGTGACCATGACCTTCACCTGGAAGGAGGCAGAGATGACCTCCTCACCACTAGGGCTGCAAGGACACACGTCTTTGATGGCCCATATAGGTCTATCTAACCCTACTTCTCACGGGTGGTTTTCAGGGCTTGACACCACAGGGGCAAAGCTGCAGGTTCTGAAAGAGAAGCCCTGACAAGACATGAACCATGGCCAACCCACCCCATTGACAAGCCCAATGCCAAGGACACCTGTGGGTGCGGGGAGAGGTTGGACCCATCTGGCTGTTCCGTGCTCACCTGGCACATTGGCACAAAGCAAGAACTCAACCCAAACCAAGGCAAAACAAATGCACAGAAATCACTTCATAAAAGCACTTTTTAAGGCAAGCCCCAAGCCCCCTCCCACGCAGACCCCAGGCCCTGCACCCACACTCCAGGGCAGATGTTTCCACTCAACAAACAGAAACCAGCTCCAGTTCAGATGAAGCTGGAGGAAGGATGCCCCAAACAGAGCAAAGACAGCCCATATTCTATACCAAGGGGGGGGGAGATAATAAAAAATGCATGTATCAAGTGCCTGTAGCTGTCAGAAAGCATTTCTGCAGCTTTGGCAAGACAGACACAACTAATTTAGCACAGCCTTGCTGAGGTGTGTGGAGCTGTCAGTATAGATGATACGAATTTAATCACTGGGAGCAGATCAAAGCTCTGCAGCACCATTGGTGGGGGGTTGGACACCCAGGGATACAGCAGGGGATGGATGTGCAAGGAGAGTGAGGAGCAGGAAAAGCCCGTGTGACATGCAAGAGGCCCAGAGTGCTCCTGGGATGTCACCTGCCCCCAGGGATTCTCTCTGCAGGATGGGGAGTCCCCACCTCGCAGGGTGCCAAGGGGAGCTGAGCAGTCCCTGCCTGCCACCCAAAGCCATCAGCTGGGCTCAGGGCTGGGCCCAAGGGTCAAAATGCCAGTGGAGAGGGACAACAAGCCACCACAGCTGGAAGGAAAGTCTCCCACTGCTGCAGGAATTTAATCTGCGTTTCCCTGGGATGGATTAGCCATTAATTTCTCCTGAGGTTTGCTGGGACATGACACAAGCCAGAGACAGTTTTGGACTCAGCAACAAGCAGAGAACAAGAGTACTTCAGTTGCACAGAATCATCAATGGTTTGGGTTGAAAGGGGCCTTAAAATCATCTAGATCCAACCCCCTGCGTGGGCAGGGACACCTCCCACCAGCCCAGGTTGCTCCAGGCCCCATCCAACCTGGCCTTGAACTCTTCCAGGGATGAGGCATCCACAGCTTCCCTGGGAAACCTGTTCCAGTGCCTCATCACCCTCACACTAAAGAATTTCTTCCTACTGTCTAACCTAAATCTCCCCTCTTACATTATTAATCTGCCTCAAACAGAAGTTAAAATGAGGACTGGGTTTTCAAACAATATTTTTACCCACTATTAAACACAGGGGAAGTTGAGGGTCCTCTGGATGAACACTAAAAGCGCATTTTATTACTGAAACAGAATTGTGATAGACTGTATTTTCTTTTCAACAAGGAGTATGCAGAACTCTTCCAATTAAAGTAAGTCTTTTCTTATTTCCCAGTTGGTGTTATAGTTGCTATTTTTTAATTCAGCAAGTAAGAAATGGAACTACTTCCCCCAGGGATGGGGCAGCCACAGCTTCCCTGGGCAGCCTGGGCCAGGCTCTCACCACCCTCAAAGCAAATAACTTCTTCCTAAACCTCATCTAAATCTCCCTCTTCCCACCCTTATTTCTGGACCCGTGCCTCCCTGCCCTTGCCAAAAGCCCCTCCCCAGCTTCCCTGCAGCCCCCCCAGCTCACTGCTGCTGCAGCCCATGCCCTGCAACACCTTCAGGAGTCATTTCTTATTTTTTTTTCCACCTTGCAGAAGTTCAGCCCAGTCTCCAGCAGCTCCAGTTGCCACCAGAGAGGCCAATGACCCAGCAGAGCCCCCAGCTCCCCCTGCCCCTTGGCCAGTTACCCAAACCTGATTAGCAGGCTCCCCCTGCAGCCGCACCAGGATCTGGGATTTGCTCTCCTAGAAACTCATTCCATCAGGCAGTGCCAGCCAGGCTGCTCACGGGGCTGAGGGGGAGAGCAAACCCAGCCCCTCTCTGCCCCCAGCCCTGGGCTGGTATAGGTGTGCTGCCCTCCTGCAGCTCAGCCCTGCAGACCCTCCTGTCTCACCTGGGACCCAGCGCTGAACGTGAAGCAATGAAATCCTGAGGGAGATGCAGGGAGAAAGGCCAGGCTGAGAGGGGCAGCCCTGCAGCCTGGGCAGCCCTGCAACCTGGGCAGCCCTGCACCCTGGGCAGCCTGGGCAGCCCTGCCCAGCTCCCACTGCTCCTCCCTGCCTGGCCAAGGGGTCACAGCCACCTCCGATGGGACGTGGCACCTCTTCCCCAGCCAGGCAGCACCTCTGCTCATGGCTTGGTGGTCCCTGAAAGCCACCCCCTTGGCACCACAGCAGCCCTCAGCCATGGCACCATCCTCCCCAAGTCCCTCCGAGCAACTTCAAAAACTTGTGGTGTATGAAAAGGAAGTTAAAGCGGTGCCAACAGAAGCAACTCTTCTTTAAATTAATCTTAATTAGGAATCTCCAGGATTGCCCAACATCAATAGCAGGCTTCCCCGAGCACTAGAGGCCACCACCAGCACAGGGTGACTGTATCACCATCACTCCTTGAGCTCCTTGCTCTCTCAATATCATGAGACAGATTAAAAAAAATCCCGAGCTGAACATAAAGTGTTCTTCACCTTCCTTTTCATTTGCTTTCTAGCTTTTGAAACTTCAGGGCTGTGTTTTCAAACCTGAATTTACAAAGAAAAGAGCTAAAAAGTTATTTAATGAAAACCCAGAAGTGAAATTACAGTGCACTTGCTCCACAGCAAGATCTCAAGTTTTAAGACTCCTTTTGACACTGGAAGGGAAAGCTGCTGTGAGAGGCACCAGGAGAGCCCCAGGCACAGCTCTGGCACCACAGGGAACGTGGTGTAGAAACAGGCTTGAAGTGGAAACAAATGAAGAGCTGGGCAGAGATGGGTGGTCTCACTAATGGCAGGGGAACATGGAGACCACCCAGTGCTGCCTCCACTTTGCTCCTCAGCCTGCAGCATCCAGCACAGCAGGAACATGGGCAGCTCCAGCCTGGGGCAAACCCCTCCACAGCAGATCCAACATGTCCCAGGGTCCATCCCAAGCTCCAGGCCAGGGTTGCACTAGAAGGAAGTCCCAGCACAGCCAAGGAGCCAGCCCAGCTCCTCATATCCAGCCCAGCTCAAGAAAGGGGAGCAGGGCCAGGCTGGGGGGGCCCCAGCTACGTGATGGGTTTCACCAGGCACCAGCTCAGTGTTTCACTGTTTACACTCTTTTCTCTAGCCAAGAGTAAACTTTTTTTCCCCTCCACTGTGGAAAGGTGAAGCAAGGACATCTGCAGCCAAGCAGCATCCAGACTCGGAGAGCTCTGGCAGCAGCCCTTGGTTCTGCAGCAATTTTAATTTATAGCTGCACTCATGGTAACCTTGGAGAAATGCAGAAATTGGACTCCTAATCCCTAAAATTAAAGAGTATCCAGAAATCATAATTTGGGAGTTTTCTTCCTTCTGAGCTTTCTACTGAAGGACTTTGTTTCTGGCTTAAGAAAGTTGGCTTTCACAGACAGCCTTAAGTAAGTATTAAATCCAACCCTGACATGTGGCTCATCATCCCAGAGGATCCCTAAGCCCTCTGCAAGGGAAACTCCACCTCCTGGGCAGACCTGGTGGAGCTCAGAGCCCCTGGGATTTAAAACCTGACTTGCCTGTTCTCTTGGAAGCAGTGACAGCTCTGGAACCCCTCCAGCTGCCCAGGCAGGAGCCTCCCCAGCCCCAAGGTGTTTAAAGCAGAGCCACGGGTGCCACCAGCCCTCCACTTTGCCCCAAGCAAGTCACACCAGCCTGTGGCACAAACAAGCAAAAAGCCAGGCCCATGTTGGCAGGTCTGGTGGGTGGCAGCAGCAGCTCAGCATCCCCAGGTGTGCTCCAGACAGGGCAGGTCACTTTCATCCCCAGGTTTGCTTAAACCCTTGCAAAGGCTTGAGCATGGCAGTAAAGACCAGGACAGGCTTTTGGGCTGATAGGGTCTTTGGGAATTTTTTTCCTCCCCAGGAGTCATCCACTGGGCACAGGAAGGGATGCTGGGCTCTGCTGGAACACACACCACTTTCCTTTCCCCATCCCAAGGGATTAAGGATGGCTCTGAAGAGAGCATGCTCAGCTGCAAGAGCCCCATCACCATTGCTCAGAAGAACCTGGCCCAGGTCTCCAACACGTGGTCCCAGCAGGGCACTGGGCAGGTGGGAAAGGGAGAGCCCAGCCCATGAACAGGCTGTGGGACCATTTCACATGGGTGAGGAAACAAACTTTCCTCATACAGCAGAGATCTGGCTGGGAGAGACCAGCCTCCACCACATGTCCAACAGAGGTGGCAGCTTCCAGCTCAGCTGCTCCAAGCCCAGCACACACCATAGGACATGCACAGAGCCCAGGACCCCTCACCTTACCCATGAGGAACATTTGGTCTCTGCTTCCTCCATCCAGAGTCAACCACTGTATCCAACTCCCAGCCCACTACAGGCAGGGGGACAGGGGGGACCCCAGCACTTTGTCAGCTCTCCACTCCTAGCCCTGGGTAAGCACCTACCAAAGGCCTCAAGCTCCAGGAAAAATAGCAGCTGAGAACAAGGAAGCAAGAAGTGGGAAGGGATAGGGGGGACCCCAGCACTTTGTCAGCTCTCCTCTCCTAGCCCTGGGTGAGCACCTACCAACAGCCTCAAGCTCCAGGAAAAATACCATTTTGAAACAGCAGCTGAGAACAAGGAAGCAAGAAGTGGGAAAATAAGTGGAACCTCCTTTCATGGCCAGACCTTTCCTTTGCCAGGAGTTCCAGAAGACACAGCAACATTGGTATTTAACTTATCAGGCCATAGTAGCAGCAAATCCAAAGGGCAGGGGTTGCTCCAGACAGGTCCCTTTCAAGCACCGGCTGCAGGTGCAGGCGCTGCCACCACTGCCACCTCTCACGTGTCACCCACGGCCTGGGGACTTGCCCTGTCTGGGCATGAGCTGCCCATGTCCTTGGTCTGCAGGGAGCAAACACGCTGTTATCTCCCCTTGGCAAACAACTGGGCCATTAAGTGACGGGACTCAGACAATATTTAATTACCCTGATCGTGGGAAGGGGGCAGTGAAGGGGAGGCAGGAACTGCAGGGGAAATTCCACAACCGGAGATGAAACGGAGCTGCCAACCAGCGCTGACAGGTTAACAGACAGGTAATATCCCAGGGTGTTTGCTTAACCAGGCGAGCTCCCTGCAGCCCGGAGGAAGGGTGCACGCTGGATCCCAAGCACCAGAAGGAGAGCACACCAAAACCAGCCCAGGAGAGATGGACTTTTCTCCTCCGCCAGGCAAGGAGCTGCATGGGGCCAGGACCCATCTCCTGGGCAGTGGGACCTGGGCCCATTTCTACATCAACTTGATGGGCTCAGAGACCTGCAGTGCTAGACTCCCATCCCAGTGGGGCCAACCCAGAAGACCTTCTTCGGATGTGCCCTTTGAGGTGTTTGTTGACACCCTCAAACCTCTCCCAGCAACTCATCCATCCCTAGTAGCTCCTGGGGAAGAGCAGAATGTAGAGAGGACACAGCACCAAGCATAAGGGCTGCAGAGCCTCCCTGCTTTTCAGTTGCCCCATCTGGCCTCACTGGGTCTCCCGAGGAGTTTGGGAACCCTGGCACAGCAGGTGAGGTCCACGGGCTGCTGAGCACCCTCTGAACCACATTCAGCAGCAGGAGCTAACAAGTGATTACCAGAGGTTATAAGGCTGCACCAGACAGACAGGAATGTGTTATGAAGGGCAATGATCACATCAGCAAAAGGTGTTAAAGAGCCCGACAGGTTGTTTATAACCCTCCATGAACAACCGATTAACCATTAATCCTCTGTTAGCACTGCTCTTTATGAGCAAGGTCTCCCTGCAGCAGGGGAGTCCACCAGCTCTGCAGAGCAGAGGCACTTGGGCAAGAAACCCAGGAGCACACAGGAACCCAACAGCCTCGCTGGGGCTGCCCTCTCCCACTGCTCAGGATGTGTTGTTTTGAGGTCAGGCCACAGGTAGACAGGGAAAGTTAAGAAAAAAATAAAATACAAATCAACAGGCTCTGGTGTTTGTCACATAGATCCCACTCAGGGCTGGAGAGGAGCAATGTCCAAGGGAGGAACCAACAGCAGGGTCCTGCTCTAAAGGGGTTTCCTGGTAAAATCCCTTTTCAGATGCCCATGTTCCTGACCTTCAGCTTACCAGCATCAGCACCCATGAACTGCACATTGGAGGTCACCCAGCTCCCTCCCAGCAGCTGGTCCTGCCCTTGGGATGGTGTGGAGACCTACATAGCCTCTCTCCACCAGCACTGCAACAGGGATGCTCTCTGCAGGCCTCAATGCTTTTTCAGAAGATTAAGGAGTCTCTTGTTAGATGTGTTACCTGAACAGCTCCTCTGCCCTCAATCAGGGCTGCAGGGAAGCAGCACAGAGCTGAGCTCCCTTCTCCAAACAGGGGTAGGGCTGAGCAAGGTGCTGGGCAGGATTGCAGCTGGGGACCATGGTAAGGGCTTCCCAGGGAGGGTGAGAAGCCACCCCCCAGACACTGCTCCCTGCTGCCTTGCAAACACACCTCCCAGAGCCAGCCAAAGCCTCTTGGAACAAGCTTCAGGACTTGGAAAAAGCAAGTTTTATAAGCATCTGGATAAATCCTGGCCAAGAAGGGAAGGTCAGCTCAGAACTCACTCTACCTGTACTGACATCACAGCATCCCTCTTCCAAGGGCTGGAAGGGATGCCAAAAACATCAAAACAAGCTGCAGCCCTGACGCAGGCAGCATCACCCAGCGCTGGAGCAGGAGCTGCCCCGGCAGGAACACACCATGAGGCTGCTCAGCACTGCCAGCCCTGCTCCCTCACCCTCCTGCCTGCAAGTTACTCTGCCCCTCTGGGTTTTTCACTGTGCAAGTTGGAGTTGTCATATATCCAGCTTCCCTGCTGCCAGCAACAGCTGCTTCCTCTCACCCAGGCCCAGCAAGATAATACAAGAGAAGGCCAAACCCCCTCACTGCAGAGAAGACAAGCTGGACCATTCCCATCCAACAATATCCCCAAGGCAAAGCACTTCCCAGGCCCCAAGGGAGCTGCCCATGGCAAGGGTGCCTGGTTCCATGGCCAGCTATTCCCATATCCCAGCTGGAAAAACAGCCCATGGTAACAACTGCTTTCAGGTTTGCTTTATGATAAAGTTGCACACACAGCTCTGGTGCCTCGATTCAGTGGGGCAGTCCAAACACAAACCAGCTCCAAAATACAGCACACAACAGTCCTGAAGGGAAAAAAGGGGCATTTTCACATGGAAAAAGTCCAAAGGGATACAAAAATAGCATCTACAAGAAGTAGGCCTTTCATGAGAAGGATCAAGCAGAAGTACAACAGCTACAACACAACAAGGAGCAAGGGGAGATGCCACTCAAAGTTCCTCCAAACACAAAGAGCATCAGAGCTGCTCCCTTGGTGTCCACACATTGCACAGGTGGCTCTGAACTGAGCCCCCTCACCAGCCAGGGGAACCTGATCCCCACTCAGGCAAATACATTTGCCTGAATTTTGTTTTCAAAGATTTGCTTATCACCCCTGCTGTGCAGCATCTCCTGCCCAGCCTGTCCCAGCTGAGTGACAGGGTAAACATCAGGAAAGAAGAAATACATTGAAACCTTGACATGCAAAAGGAGGAAAGAACTGCACTCTGAAAACGTCTTAATGGATTCACAATCATTGTGGTGCCTTCTTGCTGCTGCTGCTGAAGAGCTTGGATGCACTGGCCTCTCACAGACCTGAGCTCAATATCCTGCTCCAGCCACAAATGTTACACATGGGCTCTTGAGTAACTTAAGTGACTTGCAAGTCCCAGTCTTCTTAACTAGGAGGTTTTAGAAAATTCCAGCCCTAATCCTTCTGTGCTGTATTAGCTGCCTTTCCCCTCTGAAAAGGGATAATATCTTCCTGCCCCAGGGGAATATCCTCAGTGCCAGTGGAGCTGCCCAGAGGCTGCTGTGATAAGAGCCTTGGAACAAGCTGAGCACAGAGCTCAGTGAGGAACTGCTCCCCAAATGCAGCTTTTCCCCACATCCCTTGGATACGTTACTTCATCTTCCAGAGCCTCAGTTTCCCCTCTTGGAAAAAAAAATGACATGGAAACAAAGGCTGCATCACCTGCCTGCCTGGGGGGGTGACCAGCCCGAGTCCCTCTGTGCTGCACAACATGCTTGGAAACCATGGCAGGGAAAGCGTGAGAAAAGCCCAAGACACCCTGGTTGTTTTTAGGATGAAGAAATTCAGGCTGAGTCACAGAGTCACGGCTGGTGTTCCCAGAGGCAGGCAGAGTGCACCAGACACCCAACCAACTGGTTTGCAGAGAGTGGATTTCAGTGCTTGGGCCCAGAATGGGCTAAACAAGGGGTCACAGCCAAGGTCCTCCAGGTCCCCTCGGCCCAGCAGCAGCACCAGAAGGGCCGGAGGGAGATTTTGGGGCATTGTTCCCAGGGGAGGGGGGATGCTCAGGGAATCCCACACCCATCACAGCTTCACAGACCAGCATTTCCAACCACAGACACACAACGAGTTTTTCTCACACAGGTGCCTCCTGCAAAAGGAGGCTGTGAAAGCTTGTCTGGTCCCTGCAAAGAGCATTGCCATGGGGGAAGGCAGTTTTCCTTGCCCTTTAAATCACTCTCCTCCCTCCCCCTGCCCACACCCACTCATTCAGTGATATTTATTATCGCTGCCGATTTCCTAATCTCCTGCACATGATGCAAGACCAGAACTCAGAACAATGTTACACATTAAAACCCAAGCACCAAGCAGAGATGTGGGAAAGCTCTCCTCTGCACAACAAACTTGGAAGAGCAGGATGAGGGCAGCAGGCTGTGTCCCTGGGCAGGAGCGGGGGCAGCGGGCACAGCCCCAGGCTGCCTGCCCAGGGAGGGATGGCAGAGGTAAAAAACCCAAGTTGCTTTTCTCCCCAGTTTCCCCAGGGAACGTCTCAGTGAGTCACTGTCCCATGACAGAGCGAGCAGCCATGCAGGACTCCCCGCTGGGGACCTCCGAGGGCAGCTGGAGCTTTCTGTCCCTTCACAGAAAGGATTTGCACTGGTGACGAAGTGAAGAGGATGCTGGGGCAGGCAGAGGACATCTCATCATGTGTGGAGTGGGATCAGCTCTGCAGCAAACCCCCCTCTCAGCCACACCGAGGCAACTGCACCCTCAGCATTTTATAGCGTTGACTAAGTCATGTCCAAATGCCAACCTGCCCCTTCCTCCCAGGAAAGGTGAATCCCCCTGTAGCTGGTCCAGCCAAAGCTGCTTCCCAAGAGCAGAGAAAAGCCTGAAAGCAAAGAAAAGGAGCTGCGGGTCAATAAAAGCCTTCAGAGCCTTGAGGCAGTTCCCAAAAAACACAGTGAAGCTTCAAAAGGAAAAGCAAGTGTTGGAGTTTGGGGGCCAAAAGACACCACCATGAAGCCTGGAAGAAGCCAAGTATGGCAGATGAAGGAAAACAAAGCAGGAAGGACAAGGTGGGGGAGGAAGGGGACAAGTGGGACAGGCAAAGAGGGCAAGGGATGGCAAAAAAAGAGGGCAAGATCTGCTTGAAGCAAGATCTACAGCCTGTTCCTGAAACTTCCCGCTTGTGTGCCAGGCACTCCCGAATACTAATCAGAACTGAAAAAATATCAAACAATTAGGAAGGAAAGTCTCTTGGCAGGGTTTCTCCTGGAGACGTCGGGCTGGTTTTGTTTATGAGCTAGAGGAAGTGGTAACCGCTCCTGTTTGTTCTTCTGAAGAAAAGAGAAAGCTCCAGTGTTTTAATTTCTCTGCTGAAAACCCTGGAGATTTTGCCTTAAATGGATCAGAATGGCTGATCTAGATTCACCCTCAGCCTTTTGTTACAAGAAAATATTTTAGTCATTTTCTCCCTCCCCTTCTGCGTGGGGAAAGAAAGGGGCAGTGGACACAAAGCAGGCATTTTTGTTCTCAGAAAATATCAATGAAAAGAGCATTCCAGAGGCCAAGGGTGCAGCACAGCTCCTGGGGCACAGGAGATGTCCTTGCAGAGCAGCTGGGCAGATGCACCCCCAAAAAGGGCAAGCTTATAAACTCAAAACCTCCACTGCATGATGAAGGCACACGGGGCATCCCACAGGAAGCCTAGCTACAAGTTTTTAAACAATGTTTTTGCCTTGCAGCCAGTACACATAAGGCTGGGAGAGAGTCAGGAGCAGCAGGAGGCCCCAGGCAGCGCTGGGCACTGGGGTGGGCACCCACACTCACACCCCCTTTGGAAGGTAGAACTTGCAGCTCAACCAATGCAAAGTCCCTGTATAAACAGCTTGTTTAGTTTCAATGCAAGTCATGTCAGGAGGGCTTGAACCAGCACCTGGGCAAACTCCACCAGGTTCACTGTGGTTTACAACTGAGTGAAAGGCACCAGGAGGGCTCAGGAGTGCAGATCCCAGGATGGACCCATAGCTCAGCCTCACACAGCACCCCAGAGGCAGAGGGGTGTGTAGGAGTCCAGAACAGCCTGAGAACAAAGCTCCTGAGCCTGTCCCCAAGACATCAGCTGTCAGAAGCCTTTAAAGCATCTCTGCTGGGCCAGCAGCTCCTCAGGGAAAGCCACGGGACATCCTCCAGTGTAGGAGGACAGAGCGACTGGCAAACTGTCACACTCGTGGCAGAAAAACTTCCCAAAAGCTCCGGGCTTTTAGGTGCAGAACCAAAATGCATTCACCATGGAAACACAGCACCCCAGAGGCAGAGGGGTGTGTAGGAGTCCAGAACAGCCTGAGAACAAAGCTCCTGAGCCTGTCTCCAAGACATCAGCTGTCAGAAGCCTTTAAAGCATCTCTGCTGGGCCAGCAGCTCCTCAGAGAAAGCCACGGGACATCCTCCAGTGTAGGAGGACAGAGCGACTGGCAAACTGTCACACTCGTGGCAGAAAAACTTCCCAAAAGCTCCGGGCTTTTAGGTGCAGAACCAAAATGCATTCACCATGGAAACCCAGCCCTGGGGCTGGTAGCGCTGGTGGAATTTGCAATTGGGTCCAGCTATGGAGGAGGCAGCCTGGACAGGGGAACTTTTCAACCTGAGTGGTGCCAACCGAGTAGTCTGAAACTGCTCTGGAAGTGCTTTTCAAGGCAGCCAAACATGCTGGTTTCTCCAGCAATAATTCACCCGCTTCCAAGCACAGTGATGCAGAAGCAGAGCCAGACAGTGCTCCCAGCCCCTGTGCTCCCCAGGGAGACAGGGAAGGGAGGAGAAGGACAAAGAGAAAGGGAGAGGCAGAGCAGGAGGTTTCCAAGACCTTTTCTTTGGGGGGAAGGCAGCATCTTGAACCATCCCAGCTGAAGAGCTCCAGGAATGCTGTGTAGGTGGCTCAGAGCCTGCTGGGAACAGGCAGGGACAGCAGAGGCCCCTGCATCACACCCCTCAGGCCATCACCCCAGCAGCTCTCCCAGTGTCTCCCAGTCCCTACTTCTGAGTCAGTGCCCCAGGTATGGCTCAGAGTTACCATGAGAGGTGTCCTCAGGACCAGCCCTGCCCTTGGCACCCACATTTCCAGGTCAGGCTCACGGATCTGCAAGTTCTTAGATACAACTTGACAGCTTCCCCAAGTGTGAAATACTGTGCCTAAAACCAGATTCATAGATGGCATGTTTGTAGCCCCAGTTCTACTCCTTCCCCAGCCTCATGTCCCTCATTGACACCCTGGTCTCCTGCTTACTTTTGGGTATGCACCTCAAGAAGCCCCCTGGGCACTGCTGGTAGCCCCAAAAGCTTGAAACAAACGGGGCATGAAGAGACATTCCTGGAGCAGCCCATTTGGGTGCCCACCCCCCCAGGGGATGCTCCTGAGGGTCCCAAAGCACCCCCGGCTGCCCAGCAGCACCTCACCCACCTGCCCAGCCCAGCCCGGGAGCCGCCGCGCTCTGCCCTCCGCTCCAGCCAGCACAGGGCTGGTCCTGGGCCACAATTACCTCCTCCTGCCCTCAAAGAAACAGCCGTTCTCCATCTCTGCGCAGCCACAT
>NW_009954140.1:6018521-6026288 GCF_000747805.2 Chaetura pelagica
GGGTTTCCCTGCTCCCTGCCGGGAGCGCCCGGCAGGGCGGGGGGGCGGGACCCCCAGCGCAGCCCCTGCCCGCGGGAATCCCCCTCCCCTGGGCAACTAAAGGCAAGTGGCTGCGACGAGGAACACTTCGCACCCCGAGTGTGTGACAGGGGATTGCTGCTGAAGATCATTGCTACTAAACAGCTTTCCCTCCCTGCAACTGGAGGCAGGGACCGCTGCAGGCAGACAGGAATTCATCCTTCCTGCGGGGTCCAGGGAGAGCCCTGGAGCCATTTTCATTGGAAAAGACCTTTAGGATGATCAAATCCAAGAAGCACGGGCCAGAACAGGGTTGTCTCGGGCACCCAAGTCTGCCTTGCCACCATGAATAGGCTCTTGGGAGAGCTGAGCAGGGAGCCAGGCTCCCAGCAAGGTCCCCAGAGCAAACAGGGCTCAGTGCATCCCTTAGTGCACACACAGAACAGCCAAGCAGCCAGCACAGCCACCCCTTTGAAGCTGAAGATGCCAAAAGTAAAACCAAACCCCCAGTACCATCCTGGGCACTTATCACAGGAGCTGGAGCAGAACCAGGCAGGTCTCAGCCACATTTATGCTACTTCAGGGTGGAAAGTCTCTGCCCTGCCTTAGCTCAGCACTCACAAAACTGAACCACCAGCCAGGGGATGTGCATGAGCTCATTCCTCCTGCATGCATTTCGAAGGACAGGACACCAGGAGACTCACTTTGCAAAGGGATGAAGTCAAGTACTTGGTACATGCAGATGCTCAATGGAAAAACCACAATCCCAAAGCTCTGGGAAGAGACTGAGCTGCAACAACACATCAGACACTGACAAGGGAGGAAAATTAAAACATCCCAGCTCTGTACAGTCACAGGTCTGTGGTGCAGAAAAATAGACATCAAGCAAGTTTCAGCCAATTGGCTCTTCAGGTTCACATCTGTCATCTCTGTCCATCCTGAAGAGCACCCAGCTGGCAAAGCTGTCCCTCTGGGGAGGGCACACACCACATCCTGCTGGATCTGTGTCCAGTCAAAGGGATGAACAGCAGCTGCAAAACTCCTCTCAGTTGCCCTATAACCATCCTGGCACAGCCCACTGCTCAGCAGCTGCAGAACATGTCCACAGCCATAATGCTCCCAAACAGACACAAGCATAGACCTCAAATTCCTGCCAGCCTGCCTCAGGCTTCTTGGACTGACTGATCACCAGCAAACCAGAACAGATGGGCTCTTACTCAAAACAGAAATGTAATTAAAAATATCAAGTTTTCCCCTGTAACCATTTTCCCTTTGCTCATCATATTTCTCAGCCTTGTTCTCCCAGAAGAGATAAAGTTCACTACCAAGGAATCCACACTTGAGGAAGCAGCCTGGGCAGGGGGAACCACAGCACCTTCCCAAGTCAAAGACTCAGTTCTGCTCTGTGCCCCCAAAACCAGCTGGATCCACCCCAGTTTGGAGTAAAGGGCCCCAGAGCCTGTGCAGGGAACATGGGCTGAAGGGGAATGTCCTCACCAAAACACAGGGACCAACAAAGCCAGGTGTCCAGTGCCAGAGGAGAACCAAGACAGGATCATTGTGTTTGCCTCTGAACATGAGACAACACCTAGGGCTGGGGAGGGCAAACCCCACCTTCCCAGCACAGGAGTCACCACCTCAATTTCCCCTCCAGGGAACCCCCACATTTAATCCTCAGCTGCTCCTACAAAGCCCTTTGGGCCCATCTCCCAGCATCATGTCCCAAGATACCAACACTGACAAGTCCTCTCCAAATCCAAAGCCTTGGCACTGATTTCCAGCAGCTCCCTGCCTTCCCCAGCAAAGCACATTTTCTGTTTCAAGGAGGTTTCTGCTGCACTGTCCTCTGAAGGGATCCTGGCTGCTTTCAGCTCATCCCCTGCATCCACCCAGGCACCAGGAGCCCCACGGTACCCTCCAGACAAGCCACCCATTGTTCCCAGTAAGCCTAACAAGCGGCAGCCCCCTCCCCTCCTCCCCCTGCCCCACCAGCAACACACTTTGAAGTGCAGAAAACCAGCAGGGTTCCCCCTCACCAGGGCAAGAAAGAAAAACCTGCTCAGGGGCTGCTTTGCTTTAGCTCCTTTGTCCACTACTCAGCAACTGAACTCCAGGAGGAAAATTCACATTAGGGATCTCAGGCTCAAATAGTACCAAAAAGTCAGTGCTTTGATTAAACCAGGAGGAGAAAACCACTTCAGCTGTCAGAAACAAACCTTTCTACTCTCCTGTTCCCCCTGGAGCAGCAGGTCACCAGGCTGGGCATTTCTTTTTCTTCAAGTGAAGGACAATACAGTTTTCAAAGAAGCCAGTCCCACAGGAAGGGTTACAAAACAAGGGAAAAGTATGTATTCTTGACTCACCTGAGACCAGCAGGATTTGTCCTACACGTGTGCATGGAGTCCTTCCTCCTCCAGAGCCACAGTGCTCAAAGTAGCCCAGAAATAGAAGGGATATTGTAGCACTGGGCTGTAACTGCTGCTTTGCCACAGCTGTCAACCAGGAGCTTTGTGTAACGAAGCCAGTCCCACCAGATTAGTTAAAACCACAGCACTAGCACAATGATGCCAAAGGTAGTAATCCACCAGTGTGAGAGAAGCAGGTGCCTGTAGCCTTCTGGCCATGACATTCCCAGCTACAGACAGAAGGGAGCATCCAAAATCCACACCAGTCCATGAGGGCTTATGACTCCAGAGATGCCAGCAGAGAGAAACCATCCAGGGACAAATCCTCCTGGCTCAGGACCATTCACTTTGTGGAAATGAAGTCCCAATCCTGTGCACGGTCAGTCTGTTGCCTCCTCACTTCTAGGTACCAGGACAGTACAACAACTCCTGTAGCTGGTGGTATCTTCTCCTTCCAGTAATGAGAAGCCACCAAAACCTGTAGAAAAACAAGTGTAAGGACAAGGGGACAGTAGTGACCCTTGGCCAGTACAGCACAGCTGGAGTTGCACCTTGCTGTCCAGGTCTGCTGTCAGCTGCAGAAACCTCTGATGGCATCTGAGCACATCCCATGTAGCACAGCTGCAAGATATTCCCAAATTCAGCAGTAGCAGCTAGGACTGTGCCGAGATGGAGCATCACAGAGCAGGATTTTCCTGGCTGCTGCTGGGCTGGCTGGCCAGGCTGGTGGACACGTCCCCAGGGAGCAGGCAGCACTGGCCAATTCCTTGCTTAGACATTACTGACCACAGTGGTTCCTGGCACGTAGGACCAGTTTAAATCCATCCACAGAGAAGAGACAATGATTTCTTCACAGAGCAGCACATCTCCTTTGCACGGCAGCAAATGCAAGTGCAGCCACAAGGCACACAAGGGGTGACAACTGGCCCTGGTGGCAGCACAACAGCTGCAGGGGTGTGCAGCACCAACATCTCCTGTGGCAAAGCCCACACAGCAAGGCAAGGAGCTGAATTCCCCCTGCAAGAGCTTCCTGATGAAACCAGCACCTGCAGCACCTCCAGTCAGAGCTCCAGTGTCTGCTGAAGATGTGGCCCTTACCTTTGGTGACCACCTCAGCAGAGAGCCCAGGGCAGAACCAACACCTCCCTCCCTTTGCCCCTGTCCCAAAGCAAACCCACAGCAATGACCAACCCGCTGCCAGAGCCAGCAGTGATGGGCTCTGCCTCAAAAGCAGGGGACACACAGGACAGAGGGATCTTGCTGTATGGCTCCCTTGCCAGGTCCCTGCACAGCCCCTCACATGTGCCTGCACACACCACTTTATGAGAGGTACATTGGTGCTCACACTCCCTGCTTGGTCAGGGAGCTGCTGCTCTCCAGCACAAAGTCCGTATTTGTTTCCCTGCAGGGGTGGAAATAAAGGGGGTTTTGTATTTTCTTCCTCTTCTCTTTGCAGGCTGGAGTGAGTTTATTTGACACTCCAGCACTCTTTGTGAGCTGAGTGCCCGAGGATAAATGCTACCCTTAAGAGTTACTTGGCTTTAGACAGAGGGACCCTCTTCAGAGGAGAATGGGGGCTTGTTGGGATGGGGTGGGAGGGGGCAGGGGGAGGGGGCCTCTGAAGAGTGTCTGTGCAGCCTCATAGAAGGGTCTCTGTCCTGGGCTTACAATAGAGGGAATTCTTAAAGATATCAGGAGCTGAAAGGAAGGAAGGAACTTTCCTCCTTTTAAAAAGGATTTTCAGGAACAATTGAAGAAGCTATAAAAAGGGGATCATTATTTCCCATCCAGTCTGCAGGGCTGGGAAGCCCCCCCCTTCCCCCTCCTGATGCCTCTGCTGGGAAGATGTGACATGCACCACTTGGGCAAACAGAAGAGGTGGGATGATGGTCACTCTCCAGCTTCCCTTTGCCAAGGGAGCTGCCCAACCCCTGGAAGCAGGAGATGCCCTCCTTCTTCCCAGACAGGGG
Organism: Chaetura pelagica; assembly: GCF_000747805.2. Lineage (NCBI taxonomy): Eukaryota > Metazoa > Chordata > Aves > Apodiformes > Apodidae > Chaetura > Chaetura pelagica. The sequence continues at coordinate 6,022,915 of NW_009954140.1, forward strand.
CCAGTTACACAAGATGCCACCTTCTCCTCCCAGGACCAGCTGCCTCCAAGTCCTCCTGCCTCAGAAGCAACAAGCTCCAGAGAAACCAATCTCCCAGCAGCAACGTTTGACTCAAATGTCCACTGATGGACCAGGGGGAGCCAGGATGCCACCATCCTGCCAGTGACACAGGAGCAACTGTGTGTACCCCCTGGCACTTCCATGGCCAGCACACCCCCTGCCCACCCCTCATGTGGGCAGAGAGACCTGCCAGCCAGCTCTAGGTGAGCAGCTCCTCCTCCATAACTGTGATGGAGAATTTTCTGCAAACACTCAGTTTTACACAGCCCAGAAAGAGAAGCCAGAGCCCCAGCACTCTGGCTGGTGAGCTTCAGCTCCAGGTTAGCACCAACAGATCCCAGCCACTTCCAGAGGGACTTATTTCAGCTCCTGGGGACTGCACTGCAGCATGGCTGGCATCTCACACAGCAGCAACCACAGCCCAGATGTGACATTTCCTCACCCCTTTGCCACCTGCCGAAGAAACACCACAGTCATTGGACCTACAAATCCCAAAGGGACCTTCCCTGCACCTCTGGCTGTCAGCACGAGCCCACACACCAGAGATGTTTCCTCATACCAGCTCAGGAAAACCATCCACCATACAGAAGCCACTCCTGAGACACGCTGGCCTGAAAGTGCAGTTCAAAGGGCCACCAGCAGGAGCTGAAGGGAACTTGAATGACAGCAAGAAAACCCCCGACTGGAGAGGATGTGACACTGAGGAGCATCCTTGCATCCATCTGACCCAGGCCAGGACACATTCAAGCAGCCCACAGGAGCCTGCCGAGCCAGTCTAAAGCTCCACACAAAAACCTCTTGGCCCTTGTGACCAAGACTCGAGAGGTCCAGGCTTATGACAGGCTGAGCTTTCCTGAGAACAGAGACAGGGCTGCTCAGCTCCTCCTGCAGAGACCACGGAAGGTTTTGCTGCAGCTGCACCCGACAGACAACAGCTCTGATCCCTTCCAGGGAACAAAGGCAAGAGTAAAACCCAAGATGAAGGAGCTTTAAGAAGACCTTGACAAGTTACCATTTGCTCCTGATATCAAACCCATTCTGGGTTGGTTTTTTATTGTGTTTGGTTTTGTGTTTGTTGTTTTTTTGTTGGGTTTTTTTGGTTGTTTGTTTTTTGTTGTTTTTTTTTTCCAGAAAGCAGCACAACCACCCAGGGATCAAACACATTTAGTTAAAGGCTTCGGGTTTAGCCTTCAAAAAACATCTGTGGCTTGGCAGGAGGAGCCAGCCAATCGAAGGCAAAATGTTACCTTCGGAGGGCAGGGGTGCAGCACAACCCTGGGGACAAGGTCTTCACATCTCAGCAGCTCCCCCTGGGAAAAGACATTCGAAGCAGAGGTGAGAACAACCTCCCTAACCACACTCCTTCCAGTTTCCCTCTTGGGTGCTGGTCCAGAAAGGCGCTGCCTGCAATTCAGATGTTGCCACAGGGGGGTTACCATTTGCTCCTGATATCAAACCCATTCTGGGTTGGTTTTTTATTGTGTTTGGTTTTGTGTTTGTTGTTTTTTTGTTGGGTTTTTTGTTTGGTTTTTGTTGTGTTTTTTTTCCAGAAAGCAGCACAACCACCCAGGGATCAAACACATTTAGTTAAAGGCTTCGGGTTTAGCCTTCAAAAAACATCTGTGGCTTGGCAGGAGGAGCCAGCCAATCGAAGGCAAAATGTTACCTTCGGAGGGCAGGGGTGCAGCACAACCCTGGGGACAAGGTCTTCACATCTCAGCAGCTCCCCCTGGGAAAAGACATTCGAAGCAGAGGTGAGAACAACCTCCCTAACCACACTCCTTCCAGTTTCCCTCTTGGGTGCTGGTCCAGAAAGGCGCTGCCTGCAATTCAGATGTTGCCACAGGGGGGAAAAAAACCCCAAAAATACGAAAGGAGGAAGCCTTGAAGCTCTGAACCCAGGCTGCAGAGCAGGACACGAAGCCACACTGAGCACAGGCTCTGTCTCCAGGGACTAATAAGGCAACGCTCTGTAAAGCCTAATCCTGTGCTAAGAGCTTTCATCAAAGAGGAACAGTATTTATTAGGGAGTTATAGGAGGTAATAAAAGTGTTTTCATGCAGTGTTTGTACTAACACGGGGAACTTTATGTTTGCATTTGCCCCTTCGTTTTTGTTTTAAATACATCTCTGTAATGAAATGAGCCCCTGTGCACAAGGCTGCCCTTTGTCGTGCAGTTATAACTTGCTGGCCGGCCTTGGTAGCTGGCAAAACACTGTGCTTTTCTTGCCCTCTCTTTTGTTGCTTTGCTTTTCTGTTCAAAGTTCAAACAAACCAAAAACCCCCCAGCAAGCTGCATTGTGCTCCTGGCATTATCCCCCCATTGTCTGCAGCTCCTGGGGAGGGGGGGGTGGGGGGGGAGCGGCCCGAGACATTTGAGCTCCCAAAATTGAAGGCTCTGGGATCACTTCTTACACAGAAGAACCCCCAGATAGAAGAGCTTCGGTCCAAACCGGTCTAGATCTGAGCCAGCTGCTACTAAAAAACGCCCAGCACCAAGGAGAAGTGATGCTGCTGCATCAAACACATTCAAAACCAAGCACAAGAGGAATGCAGACCAGGATCCAGCCCTTGGAAGGGCCGGGGGGAGCCCAGGGCTCCCAGCTTTCACCCCTTGCCTCCCTGCAGACACAAGAGCTCAGTTACAAAAGAGTCAGGTCAGGTCCCTGCACCCCCAAAATCCTCTCTGCTCTGCAACCTGGAACACACCAAGCCCCAAGCCAGGCAAGTGTAGATGGCACTTGAGCCTGGTTTAAAGGCTAATGAAACCCTCTGTAATACCTAGTTTAATTTCTAGCTGGTCCTCAAACAGCCCATTATGTCCATGGCCAGTGACAGTGTGACCACCAATTTTCCCTGTGTGCTTTAAGCCATCCCTCCTCTTCCAGCCCAGAAGGGCTGAATCTGTCTTTCCCAGGTCACAGCTCCAGAAGGCTCTGGCCAGGGCCCTTTCCCAGGAGCAGCAGCCCAGCAGCAGCCCCATTTCCGTGTCTCTGAACTGGGCACAAAGCTCAAGAGCTGTGAAGTTCAAACCCTCTGGGTTGTTTCCCCATGGCCCTTGCAGCCCCATTGCTGCAGGCAGGAGGAACCATTCTGGACCCTGCTGGCACTGATTTTCTGGCTCATTGGAGGTGGACAGGCAGGGACACACATTTCTGATCCCAGCCTGTTGGTCAGGAGAAGCAGCTGCAGCAGCTGCATCTCCAAGCTCTGTAGTCAAATCCACCAGCAACTGAGCCCTGCAGAGAAACCTGCCAGTCCCTGGTGGCCCCCCCCGGCCACATCCCACCCCCCCCCACAATCCCACCCCGCCG
>NW_009954140.1:6026568-6028195 GCF_000747805.2 Chaetura pelagica
GCTGGCTTTCTGCCATGACAGTGGAAATCCACCTCCCACAGCACAGCCCTCCTGCCCCACAGCTCAGGAGACACCATGAAGGGAACACTCCTGGTCACAAGAATGATTTTACTGGCTCCTGCCAGTGCAAGAAGTGGATTGTGCTTCTCTTCATGTAGGTTGTGCTCACAAATCATCCCCACAGAGGTTAGGGAGCCTCTTCCCATCAGGAAGCTTCACATCCCCACTGTCAGAGGGGCTGCAGCCAGTGACCCCACTGCCACTCAACAGCTCCCCAAGAAAAGGTTTTCACCACCACACCAAGTTAAGCTTGAGGGGTGTCACATCTGGCTTTTGTATGAGACACCTGCATGTGGAAAGTAACTGGTAAATAAGCAGCTTTATAGGAAGAGCAAGTCCAAGCAGTTCTGGCTCCTTTTGCAGCAGAGCTTTTGAGAAAGCAGAGCTCAAAACTCCTGCAGCAGCCTCTGCCCCGTGGTGTCCCCAGGCAGAGGGCTCAAACCCAGCACACAGGTTTGATTCCACACTGGTGGAAAGGATTAAGATTAATTGGGGAGATCTGGAAAGACTTTTTTCACCCATCCACCTGATTTTACAGGGAAATGAGAAAGCTGATGTCCTGAAAACAGCACCTGCCTGACAGTAGGGAGGAAAAGCATCCTTGCACACTCTTCCAGCCCCAAACTGGAATGTCCCCTTCACACAGGCAGGCAAACTGAAATGCAGCTTCCTCCCTAGGCCTGAGTCACTGCACACCAGCCCTCTCCACCCTCTTCCACCCCACCAGCTGTGACCCTGATTATAAAAAGATGTCTCAATTAGCAAGAGAGCTGAGCAATTCCTCTAGTCTCAAAAACCCTTCAGAGGAAACACATTCCAAGCCAGCAGCGAGCAACACTAACAATGTCTGGGCAATAAAAGCTTCTCTTGTTTATATCAAAGTAACCTCAAACATCCTTTCCCCACACAAGCATCCCTGGCCCTCCCTGGATCAGCAGGCTGGAAGGGCTGGTGTTGTCCTCAATATTCTGGGTCCCCCAGAGCAGACAGCACTCATTTTTGTGTGTGTTATTGGTTGCAGGTCTAGACTGGTGTGGTCTTTTTGTTGTAGTGAGCAAAAGAAGGGAGTCATTCATATATTTTTTTTCCAGAATTCACACAAAAGTGCTCTTGTGCATCCCAGATACCTCCCAGCCCCCCCCACCCCCCCCCCAGCCCCTCCCAGTGCCTCCCAATCCCCTCCCAGTGCCTCCCAGTCCCCCCAAATCCCCTCCCAGTCCCTCCCAGTCCCTCCCAGTGCCCTCCCAGTCCCCCTAAATCCCCTTCCAGTCTCCTCCCAGTCCCTCCTAGACCCCCTAAATCCCCTCCCAGTCCCTTCCCAGTGCCTCCCAGTGCTCCCAGCACGCACGGTGGTCTGGAAGGTGGAGTGGAGGTGGGTGAGGAAGTGGGGCCGGGGTCCCAGGGCCAGGACCCTCCTCTCCACCAGTGCCTCCCAGTGCCCCCAGTCCCTCCAGTTCTCCCCCATTCCCTCTCTCCTGCTGCTCCCAGTGTCTCCCAGTCTTTCCCAGTCTCTCCCAGTTCATCCCAGTCCCCTCCCAGTCCCTCCCAGTGCCTCCCAGTGCCTCCC
>NW_009954140.1:6028758-6030987 GCF_000747805.2 Chaetura pelagica
GCGGGGCCAGGGATGCTCCAACTGCGGGGACCGGGCCATTCCCCCCTTATATAGCCCGGGCGGGCGGTGCGGCTTCACGGGACTTGTAGTTCCTCCCTCTCGAACCGGGAGCACCTCCCTCCCTCCTTCTGTCCCTCCTTCTGTCCCTCCTTCCGTCCCTCCTTCCGTCCCTCCCCCCGTCTGTCCGGCCCGGCGAGAGCTGGAGACCCCAGGAGGGTCGGGAAGGGGGGGTTTGCTCCTCACCGGGACCCCCTCCCGCTGGGAAAGGGTTGGGAAAAGCTGGTGGTTTTCCCTGGAAAAGCCCCGGGGCTGACGGGACTCCAGGAATCGCATCCCGACGCCAAACAGAATCCATCCCATAAACCGCTGGGTAAATGAGTAACCCCACCAAACACTCAGCACGGAGACCGATTACTCCCAATTGTCCCATGTATTGGTTGTTCTTTAGTTTAATTATTGTCCCAATTATTAATTTAATTTAATTATTAACCCACCTGGGGAATGAATGAGCAATTAACTGGGCTGTTGACTTAGGGGCTAATTTAAGACCCGTTCCTGCAACCCAGGCAAAGTCACCCAGACACACACGTTTCCCTGCTGCTCTATGAACCCCAGGCAGGGCTCTGTACAGGGAAATGCCCTAAAGGTGTCACCAGGCAGGTGACAACAGGTAGGACCAGCACCACAGTTCCCAGTGCCAGAAGGACAAGGGAAGAAGGTGGAGGGTGCAGCAGGTACCAGCCAGGGGGGGTGATCCCTCACAGCCCTTGCTCAGATGGCCATCAGGCTCAGCTCTGGGTGGCCAGTGTCCCACCCCATCCGTGCAGGGGCAGGGAACCCAGATCCAGCATTTTCCCACCTGCACCAGGTTGGGATTTGCCCTCACACACGGGAGCTGCCGAAGGGAAACCACACAAGTTTTCTAGGACAAGTGAGCCAGGGGGGCTGGGGGGGAAAGAGGGAGAGCGAAGGGGAAGGGAACAAAAACCAACAACCCTCCTGGCAGTTTTTCAGGGCCCAAAGCTGGAGTGGAAATGCTTCCCTTCCCTTAATTGCCTCGAGACCAGATGAATTTCTTGAAGAAACCGCAGCTGAAACGCTGCACAAGTCACATTGTTGTGCTTGTGTTGGCTGCCTGCTTAAGGAGGTAAAAGGTCATTGTTTATGATATATTAAAAAGAGGGGGGAAAATTCTATTTGAGCAGTGTGGAGGAGGGGGTTGTGTTGCTTTTTTCACCCCCACATTCTGGAAGTTAAAACCTGTTTGGTGAGCGCCAGAGAGCGACTCACGGTGAGGAGCCAGAGGTGGGAAAACGTGGGGCTGTGCTGCATCCCCCACCTGTCCCCCTGAGCCACCCCACCTGTCCCCCTGAGCCACCCCACCCTGTCCCCATGTCCCTCAGCTGGTGGGACCGTGCCCGTGCGGAGCAGCAGGGCCCTGGGTGCTGCTGTCCCAAAGGGGCTGCCTGTGCCAGCCCAGAGCTGGAGACTTGCACCTCTGCACGTCTCTGCAGCTTCAGGCCCCGAGAGGTGCAGCACTGTCTGCCTGAGGATCCTTCACTGTTGGGAAGTGGCAGGAAAATCCTGATTCCGGCCTCCTCGAGCTCCACTGATTTTATTCAAGCACAGAAACGTGGCTGTTCCTTCTTCTGTTCCTCCTTCTCCCCATCCTTGCCTGTCGGTAAAATGATGGAGCTTGTTTTCTTCTGGCTGTGTGGGAGCAGACACTGACTGCTCTGCCTCTGAGTCACGGGCAGGGAAGAGCTGCCTGCTCCTTTCCCCTCTGCTCTGGAGCCCTGCTTGCCTCCAGCTTTCGGGAATCCTTCAACCAGAAGAGGTTGCACCTTCCTAAATGTGTCAGGGCTTGAACCAGCAAATGAGAAACACAGGTGGGCACCAGGTGAGAAACCTCGGGAGCAAAGAATGAGCATGGAAAGTAACAGCATCAGTGCCAAAAGCAGCAGATAGGAATTTGGTATTTACAGTGGGGAGGGAGGTGCTGGATGTGTCCAGGTCCAGGCGTGCTGTCCCTCAGGACCTGCCTCCTAAAGCAGCTCAGATCATAAGCCCTGGTTGCAGACAGACAGACAGACACAAGGATGCAGAACTGGCCCAGCCACTCTGCAGCACTTTGGGTGGGATGGGAGCACCTGGTCTTGTGATGCTGCTGGGCAGGATGAGACCCAAAGCTGACTGGAGTCAATGGGAAGGTTCCCGCCGACCCAAGAC
>NW_009954140.1:6031029-6034283 GCF_000747805.2 Chaetura pelagica
GTGGATGGGCTGGGTTTTCAGAAGGCAAATTACCATTTTCATAGCTCAATTAAGAAGCCTTGCCCCCTTTTCGAGGGGCACTGCCTTCCCAGCCACCAGCCCACAGGACATGGCATCATCAGCCACCATCACCTAAAGAGACTCAAGCTCCATGAGGCTCCTGCAGCTTTTTCCAACCCTATCTGACTGGAGGAAAGGACCAGGCAAGAACCCAGGTGCTGGTGAGGTCCCTCTGCCTGGCAGCCAACCCCCCCCCAGCCCCCCAGCAGGGTCTGAGGAAGGAATTGCCGTGGAAAAATGAGCTGCTCGTTCAGAGAGAAGCAAGGTGTTGATTTCTGGGATGCTCCCAGCCCTGGTTTTGCAAGCAGGGGGGTCCTGATGGGGAAAGGTTTTGGGAGATGCTGAGCCCTGCCGTGCTGGTGCCAGGTGAGGCAGACGAGGGGTGTGCACGGCCTCGCGTGCCTCGGCAGCCGCTGCAAACACAGAGACATTGTTTTTAAGTGATAGGCACCCCCCCCACCCCGCCCCCGCTCCCCTGGCTCCTTGGGAGAGGACAGCATTCCTGTCTCACATTCCTCAGCCACTGCTGAGATGGGGAGGGGAGACCTGAGCCAGGGGAAGAAAAGCACGGAGTTTTAATTAGAGAAGCTGCCCCGTGTGCTGGTGGTGGGTGGTGCGGGCAGGGAGGGAGGGGAGAGTTCCCCATAAACCAAGATAAAGTGCATGTGGCTCAGGTAATAGGGATAATTACACAAGAGCCTCTGGACGTAAGAATGTCAACCAGATGTTTCCAAGTCACAGAAAATCCGTGGTTTCCCAACAGACCTGCTTAGAGCTGCTGAAAGCAACCTCATCCCAAGAGGAGGGCAGGGCAGTGTGGGCCAAGGGTTTTAGCCCCACAAGGAGTTCCAAGGGGGCTTGGAACATGGGGCACAACTGTCCAGGGCTGCTGGCTCCAGCTCCCAGTTGCTTTGTGAAAGGTTTTAAGCAGAGGAAATCCTCAAATGGAAAGTGAAGAGGGTTTTGCTGCAGAGTTCTGCACCTTGCTCCAGGGCTGGCTTTGGGGCTGGGGTCCCTGTGCCCCAGCTGCACTGCTGAACAGGGCTGAGATGCCACCAGGAGGATGGACAGGCACCAGTTCTTCTCCAGCTGAAAATACCCTGGGGATACTGATGTATTTTGCATGGAGAAAGAAGCAGGTTGCTGACTCCTCCAAACAGGGGAAGGACCTCGGAGCACCGTGGATTGGAGCCCACCTGCCCTAACCTGCAGCTGCACCAGCCTTTCCTGGGAGGGTGGAGCCCCAAAACTGCATATTCTTGTAAAAGTTTTGTCAACACAAACACCTCCTGCGTGGCACAGTTGAGTTCACAGCCCCAGGTCGGGTTACTTTTACCACCCTACTTTGTGAATCACACATCTATAAAGTTCACCTTGGATTCTGCTGATTATATTTTTCTTTTATTTTTTTTAAAGCATTTAATGGTGGGCACCAACACTGGCAAAATAAAAGAGAAAGAGATTTGGGAAGCTTGTGTTGGGAATGAGTTCCCACAGGATGGCTGTTCCCAGAGCCTGGCCAGCACTGTAACCTCTGGAAGTCCTCTGACCTTCAAATACCCTTCCCAAGCCAGTTAAATATATATAAATATCTTGAAATATGGAAACAAAAAGCTTTCTATTTCATGCACTGAGAGTGCCAGGTGTCTGCAAGAGCCAGGAAAGAGCTGTTGCTGCAGGGAGCAGGGAGCTGCCTTTCAGGTGAAACACCAACAACCTGAATCTTTACCCAAAACTTGAACCAATCCCAAAGTTGAAAAAAAACCCAACTAACAACAAACCTAAAAATAAAAACTCAGCAAAAAAAAAAAAAAATGAAATCAAATCTGTGAGGTTTTATAAAAGAGGAGGAAAAGTGTGGTTACACATTTCAGTTTGGTCCTTGGTGCTGGATCCCAGCCTGGCCCACGAAGGAGCTGGTGGGTCCTTGGGAAGGATGGGCAGGGGTGAGAGCACAGAGCTGAGCTGCAAAGCCACCATGTCCCAGTCCAGCTGTAGGGAGCAGGAGCAGGGACTGGGACCTGAGCCACATGGGGACATTGGCAGGTCAGTGGGTTGCTCCCTAGCACACAGCAGGCACACAATAAGCTCTGTGAGGTTCACAGCTGCCCACCAGAAACCTGGAAGGGACGTGAACCAAGGAATTATGGAGCCACAGAAAGAGGGAGAGACATTGCAACACAGCCAAGAGCAATTTGGTACCCTGCCTGCTCCCAAAATCCCACCCACCCTCTGCAAGCATCCTGGCACACTAGGAAGGAAAAAGCTGCTGCAGGTGTGAGAAAAGGAAATCTGTTACCTGCTTGCAGAGTGACAGAAGCAAAGCAGGGAAGGGAGGCTGAAAGGCCATCACCAAGGTCATGCAGGAGATCTGGGGCACAGGACCCACTGCCCAGTCTCCTCTGCCTCTATCTCCTACCTGGCCCATCAGGGAAGACAAAACAGCCTTTACCCAGATGGTAAAGATCCAATAAACACCCCAAAACATCTCCATATAACAAAAGTAAAGGACAGGATCAGGTAGAATTATGCACTGCAAGAGGAATATCTGCTCCACATGGGGACAAAGAAAATCCACACTCCTGTGAGGCTAACCCCATGCCAGGGTATACATAGGCTGTGTGACTTATACTTAAGTTACTTTAGAAGACTTTTTGAGCCAAAATGCTGTTAAAAAGTACATTGTGTGCTCTGTTGTGAAGATAAATTCATTATTTTAACTTGAAAAGGTGACTCAACTAACATCTATTATGAAAAGGAATAAAAACACACACACACGCAGGGAGATTTTCAAGGAATCCAGTGATTTAGTGTCTCTTTCTTTCTCTCCCCACACTTCTTGCCTCCTGCACAAGGATCTATTGAGAAGCTGCAGAACAAACGTCCCCTTATGCAGCTCCAAAAAAGTCTCCGTCAGTTTGTCTGAGACAGCTGCCTCCAAGCACGCTATGGTTACTCATTAACTGGGTCTCCCAGGGCAGGGGAAGAAGGAGTAAACTTAATAGACCCTAAACCAGAGGCAAAAAGAAAAAAAATATAGAGAGAGAAAAAGAAAATAAATACGTCAGGTGTCCTGGAAAATAGAGTGGAACAAACAGGTGGCACCAGGAGCACCTCCAAGGCAGAGGGTCTGAGCACAATGGGCAGCCAGCTCCGGGGTGGAAGGGGGCAATGACAGGGAGGGTAAACGTATG
>NW_009954140.1:6034305-6036412 GCF_000747805.2 Chaetura pelagica
AGAGAAGAAAGAGAGCGGACAGAGAAGCACTTGTGCTCCGCGGTGCTTTATACGCTCGGGGTGCCGGGGGAGGGTTACTGGGTTACTGCTCTGCTCCCCAGTGCAGGGATTCATTCCCTCCCCCCTTGCACGTTCTGCATGCGAATGAGGGGCTGCTTTGGCTGGGGATCACTTCCCAGGGGGTCAGCCCGCTCCCGGCCCTCTCAGCTGCCAGGAAACCCCCTGTCCCGTGGAGAAGTGTCTCTTCTGGCTGGCGAGGAGGGCAGTTCTCCTTCTGCCTCCCCAGCACACGCGTGGGCTCGGGTTTCCACCCCCACCATCACAGAGGGATCCCTCGTCAGTGCTGGATCTCAGGGATGAGATCCCTGGTCCAGGGATTCTGCCCTGTCCACATCAGACCAGGCACTTCTCTGGCCATCACCATCTCCATCTCCTGCTCCCTCCATCATGACCCTTCACAGACACCACTTCCCAGGGCACAGGGAACCCGCAGCACTTCGTGCCCTATTTTCTGACAGCCATGGGTCTGGGGGAGGAAGGCACCTGGGGACACTGGGCAGCATCACCTGCCCTCCCTCACCACGCTGGGAACAATCCTGCCTGCACAGACCCCAGCTGCTGCCAGCCCAGCATCTCTCAAGACCCTGACAGAGGCAGTAATTACACTTGCAGTAAAACACTGAATAAAGCCACGAACAAGGGCTGAAAATGAGCCCTGCTTGCCACCCCGGGCCTGCCCTGCTGCCTTCTGTTTGCCCAACACACTCACCCAGGAGATAAGGGGGGGACAAGGGACTGTCATTATCTTCCTGCCTTTTGTCATGTGCTTTTTTGTACCAATTCAGGGATTTCAAGTAAAAGGAGCTGGGTGGGGATGGAGCTGAGCCAGGCAGCCCCTCTCCCGCAGGACCTCAGGGCTTTGCAGGATCCATCCAGAGCTGCCAAGGGAGACCCGGGGCCACCTCCTCCTGGAGGAGCACAGCAGCAGTGAGGGCAGAGCAGCTGGACACCCGAGGCTGGGCCAGAGTCCCTGGGGACAACCCTGACCCAACAAAACCCCTGGTATGAACCCTTCCAGCTCTCCTCCCTGGAGCCCTTCCCAGCGTGTTCTGCTCTGGCTGAGGCTGTATCTCCCACCCTGGAGATGCCCTTTTCCCACGAGCAGGGGCCAAATGTGGGAAGCAGCTATTCCTACCCTCCAAAGGAGCCACGGGAGGCTGATCCACTCCAGAAAGTCCTTGCAAAAGGGATCAACAAAAAGGATCAGTCCCTGCAGCTGTTCCTGCCAGACCCACCTCGGGCTCAGATCCCACCCACTGCTCCCCAACCCAGGGCAGCACAACCTACGATGCCCCAGGGATTATCTGCTCTCTCTAGGGCTGGAAGCTGCCAGGGAAAGGAAAGGAAAAGGCTGGAAGGCAGCTCTAGCCCCATCCAGGTCAGCTGGTGTTCCAGTGAAACAGGTACCTTGTGATTAGGGTCGGGTTTTTGTTTTTTTTTTGTGAAATGTTAAACATCTGGAGCTGAGCGGCACAAGGCAGCCTTTGTGCAGCTGCTCAGTTGTCTGCAATAAACCAGCACTTGTTTCGGAGAGCTTCGAGGAGAGGGGGAAGGGGGAAAAAATAAATATGTGTATATATATATATATATGTATCTATGGAAGAGAGAAGCCCCACCAGGGGAGGAACCTCAGCCTGCCCCCCGGGTCTCACCAGCACTTCCCACCCTGGGCAGGGTGTCTCACTGTGCTAACGGCAGCCCCAGACCCTGCACAGCCCCGTCTGTGCATCACCAATCCCTGCAAACGGGGATAAACCCCGAGCCCAGCTGTGCCCGAGCCCCGGCTCCACTCGCGGTGATTAAACAGGGTTTTGTCCCCTCCCCGTCCGCAGCTTCGCGACACGAGTTGGTGTTTCCCTTCCCTTCTTGATGTGAGTAGGGCTGATCAAATAACGACAAGGGATCTGAAAAGCTGATGCCCTTCAGAAAGGAGCCCCCGGGCAGCGCGGGGGTCTGGGGGTCGCGGTGCCCGGCAGAGCCCCCCGTCCCTCCCGCACCCCCCGAGCCCCCGCCTCCCGCTGCCCCTTTACCCGCCCGGGCACAGCGG
>NW_009954140.1:6036781-6039123 GCF_000747805.2 Chaetura pelagica
CTCGTGAAGCCAAACGGGGCTGGAGCTGCTGCAGCTGCCCCAGGGGAAACGGGAGGGAGGAAAAAATCCCCCCCCATCCCAGATCCCTTTGTCTCCCTCCCACCCAGCAGGGCTGCCTTCACACTGCAATTACCGAGGCCTCGGGGGCTTTCACACCCAGTCACCTGGGCCTCCTTGTTCTAAACAACTTAATTTGTTTAATGATTTAGGAGGCCCCGGGGCCCCCTTGTTGTCTGGATTTGTTTCCCTGGTCTCCCAAAGGTTTTTCTCCCGGGTGCAGGAGCCGCCACCCAGAACCGGAGGGTTTTTGTGAAACCTGCACCAACACAAGCTTAAAGACAGTTCCCCTGAATTCCTGGGGGTCTCTGACCTCCAAACCCCCGTGTCCCCCCCCGAGGGTTTGTCCATCTGCTGGCAGAGCAGAGCTAGTTGGGGGGGATGGAGGTAGAGCAGCTCCGGGACAAATTATGGCCTGGAAAGGAAGGGGCAAAACAAAACACCCAGGGAGATGATGCTTCATGCTCCAAGTCCAACCTCATGCCTGCCCCTGCTACCACCCCAGACTGAAACACCAGACTGGGATCAGTTAGGATGCTCCAGCCCTTGCTGTCATTTTAACCTTGGGAAAGAAAGGGAAATGAAAAGGGTTAGGACTGCTGAAGCCTTTTGCCCATCCTGCGTGGAGCTGGGGGAGCAGTGCAGGGGCTCAGGGTTGGCAGAGGTGGAGGTTCCACCAGAGATGGGGGTCCTGGCAGAGTTGGGGGTCCCACCAGAGATGGGGGTCCCTGGGAGCAGTCCCATGCCCCAGCTGTTACCAGCACCTCCTTCCATTGTTTCCCAACCAGCGTTTTTCCCTATGACCTAATCTTCCCTTGGCTCCCGCTGGTAATTTTATGGCAGGGAAATTATTTTGCAGTAAAAGGAAAGCAAATTCAGGCTGTTCTCTTCCCTCCTATTTTCACATGGGTTTTGGAGTGGTGGTTTTGTTTTCTGCTTCAGGCACAAGAGAAGGATGGTATGAGAGGAGGTGGGGAGTGTGTCGGGTCTGTAACACTTTAGTTCTTCCTGTAAGAACACAAGAAGGCAACAGAGACAGATTTCAACCATTCCTCTATGCAAACCAGCTCTGGACACAAAAGCTTTTCAGTTATCATCAACATTTTGTAAGACTACATTAAAACAACCCTTCAGGCTCAGTTTCCTGCTCTCAAGAACCCCCTCGTAGGATCATAAGGCACAGAAACATATCCCAGAAAGCTCAACCAAGGACATAGTGAGAATGTTTTCTCCCTGTTCCTTGACAAACAGCTGCCCTCCACTCTGTCAAAGCCTTAAAACAAGAAAAGAGGTACTGAGATCAGAGCTGTGCAACACACAGACCACACCATGTGGCATTTTCCATCTTTTCCCTTTAAGAACAGCCCTCTGGATTGGAGATTTTGCAGTGGAGCTGTTCCTGAAGCGATGGCATTTCACCTCACAAAACACACAAGAAACCATGGGGAGAACATCCCCCTGGGATGGCAGGGAAGAACTTTTCTGCAGTCACCACCCGTGCAGCTATAAAGGGAGTCTTGTAAGTAAAGCAACCAAGAGAAAGGCAACCAGGAGCTCACCCATGAGCTACAGTCCCAGCAACCAGGAAGGGACATGAGCTTGCTGCTTTCCAAGGGCTGGTTGGCCATGCAGGACTAAATACAAATACACAGAGCGTGCCAAAATATACCTGAGAGGCTGGCACTGAATCTCCCCTAGAAACTCAATGACCCCAGAAGATCTCCCCAGGGAAGAGGGCACCACGAGCTGGAGTTTCTCTTCTCCCCTCCAGTCCCGCAGAACCAGCCCGTTCCCAAGGCTGGGGGGCACGAAGCAAGGCAAAGTGGCTGGGCCAGGGCCAGCAGGGTGGGCTTGGGGCGTCCCAGCAAGCTGGGAGCAGGAAGGGGAGCTGCGGGTTTGCTGCGGGGCCGGGAGCCCGCGGGTGTGCGCGCGAGAGCGGCTCGGGTTTAATTGCAGCCTCCCCTGCCAAGGACAACAAAGTCCGCGGACGAAGAATAGAAGTCATTATATCTTCAGGTCTGAATTGTTCCTTTCCTAAGGGGTGGGGAGGGAGGTGAAATCCATCCCTTTATAAGCAATGACTCAGGTGCTACGATCTACCCCGGGCGCGCATCTTGCAAGCCCGGGTGATGTTCTGTGCCGTGTTTTGTTTGCCGGCGCGGGCCCTAATAATGGGATTATTGTTCGGTTGCGTGCAAAGCCCTGGCTTGGGGTTTTTCTGTCCCCGCCCAGCCCTGCAAAACCGCAGCCACCTTCGCCTTCCCCAGCACCCAGCCAGGACCCAG
>NW_009954140.1:6039186-6048237 GCF_000747805.2 Chaetura pelagica
CCAGGAGTGACCAAGCTGGGCAGGGAGATGGAGCTGCCAGGCGGGAAGAGCAGCAGCCGAGCAGGCGTCGTGCGGTGCCACCCCCCGTGCCCGCCACGTGCCGCCCTGGCACCCGCCGGAGCATCGCGCCCAGGCAGGGAACACCATGGGGTGCACCCAGAGCAAAGGGGGCTGTGCTGCTTTCTCCTCGCACCGCAGCTCCAGGTGGGATGGATCGGCTGCGTTCCTGAAGGGAGAAGCCCAACACTTGGCCTGACACACTCAGCACCCCGGATAATCCGCTCTCCAAAACCCTAATCCCCGGGCAAACACACGTATGCTGCCACACAGCCCAGCTCCCAGCTCCCAGCCCAGCTCCCAGCTCCCAGCCTAGTTCCCAGCTCCCAGCCCAGCTCCCAGCTCCCAGTACACAGCTCCCAGCCCAGCTCCCAGCTCCCAGTACACAGCTCCCAGCCCAGCTCCCAGCCCAGCTCCCAGCCCACCTCTCACATCCCAGCCCACCGCCCACAGCTCCCAGCTCCCAGCCCAGCTCCCAGCTCCCAGCCCAGCTCCCAGCTCCCAGCCCAGCTCCCAGCTCCCAGCCCAGCTCCCAGCTCCCAGCCCAGCTCCCAGCTCCCAGCCCAGCTCCCAGCTCCCAGCCCAGCTCCCAGCTCCCAGCCCAGCTCCCAGCTCCCAGCCCAGCTCCCAGCTCCCAGCCCAGCTCCTAGCTCCCAGCCCCCAGCAGCATCTCCAGCCACCACTAACTGTCCCATCAGGTACCACGCCCTCAGGAAAGCATCTCGGCAGTTCAGCCTCTGGAAGAAAAGCACAAGAAAAGCACCAAAATGCTCCAAATGCTGCAGCCTCTGGCTTTTTCCCAGTAACTTTGCTCAGTGAAGCTCCCCCAGCACCAGCTCCAGGGCACATGGGTTTGCACACACAGCACCAAACCACCCCCCCAATCTTCACCCACTGCCAAAAGTGGGCACCTCAGGGTCTGTGAAGAATTGGGAGATTTTCTCATTCTCAGCTAAACCCTCAGGTCATGCCCTTCATTAGCAGGGCTTGCAAAACCCCCAAAACACCCACAAAAGCACCAGTGACCAGGCCACAAACTTATCTGGGGCTGTTTTTAAACCCCATTGCAAGAGCATGTACATGTTCAGGAAAAAAAAATAAATAAAAAAGCTTTTTCTCTTCACCTTTTGGGGTGTGAGGCTTTTGGATGGAGGGGAGTCACAGTTTAAATTTTCCTCCAGCCAATGCAAAAAGTTATCATCATTTAAAGATAAAACCCAAGAAGCTGAAGTTTTTGAATTACACTGAAAAATTAGCTAGGGGTGGAGGGGGGGGGAAAGAAATCACCAGCATTGATGCTATGATTAGATATTACAAGGGGCTCAAAGGACATTTCAAAGGGGTCCAGGCACTGCTGTGCCCCTCTGAAGGGGCATCAAAAGGATGGAAAGCTGAAAGCTCAGTGCCACCACGAGCACAGGTCCTTGTGTGCTGCAGGCTGGGGGGCTTGTCCCTGCTGGGCAGAGACAGGGCCATGGGACAGCTCTGCCAAGCAGGACAGTGCCACTGGCTGTGATGGAGGGACCACCCCACTGCTGGAGCCCCCTGGCAGGGCAAAGCCCTGGCTGCATCCCAGCACCTTCATCCAGGCAAGAATCTGGAGCCAAGCACAGCCTGGTTTCCCAAAAGCTGTCCCCAAACATGGGATAACCTCCCTCTCCTGCCCCTCGAGGTCGGTCTCCTGACCAGAGTCACTCCCAGCTCCATTTTGCTTGGCTGTGTGTTTATGTTGCCTCGTGCTCCCAACTCCACCTTTTCCAGTGACAGGAATTGTTTCCACGGGTAATTTCAGGCCTGGCCCCCTGCCAGCTTTTCAATCATCCCAGGGAACAGATCTATAATTTTCATTCACCCCCAGGGTACAAACAGAAAAGAAAGGTGCTTTCTGCATCACCCTCCCCTCCCAGCACCAGCTCCAGGGCACATGGGTTTGCACACACAGCACCAAACCACCCCCCCAATCTTCACCCACTGCCAAAAGTGGGCACCTCAGGGGCTGTGAAGAATTGGGAGATTTTCTCATTCTCAGCTAAACCCTCAGGTCATGCCCTTCATTAGCAGGGCTTGCAAAACCCCCAAAACACCCACAAAAGCACCAGTGACCAGGCCACAAACTTATCTGGGGCTGTTTTTAAACCCCATTGCAAGAGCATGTACATGTTCAGGAAAAAAAAATAAATAAAAAAGCTTTTTCTCTTCACCTTTTGGGGTGTGAGGCTTTTGGATGGAGGGGAGTCACAGTTTAAATTTTCCTCCAGCCAATGCAAAAAGTTATCATCATTTAAAGATAAAACCCAAGAAGCTGAAGTTTTTGAATTACACTGAAAAATTAGCTAGGGGTGGAGGGGGGGGGAAAGAAATCACCAGCATTGATGCTATGATTAGATATTACAAGGGGCTCAAAGGACATTTCAAAGGGGTCCAGGCACTGCTGTGCCCCTCTGAAGGGGCATCAAAAGGATGGAAAGCTGAAAGCTCAGTGCCACCACGAGCACAGGTCCTTGTGTGCTGCAGGCTGGGGGGCTTGTCCCTGCTGGGCAGAGACAGGGCCATGGGACAGCTCTGCCAAGCAGGACAGTGCCACTGGCTGTGATGGAGGGACCACCCCACTGCTGGAGCCCCCTGGCAGGGCAAAGCCCTGGCTGCATCCCAGCACCTTCATCCAGGCAAGAATCTGGAGCCAAGCACAGCCTGGTTTCCCAAAAGCTGTCCCCAAACATGGGATAACCTCCCTCTCCTGCCCCTCGAGGTCGGTCTCCTGACCAGAGTCACTCCCAGCTCCATTTTGCTTGGCTGTGTGTTTATGTTGCCTCGTGCTCCCAACTCCACCTTTTCCAGTGACAGGAATTGTTTCCACGGGTAATTTCAGGCCTGGCCCCCTGCCAGCTTTTCAATCATCCCAGGGAACAGATCTATAATTTTCATTCACCCCCAGGGTACAAACAGAAAAGAAAGGTGCTTTCTGCATCACCCTCCCCTCTCCCCAGTGTACATAATTACCTTGGCTGGCTACAGCCCAGCAGGATTAAACGCTTTAACGTGATATTATCTCCCAGCAATCTGATTACAAGGCTGCCTTTAAATGTATAATGTGTTTTTTTGTACCAACTTACACCACATGCCAGAAATCAAATAAGAAAATATCACCAGCAGCCTGCATGAAATCCCAACCCGTGGACACCCCCAAGGTTTTTAAGTTCCATGCACAGACTTTTGGCTGAAAACAGAGGGCTAAAAGCTTTGCAAACATTTCTAGTGTGTCTAAGAAGGAGGTGAAGAGCAGTGGGAGATCACCCAGCTTTTCCACTGGTGGCCATGGGAAGGAGAAACCAGCCACAGGGCTCTTGTCCTGGCTGTGGGCAGGTCCCTTCCCACTCCCTGCCTGTTCCTGCCTCGGGATGGCAGGGACAGATCTCACCTGCTGGCTGAGGCTGATGGAGAGAAAGAACCTTGGACAAAGCAGGAACACCTACCCTGAAGGAAAAAACAACACAGTAGAGCAGAGGGAAGAGAAGCAAAGGTTCAGCTTTACAGCATTAACATAAATCAGTGCAAACTCTGAATTTCCCATTTATTGGAACCAATCACAGTTAAAAGGTCAAATCCATTGCCGAACAGTAGTTTTGTATCATCATCCAGAGTGACACACAAATGAAGTACAAATGAAATCCAACAACAAAATAAAATTAAAAAATGCAAAAAGAGCCCAAGCAGGAAGCCTGGCTTGAGGGGAGTTTATTCAGGGCTCTTCCCTTTGGCTGCCCCTCCTGCAGCTCCTCCAGCAGCACCCAACGGTGGCCCCTGACACCCCCTCTCCCAGCCCTGCTCCCCCAGGGGTGCAGGCAGCCAGGAGATCCACTGATTCCAAAAAAACCTTTTTCCTGAAGACAGAAGCATCCTTGCTTGAAGGCTGCAGGAGCTGTGGTTTGCAGCCTCCTGCCAGCTCCTGCGTTCTGCTCCTCACGGGAGCGTGTCCGGGCACAGGGAGGTCGGGCAGGGCTCCCTCCTCTGCCTGGCAGGGCCTGATCCTGCCTGCTCAGGACCTGCTGTGCAGCCAAGAGATGCTTGAAAAGCAGAGGGTGAAGAGGCAGGTACACAGGCTGCACATTCCTGGCTCTTCAGGTAGGATAGTTAATGCATCCTGATGGATCCTTTCATCCTGCTGCTGCTCAGGGGGATGGGAGCTCCTGGCAGGCTCAGGGCCTGACTCAGCTCTGAGCTGCTCTGAGGGGTGAGGTGTAACCAGGTGTAACCAGGGCCACAGCTGGGAACAACCTGCCCGGGCCTCTTGGGAAGTTTGAGCCATCAGAGCCAGCAGCCATGGACCAGCACTCACTGGGTAAGGCCAGAGGTGGCCCAACGTGGAAACGTGTCCTGCTGCACCCCAGGACATCCCACCTCTCCTCTTCAAAGAGGATGTGCTGGAAAACACAGAAGTTCTTCTTTCCTGTTTCTCTTTTTCTCAGAGAAAACCTCGGGGTATTGGACACAAGGAACTGGATCAATGCCTCACTTAGGAAATTAAATTTAGGAAAAAATGACATTTCCCTCTTACAGATATCCCAAGAAAACTCATTTTTATTTGCCTGGACTGTTTGCACCCATTGAAACAAATCCCCTAAAACATTCCCAAGGACCAGCAGGATCCAGGGGACCTGTGATCCCAGGTACTGCAGGTGTTACCTTAGCCCCATCACCCTCCACCTGCCTTTTGAAAAAAGTGTCACACTTGAGACTCTGGATGGAGTTTACTCCATTCCAGTGCCTTGGTACTTCACCACAGAGCAGCTTCACCACGCAACAGTGAATTTCTAATCTTCTAAAGAACAAAACTGATCAAAACCCAGAGTGACCTGACTCAGAGGAACCAGCCCAGCATGGAAGGGAAGGACATGGTGACCTGCAGCCCAGCCAACGTGTTGTCCAACAACCCTCCTGAAGGGAAAAGAAAAACCTGGTGGTGAAAGGAAACCAGGACCCACGAGGAACCACCTGTCTTTGTGCTTTGAAAACCATCAACATGATGTTGGAGGGAGGAAAAGGTATAAAATTATAGGAAATCAACACCGAACCAGATCCAAAAAATATACATATAAAAAAGGTCTCGAGGATAACGCGTGTCCAGTTACAAACACTGCTGCAGAAATGGCTCTGAAGTCTTCTCCTGGGGAGTGGTGCATGGCCCTACCCGAGCCCAACGTCCAGGGACATCATCACCACAAATCCCAGTATGGAGGTCCAGGAAGCCAGCTTCCCATTGCCACTGCAGGGAGAAGCGGGGAGGGTGTCAGCTCCTGGAGCTGGGACTGGCTCTTTGGGTTAGGGAAGTGCTGCTTTCAGCATGGAATGGTTTGAGTTGGAAGGGACCTTAAAGATCATCTAGTCCCAACCCCCCTGCATGGGCAGGGACACCTCCCACCAGCCCAGGCTGCTCCAAGCCCCATCCAACCTGCCCTTCAACACTGCCAGGGATGGGGCAGCCACAGCTTCCCTGGGCAGCCTGGGCCAGGCTCTCACCACCCTCAAAGCAAAGAATTTATTTCTAATGTGTAACCAAATCTCCCCTCTTGCAGTTTTAATCCATTACCTCTTGTCCTATCACTCCCTGCCTTGTCCCAAGTCCCTCCCCAGCTTTCCTGGAGCCCCTTCAGGCACTCGAAAGCCACTATGAAGTCTCCCCAGAACCTTCTCTTCTCCATGGTGAACACCCCCAACTCTATCTTATCCAGACCAGAGTGCCCCGTGCTCCCCCCAAGTCTATCTGGTGGGTGATCAAGCAGGCTCTCACCTGGTCTGTGCCTCAGGGATGATATCATCCATCACCACGTAGACCATCGCTCCAGCTGCGAAGCCCAAGGCGTAGGGCAGGAGAGGCTCTGCCACCACCACGGCCAAGGCTCCCAGGACACCAGCCACGGGCTCCACCATGCCACTCAGCTGCCCGTACCTGCAACAAACCCAGACTAAAAGCCCCTGGGCACGTGGTACAAGGGGCAGCACAGCCCTCCCCACGGCTCTGCAGGTCCCCATCCCACCATCTCCCTGATGCCACCATGCCCAGGATGTTGTCACCTCCTCTGGCACAGAGCAGCTCGTGCCCAGCAGGGTCAGCCACCCGGCCATGCCAAAGCCAACCCACCTGCATCATTTTAAACAAGCAACGAAGGTGATTTGATCTGATCTAGCTGCTTCTTCCAGGAAGGGAATTAAGGCACAAGCCAATTCCTTCCCCCAGTAACTCTGCGGGGTTTGGGGACCCAGCTCATGGTCAGGGATAGATCAGAGAGGACACATGTCCCACCAGTACAGCCCAGTCCCAAAGAGGACACCTGGACAACACTCTGCTCTTCCCCCTCAATTTACTTTCCCTCTAGGACTGTTTCAACTCTCCGGACCACAGGAACTCCCTTCTCAGCAGCTGCAACCCCAGTGCAAGTCCCAGCACTGGCTGCACTTACCGAGCTGGAGGTGGGTGGGAGGAAAAGAAAACAAAGGTTTGGTGGGAGCCCCTTCCAAGCCCCCCCTGCCCCCCCAACACGTGCAGGGGCAGGAACGCGGCCCCGCGCTCCCCGAGTTGGTACCCTTGGCTTTTCCACCTCGGGGGAAAACAGAACAAAATAAAAAGTAGGTTTGAAATCCAGCCCAGAGTGAAGGGAGAGGGGAAAAAAAAAAAAAAAAAGCAAAGTTAAAGAAAAACAAATTAGAAAAAAAGAAAAAATGAAAACAATGTGTTTGGAGCAGGATCAGGGAGCTCAGCGGCTGCCGCGGGATGGGGTGACCCCTGGGATGCAGCCCCCAGGAGCTGGGGGCTTGGAGCTGAGCTGGGCTGCTGGGGAAGGAGCAGGGCACTCACTGCCCTTCCTCAGTGCTGGAAACCAGCAGCACTCCCTGCCCTTCCTCAGTGCTGGAAACCAGCAGCACTCTCTGCCCTTCCTCAGTGCTGGAAACCAGCAGCACTCCCTGCCCTTCCTCAGTGCTGGAACCCAGCAGCCCTCACTGCCCTTCCTCAGTGCTGGAAACCAGCAGCACTCCCAGCTGGAGATGTCAGGAGACCGAGCAGGGCTGGAGCAAACCCATCCCGAGGGCAGCTCCGTGATGGAGGAGGCAGACACGGGGAGGAAGGAATTCCAGAGGCACCCCCACGGGACAGGAGCTGCTGGAGGAGGGTTCTCACCTCCCCTGGCACAGAGGATCCCAGCTTACCAGAACGCCTTCCACGGGGAAAATCCAGCCCCACGCAGAGGGAGACTGACAGCCAGGCCCTCTGGGAAGTTCTGAATCCCAATCCCGAAACCAGCAGCACTCACTGCCCTTCCTCAGTGCTGGAAACCAGCAGCACTCCCAGCTGGAGATGTCAGGAGACCCAGCAGGGCTGGAGCAAACCCATCCCAAGGGCAGCTCCGTGATGGAGGAGGCAGACACGGGGAGGAAGGAATTCCAGAGGCACCCCCACGGGACAGGAGCTGCTGGAGGAGGGTTCTCACCTCCCCTGGCACAGAGGATCCCAGCTTACCAGAACGCCTTCCATGGGGAAAATCCAGCCCCACGCAGAGGGAGACTGACAGCCAGGCCCTCTGGGAAGTTCTGAATCCCAATCCCGATGGCCAAGTTCCTGCCCACACAGAAAAAGAACATACACAGAAATAAATAGATCAATAAATAGATAAATATGTTTAGGTGCAAAGCCCAGCCTGGGTAGGCTGCTGGGAGCTTGGGGAAAAAAAACAGACACTATTCCAGATCTGCCTTTTGAATGGAAGTGCAGTGGGCCCTGGGGCTCACCATGCTCATCTTTAACTGGAGCACAGCAAAATTCATCTTCAAAGAGCTCCACAGTGTTTCATCAGCTTCAGCATCAGCTCTGGGAGCAGCAGAGACCAAACAGAGGAGAAAGGGCCTGTTCAGGGAGGCCCCATAAGGTGTTTCAAACCCAGGGCTTCTCAGGAGCCACAGCACCCCTGGGCCCTGGCATTTCCAGGCTCATGGGTTCCTCCTTCCCAGGGGAATTTTTGCCAGAGGGTCCCTGACACAGCCCCTGGTCCCTCTCCCATAACCTGCTCCAGCTCTCTCCAGCACCATCCTTAACCATAACCATCCCTGCAACAGCCTTACAGCCATGGGGCTGATCAGAAGGAAAAAAGTGTATTTTAGCCATAGGATTTTGCTCTTTCTCTCTTTTTTAACCCCTCTTGCATCCCACAGAATGGCAGCACTTGGACTTCTAGAACAAGAATCAGTTGGAGGGGCAAGGAGAGAGCTGGTCTGTCCACAGGCAAAAGAGCACAGGAGGAGAGAGGCTCCAACAGGACAACAGGAAATGGTCTCAAGTTGCACCAGAGGAGATTTAGATCAGATATTAAAAGAAACTTTTTCACTGAAAGGGTCATTAAACACTGGCACAGGCTGCCCAGGGAGGTGGTTGATCACCATCCCTGGAGGTGTTTAAAAGCTGTGTGGATGTGGTGCTGAGGGATGTGGTTTAGCACTGGACTTGATAGAGTTGGGTTAATGGTTGGTAGAGTTGGGTTATGGTTGGACTCAATGATCTTAAAGGTCTTTTCCAGCCAGAACAATTCTGTGAGGAGTGTTTCCCCAGGCCCAAGAAATATAAAGCTGGACAAAGGGGTGAGGTGGGCAGACGTGGTGGACTTGAACTGCTCCAAGTTCAGCCCCGTGTCCCCAGCAGCAGCAAACATGGCTCAGAGGTGACAATGGAAGTCCCAAGCCCCAGCAGAGCTGCCAGGCTGGGACCTGCCCAGTTCACAGCTCCAAGAAGACCCCAATGCCTCTCTGCAAGGTCAGCCATTCCTCTGCCAGCAGCTGAAAGCTCCCTTTGCTGCTTTAAACACTTGTTTCCTATTAGTAAAATAAGACTGGTGAGAAAAATCTCTCCGGGTTGTTTAAACTTCTACCAGGGTTTACAGAAGAGGGGAGGGGAAGGGGGAGAGGCCGTGGGTTTCCCTAACCAGGACAGGCTATTACAATCAAAAACAT
>NW_009954140.1:6048269-6063523 GCF_000747805.2 Chaetura pelagica
ATCCCTTTTAGAAAACACTGGAGCTGCTGTCTGTGCCCTGGGTTTTTTTCCTCCTTCCCTCGCCCTCGCACAAAGCAGCTATTACTGGCCCCGACCACAACAAATTAATGGGGTGGGAGAGGGAGGTGTGAATGGAGGGGTCTGTGCAGGGAGGGTGGCCAGCCCCCCCATCACCCCTGCTCCTGCCAGGAGGAGGGAACCCTGCACTGACCCCTTGCCCTGCAGCAACCCCCAGGGGAGAGAAAGTCCCAAGGAGGAAAGGGGCTTTCAGCTGGGGAAAGGTGCTGCTGCCCCCCTCCCCGCTCTCCCACGCTCACCCTTGGCAAAGCCATCAGGGCTCCTCAAAAGCAAGAACTGGACCTGGCCATATGGCTTGGGCCACCTCTGCAGCTGCATGGGATGCCCAGCAGGTCTGGGACAGGATGGGGCTGCAGCCAGGTCACCTGGCGCTGGCCCTCCAGCCCAGGAGGAGGAGGAGATGCCAGGAGGGCACAGTGAGCAAGGAGCCACAGGCCATGGCCTGCACCAGCCCGTGGCCAGCCATGCAGCAGGTAAAGAGAAGAGAAAGGACCTTATGGGCTCAGCATCAGGCTGAGAAGGTCCCCATGTCATCCCCTGGCCTCCACTCCCTCCCTGTCCCCACTCACCCAGCTCACACTTCCTCACCCCTCAGACCACTCATTCCTTCAACCCTTCTTCCCACCGCAGCTCTGCCCAAACACTTCTTGGACTTCAGGGCCTTCTGAGCCTTTCCCATGGACACTAATCTCATCAGGATGAGGATAATTCCATGCCAACATGGAGCCTAGGAACACATAAGCCTTCCTATTTGCTTTGCCCTGGTTCACTGCACCAAGGGTACCACCACCACCACTTGCTGCTCGGGGGCCACCTCTGTTTGCCCAGCACAGCAGCTGGGGAGATGTCCGGGTGCTGAGGCAAAGCAGATTTACCTCCAATTCCCCAAGGATGAATAAAACCATCCCAGGGGACATTCCTCTCCCCCTGCACCACCGAGCTGTGCACACCTCACACCTTCTCCCCACAGCTCCTGTGCGGAGCTGACGGCACCACGGCTGGTGAGAAAGGCAGTGAATCAAAGCTGCTTTGTGTCCGAGGCAAACAAAGGCAGCCTTATGACGGAAATAGGTGGGGATTCTTGGAAGGTTTCCCCCGACTGCAAAGAAACACACTGTAAAACAGATGCACAGAGACAGGCTGGAGCTGCCTGGCCCCGGGGAGCTGATCCTCTGGGTGCCCATGGTGGGCTGTGGGACGCAGAGGAGATGGCAACGGGGACATGAGCCAGTGTAGCCAGAGGGACAGTCACCAGAATGAAATGTTTAGAGGCATTTGGGTCTCTACAGAGTGGAAGGTGGGGAGCAACCAAGAGAGAGGTGTTAGAAGCAGAGCCTGTCTTGTCTGATGGGTCACCCATGTCCAGCTAGCAGACATTGCAGACAAGGAGAATAACCCATGGCTCATCCTCAGCCTACAAACATGCACTGACATAAGGAAAGAGCAGCTTAGGGGACACTGCGCCAGGCTCTGCCTGGGGATGCACGTGCTCTGCCACTGTCACCCTGGCTGGTGTGGGAATGTCACTTGGGTGCCTCCATTTGGGTAGGATGGACTCAGGTGTCCTTGGAAGCATCAAGGAGCCTACATGCATTGGATGTGTTTCCTGTCCCAGCTTCCCTATCCATAAGATAGGGGTGATGAGAGTGACATCCTCCCTAACCTTCTGGGTCTGGGCACAGAAACACAGATGTAGGAAGGGACACGTGCCACCTGCACATGAGCTCTGCAGAGAGCCAGTGATGCTGGGCTGGCTCTGCCCTGGCACTGCCTGACCCTCTTCCACAGCAGAGCCCAGTGCTGCAGTTTTAAGGAAGAGAAGGTAAAACTGTGGCACCCTGGCAGAACTCCACCAAGGACCAGCTCCTGGTGGTGAGAGGGAAAGACTCCACATCCCCCAGGGACGCACCAGGGCTGGACCTCCTACCCCCCGCTCGCCTGCCAACTGCTATGGCACCACGCTGGGAGACTCCAAGTTCACTTTCAAAAAAAAGTTGGCATCTCTGCATATTTGCAAGGTCAAGGCACAGAAAGCCTTCTATAAGCCTAAACCCTTGTTTTCAAGGGCCTATTCTTTTACAAACTGATTATGAAAGCAGGCTACATATTCTTAACAAGCCCCTTTTCACTAGGGCTTTCAGTTCCCTCCAGTGTATAATGTGCATGTGTATTCTTGCATGGCAGGCCCTTACATACTGTTTTGATTGTTATCGTCTTGCCATGAAAGGGCCGATTGTTTTGGGCTCCCAAGATTACATCATGGCTCCCACTCGGGGCCGCCCCGTCGAGGTGTTTGATCAGGGCTCCCAGGTGGGAAGGAGCCACGTTTCCCCATTCCTGCCCCACCTGCTCGGCACCGCCGCCGGCACCTCCTGCCCCGGCCAGACCGCGGGGGTGAGGAGGCAGCCAAGGAGCTGCTGGGGAGGAGGAAAGGGGTGCAAGGGGGTTGCCCCCCAGCCCAGCCCACCCTCCAGTCCCCAGGACACAACCTGAGCCACCCATGGGTGTGAAGGGCTCCAGGTGACTCCATCGCGTGGATGGGGGGGTCGGTCTCTTCTCCCTACTGACAAGCAGAGGGACAAGGGGAATGGGCTCAAGTTGTGCCAGGGGAGGTTCAGATCGGATAGTAGAAGAAACTTCTTCACTGAAAGGGTTGTTAAATGCTGGGACAGGCTGCCCAGGGAGGTGGTGGAGTCACCACCCCTGGAGGTGTTTAAGAGATGTATAGAAGTGGTGCTGAGGGGCATGGTTTAAGCTCTGGACTGAGTAGAGTTGGGCTAATGGTTGGTAGGGTTAGATTATGGTTGGACTTAATGATCTGAAAGGTCTTTTCCAGCCAGAATGATTCTGTGATTCTGCAAAAGCAGGTGGGATGGGAGGGGGTTACTCCCATGGATTTGCCCTTTGATAAGGCCTATCTTTCATCTCAGACACTCAAAGCCATCAAACAAAAAGTGGATACAAACCTACCATGCCTTTTCAGTGCAGCCACCAGCCCCGTTATCCACAGGGACACAGAAATGCAAGGAACAATGTGGGAAGGCACCCCAGGCAGGGGCTGCAGCACCTGCTGCCCATCACACGATGCCTCGAGCCTGAGAGCCCTCAGCTCTCCTCCCCACCAACAAAAACACCAACTTCCTGGTGGCCACTGCACAATTTTCAAGTTACATGGACAAACAGACAGACTGGGAAGTCTGTCCGAATGAAAGCTTCCCAAGCAGCACCAGGGCAGCCAGGGCATCTGAACGGGAGTGAAGGAGACAAGAGAAGCAGCAGGAAAGGATTTGGGGCACAAAGCAGGGGAAGGGCTGCAGGGGTCAGGAAGCAGGAAGGGACTGGATGGTCCCCGCATGGCCACCCACCTCCAAGGAGAACTGCAAAAGCAGCCACTTCCACACCTCTTCCTGCCTCTTCTCCTTCAATCACTCAGCTCTCAAGCAACATATCACCTGCTCCGTGTCACATCTGCCTGCCTGGCCCTCTGCCAGCCTCAAACATACACCTCTCTGGATCCACACGCAGTATATATCTATAATTTTAGGAAACTTTACCCTTAACTTATCCCAAAGGTGCATAAGGTAAGTTCAGAGTCATAAAACCTGCTCTCCCCTCTGACTGTGACAGCCAGGACAGCACCTTTAGCTGAAGAGCAAGAAATTATCCAGCTTTCCCAACATAAATCCTCAGCAATGCCAGGCCAGCCCTCCTCTCCAGCAGGGCAAGGGGACAGGACGGGGAAGTCCCCAGGTCACACATCCAGCTGCATCCTGCACATCAAAGTGATGGGAACTGGTCTGTGCGTGAAGCACCCAAACACATCCACGTGCCCGAGCTGGATCCATCTTCGTTCCATCACCCAGGCACAACACACAGGGCTTTTTATCTTTCCTTTCCCCCACCCTGCTCACATTGGTTTGTCCTGTGTCCTGCCCGTGGCACACCTCTTTCCCAGACTCCCACGAGCACTCAGACTCTTTCCTACCTCCCATCCTGAATCCCACTGCAACCAACAGCAAACACAAAGCTCAGCTCCCCCCTGCATCTCACTGTCACTGCATCCTGTGCTCCCCGGAGGGACCGACCATCCAGACTCTTCCTGCATGGACCATCAAGTCAGTAATTGGCCAAGGAAACCAAGGTCTGGCACATGAAGGTGGGCAAGTCCTCAGATGCCACATCCCACGAGCTCCATGGTGCAAGCCAGGACCATCACTGCAGCCACCAGGCACTGCCAGCCTGGGCTCAGGGCTGGGGCTTCTCCTGCCCATCCCAGCAAAGCCAGGGGGGGCTCAGCAGAAAGGGCACGAGCCCAGACACCCCACCCACCCGTGCCCCAGCATGAGCAGCTGCCAACAAGGGCAAGTTGAAAACCTGCACAGGAGGTGTGAGGGGCGACAGGCGCTGCCCGCGGGTGTGCATCCCCCGCTCGCACCGAGGGCTCCCATTGTCTGGGGGCTCTTTATTCCCCTGGGGTTTTAAAATCTTCATTCTTATCTGCCCAGTTATTTATGTAACTGTTTGATTTATGAGTCAGCCTCACGCACAGGGTAAAAGTTCACATCTCCCCCGATCTGGGAAGCACAAAGACACGTTTCATGAGCTCCGTGCGCTCCTGCTCCCTTCTCTCTTTTGCCATGTTTTGACCTCGGCTGCACAGCAGGAAAGGCTCAGGGAGCCTCGGTGCTTTCTCCTGCTGCCAGATAAGAGTGTGAACATGACCTGCAAGTGCAGGATCCCGCCGGTGTTGGCCAGGTCTCCTCCAGCTCCAGCTCTCCAAGGCTGGTATCTGCAAAAGAAGCAGGAGACGTCACCGAGCTCTGGAGTCACTCCCTGCAAAACCCCCTTGGCAGGAGGTGCAAGCCAGGAGGAATTACCCTTGTCCTGCCACTTGCTCTTGCAACACACAGTGAACGCCAGGATCCACCACACAGACAAATTTCCATTTGCACAGTTATGGACTATCTAGCTAAAACATTAGCAAACACTCCTCAGTGGATGAAGATGTCACTTCCTGTCCCCAGCATCGCTTCCCATCATATTTCCTGGGGTTAAATCCATGCCCCAGGAAAGGGAACAGCACAAGACCTAAGTATTTCCCAGCTCTGACACTGGCAATGTCACCTGCACACAAACTGGCTCCTGGCAGTGGGTTCCCAGATCTGCCCAGCCAGGTGGGGAGGTGGGACCTGGGCAATGCTCTGGATGCAGATGACAAGTGAGCCCCAGGAGAGCCTCAGCCCCCTCAACAGGCACCCACCCCTGCTTCAGTTTCCCCATGCATAAGGTGACAATACAAAAGCAGCACTAAAAAGCAGCACAAAGAGCTGCAGGACCCCCAGTGCTGCTGTCACCCACAGCATCTTTCTTTTTTCCAGATGTGTATTTGGAGAAAAGCTCAGCATCATTTGGGCCACCCTGAGCCCTGCAAATCCCACCAAAGTGTCTCAAGCAGAACAGCAACAACCACAAAAATACAAGAATCTGCAGGGACAGCAAGAGCTCACAGCTCAGACTCAGCTCCTAAACATGATGCTTTGGACAAAAACATCTCCATTTTTCAGCAGAAACCAAGAACATCCTTCCCTGGAAGCACCAACCACTCCAACCATCACCAGAAGATTTTGGTTAAGACCCTACAAGTCAGAAGCACCCATGTGTAATTGCCTTCAGAAGACACTCATCTGAGGCCTCGTTAACTCTATTTTAAACAGCATCAGGCTGCAGATCACTTACATTTTTGCACGTTCACGTGGGCGTGCCTGAAAATGAAACAGGCTTTAATGATGTGGCTGCATTGATCTCGGGCAGGGCTCGAGCTGGAGGGAGATACAGAACCTTGTAAAGGGTCTTAAAATACTTTTTTCAAAATGAAACTCACACAGAAGCTGGGTGGTCTAAAAGCAGGGCTGGGATTCTGGCCCACCTATAAAAATTCCCAATAATACCTGCCAATGAATGTTTATAGCTCCATGCAGCAATGCCAACCCTCTGCTTTCTGCACAGATCTTCCAACAGCACGTTTCTCATAGAAAACCATTTTGCATGCCATGGGAATCTCTGCAAATAACACACTGGGGGGATGGTTTGGGGGGGGATTTCTTAGGGTGGGGGTTTTTTTGCCTTGCCCTGCAGAGCCAGGCAGCCCCCATTGCCTGCAGAAAACAAAAGCCCCGAGCAAGGCAAGGAAAGTGCAGGTAATACAGACACTATTCTTCCTCCTGGCTAGTGGGGAAAAAGAAATCTGAAGGGAACCAAAGCCCAGTTCTGTGGACAAATAAAGAGACACATGGATTTCACTCATCCTCTCTCAGCGCCTGCAGGGACAGGGATGGAGCTCAGCATCCCACTGCTCCCAGCCCTCCCACTGCTCCCAGGAGCTTGCAAACGGCTCCCGGGCATCCACGTTTCCACCCCGATGGGGATCGTTAGCAAAGAACAAAATTAAAAGCGCCGAAAACGGTTCCTCCTTTTTCTCCCTCCTGCAGCATCTCCCTTAAAACGCACCCGGGGAGGGTGTGAAAGCACCAGAGCGGCTCCTTTATGCAGCCTGAAAACCTGGAACTAAACAATTTACTAACAGCTGTAGCTATAAAAGGGCCTATTATCGCATCGTGTACAGTAACAATGTCTTCATTCAAGCTGCTTCCCCTCCTCGGAGGGTTTATTTTTAAACCGGGCTGCTGAAGGGAGGAACAGGCCAGTGGGGCTGCAAAGACCCAACCTGGTGCTCAAAGTGAGCCTTGTTGGGCATTATCTGCATCAGATAAACACAGATAATGGGTTTTGCTTTCTCTGCTTTTTCTTTTTTTTCCTTTGCCCTCTTTTTAAATTTATTTTAAGGTGAACAGGGAACTGAAGGGGTGCACTTTGCTAAAGCTGGGGCAAGAGAGACCTTTGCAGTAAGAGACCATGATTGCCAGAGAGTTTGCGGCCAGGGAGGGAGCAGAGCCCAGTGCTTTGTCCTGTGGGAGCAGGTTCAAGGGCAGGCACTCATGTAGCACCAGCTCACTTCCCAACCAACCCATCCTCTGCAGCTCCTGTTATCCATCCTGCAGCCAGAGCACCAAGCACAGCCTGGACCACCATGGAGAGGCAGCTCCAGGAGCCCTTGGTGGGCAGCCTCCCACTCCTGGGAAACACCAGAGGATGGTGGAGACACCCAACATGGTTACACTGAAAGCCCCACCTCCAATCCAGGACAGTCATGTCCCCAGGGAAACACGACATGTCCAGGAGCTGCTGCTCATGGGTTCTTGCAAACACAGACCTGTAGTCTTCTCCTCTTGCAGGGCCACCGTGGCCATAGCTTGACCAGAAACCACTCAGTTGGTCAACAGCACACCCAGAGAAAGGGTTGAGCAGCTCCCTGTGGAGTTCTCTCCCAGGGGGATGAGAAGCCAAATATTTCCACATTGGAGCTGCTCTGGGCATCTGTCACTGCAGACACAGTGACCACCACTGAGAGAGAAAAAAGGAAGAGTTACACAGACTTTCCAGGGAGCCAGATGTTGCAGGGCAGGCCAAGCTGTCTCTCAGAAGTATTACAAATCAACCAAAAACCCTCCTCAGTCTAGACATTTGGGTAAGGGAGGAGGAAGAAGTGTGAGAGAAGAGGAGGGGAGACTATTTATACAAACAGTGATGTAAATGCCAAGGGGCAGGGGGCATTCACAGCCAGCAGCCCAGCTCCCAGCCAGACTTTGGAGACCTCCCTGCTGACTTGGGAGGGAGGTCTTCTCCTCCAACTCGGGGCAATACTTAAGGCTGCAGCACCCACCCAGCCCCAGGAACAGGGGCTGGGCTGCCACAGGCTTTCAAGCAGCTCATTTGAAGGGACAGGCAAGGGAAAAAGAGTGAGTGTTGCCACCAAACCTGCTGGCATCAATGTGGCAAAGGAGCCTCCAACACGAGCCAGAGAGTCCAAGGGACTCTGCTTAGTCTGATCCTGCCATGGGCTGCACCACTTGGGGCAGGTTTCTCCTGACTTTGCATGCCTTGAATTCTGGTTTTTGAATTTCAGGGAAGCACAAAGCACCTGCTTTCCCCAGCAACCCTCCAGCCCCTGCAGCTTGGCTGCTTTTGGAAGATGCTCCTCATCTCCTTCACCCCCTGCCTGGCACCTCTATGGAACCAGCAGCCAGTGCACAGCTCCACTCTGTGATTCCCTCCTTTGCATCTCCACCTGCCCCCCAGCAGCATCACCAGCCATGAGCAGCCCCTGGCAGCCCCTGCCTTGGGAAGAGCAGCTGCCCCTACACAGCCCTGCAACAGAAACAAGCCCTGGCCAACCAAGTGTCCATCTGCAAGACTCAAAGAGCAAAAAAAAGCATCCTCCCAAAAGCATCCCCCCTGCCCAGAACATGGGGCTAGGGGAAGGTCCCCACCCTGACCTCCCCAGCCTGGCAGGAGGCAGGACCAGTGTCACCAGGCCAAGGTAAACCCCTGAAGAACCCCTTGGTCACTGCCAAGAGCTACTGAGGAGCTGCTCTCCCAGCTGGAGCCCTGCCTGACAGCAGCTGCTGATCCCAAATGGGTTCTCTTTGCCAGGGGGGCTTAGCACAGCTCCCCCCACCAGGTCTGCTGGATGGTAGGACACAAGCACCTTCCCACCACCCACCCATCACCCAGGGCACCTGCAGTGCAGCAGCCTGGTGAGGGTCCTTGCTGGGATCCAGAGACTGGGTCTGCATCAAGAAAGTCTCCCCAGAACTTCAAATCCCCCTTGAACCCCCTTTCCAGCAACCCCAACTGCTGTGACTAAACTGAGCTACCACGTGTTTTAGGGACCAGGAAAAGGTCTGCATGATGCTCCTGATCCAAAGAGTGGATGACAAGGTCTCTGCTCCCTGCCCACCTCTCTCTACATGAAGGGACTGAGCAGCAAAGCACCATAAGACCCTGGGTTTGACTCCCCAGCATTGCACCAAAATGGGAAGCAGGTCCCTGTGTAGAATGACAGACTATCCAGGCACTGCAGCAGAACAAATGTTTTCCTGGTGAGGAAACCATCTGCTAGCTTTGAAGGCAGCTCAATAAAAACACTGCAGGCCACACAGCTTTCCCACCACATTTCTTCTGCCTGTCCCACAGACCCAGCTATGGTGATGGGACCAGTGGTAGCTCCAGGGCTGCTCTGGAAGAGGGTGTTGTGTTTGGGGGCAGGTTGATCTAATTCTTCACATAGATATTAATTTTTCTTGGGTAAAGGATGAAGCCAAGACACAGTGGTCAGTCTGGCTTCTGCCTGTCAGTGCTGGAAGTTTGTTTACCCAGGGTAAGGAGGGGGCAGGGAGGCTGTGCTGCTCCACCAGCCACAGCCACCCTCTCCTCTGTCTCACACCAGGGGCTGCTCTGGGAGATCTCACCTGTGTCACAAACTAAAGGCATCAAACCAGTCCTGAGCATCTGCTACGGCTTCCAACAGCCCCTGGGAAGCTCACTGAGGAGCTGTTTGCCTCCTCTCCTCTGTCTCCTCAGTCATCACTGTTGAGGTTCATTACCCACAATAAGAAGTGAAACAGCTGAGGAGCCAGGGTCCTGGTTTGTGGCTCACCAAGCCCTTCCACACCACTTTCTTCTCCCTGCTGAAAATCCACCTTGGTACCATCTCCACTGTTCACAAAAGAAAAGCCCTTAAGAAACCTACCCAGATCATTAACTTTCACTCAGTAATAAACATCTCCCTTCAGGAGAGGCTAATTAAAAGGTGCTTAATCAGCATCTTCCAACAGTTTGGTTTTGTAACCAGGCTTCCCACTGTGCTGCAGGCAGGAGCAGCATTGCCCTGGGATCCTGGGGAAAGGTGGAAATCCCCATCCAGCCCCACCTCACCTACCATCCAGGGGTGGGATTTTTCCATCAGGTATTTCTGTGCATGACCTTGACCTGATGAAGAGGTGGGGATTCAACCCCACATTTTGATCCTACCCAAGCAACCTCTTTATTAGCTCCAGTGTGCATCTATTCAGAACCAGGAAGCAGAGACTGCATGTGTGTGTGGAGGGAGTGAAATACCAGCGTGTCTTCTGCTGTCTCTCAGACCACAATGATTTCCATTCATTCAAAGAAAACACAGTATAAAATTTTTGCCTGGTTTCAATCTCCCTACATTAATCAAGCCCTTTTTTTTTTCCTTCCCCCAGCCTGAGAGACACAGCGTGGGAGGCACAGGCTGTCCCATGAAATAATATTTTCCAAGCCATAGTCAAAGTCTGCCTGTCAACTCGAAGCCTCTTTTCTGTCTGCTTTACCAAAGCTGGACAGGAAACAATCTGTGGGCACAACAGATGAAAACAAGGCCAGCATTCCCAGCAAAAGGGCTGATGAATGGGAACCATTGTGCTGTGGTGGAAGAAACATCACCATCATCATCGGGAGAAAAAAAATATATCTGCTTACATCCCTCCCCCCCCCCCTCCAGCTGCCCCAAACAGCAGCTTTATTGAGGAGATAACCAGGGCAGGTGGGATGCTGGTGGGAGCATCTGTCCTGGGATAACACCTTACCTGTGCCTGGCAGAAGAGGGTGCACTAATCTCCTAGGTGGGATCTGGGTGCTGCTGAGGGGGAGAAGGATTAAGCCTCTGTCTGGGGGAACTGGGGTTTAGGTGAGAGAAGCTCACTGGGTCCAGGTCCCTCTCATTCAGGAGGGTCCTGGCAGAGCTTGTAGCCAGGAAAAGAGGGTGCTGAGGGGGTGACACCCCCAGGGGGGACACCTCTGCTCCCTGCCCGAGTGCCAAGAGGCTCCCCTGCCACCAGCTCACCCTCCAACTGCTCCAGTGCCAAAGGGATCCATGTGAATCCCAGGAACGGCTCCACAGCCACGCAGGGAAACGCTGCCACCCTCACCCTCAGCAGAGCCCCCTGCTCCCTCTGCTTTAAACCAGAGGCAGCAAGTGACACCCTCCCCCCCACCCTCCACCCCTCAGATGTTCTCAGCTTCATCCTAAGGCAGAGGTTTGACAAAAATGTGCCTGCACCAGTTTTAACCTCTCTAAATTATTTTCATCCATGGCATCCTACGAGGACATGGTGCCCAGACCACCCACAGCTTAACAAAACATCTCACTTTATTTTTCAAACTTTTGGTCCTTCAGAGATATATATATATATATATAATCATCAGCTCAATGTAATTTACTGCACATAACTCAGCATTGGTTTCCCACATTTGAAGACTCTTGGCAGTGAGCAGCCCCTGGCTCAGGGCTGTGCCAGCCAAAAAGCCACATTCAGGAGTCCCAAAAAGTCCTATTTGGGACTCACTCTCCAGCCCAGCAAGACCATGCACCACAGAATCACAGAATCACACAGAATTCTGTGCCAATCTGCCTAGAACAGGCTGATAGGAACATGGATGTTACCACCTAGTGTCAGAGAGGAGAGGAGCAGCACCCAGGGATAGGGAGAGCTCGACCACAGCTCTTGCTCCACAGAAACCACCAGAGTGGAGCAGTGCAAACCTGGAGACTGCAGGTCATCCCAGACACCTCTGCTTTTCTGGCCATCAGCAGGGACATGAGCTTTCCACCCCTGCAACAGGGATGGGTTTAAAAATAAAAATGCCTATGGTTTTGCAGAGGAAAAGTGCAGAAAAATCTTCAATTCTGTTCTTTCAGTCCAAGCCAGACTTGCAGGTATTTCCCATTTCTCACTGCTGACCAGCCACATTGTTCACTGTAACAGCCAGGTCCACCCTGTCCTAATTCATCTCCCATTTTTGATGGGAAGAATAGAGAAGTAGCTCTGCCCTGTCCATGCTGGCAGCACAGGGAAGGTGCCCAGAGCAGCCAGCACAGGAATGAGCCAGGCACTAAAATGCAGAACATAAGGGGACATAAGATACCAGGGGACAGAGCACCAGGCTCAGCTGTTCAAACCACTGCACAGGGATGTATTTAGTGAAACAAGCCCAGGAAATGTACACCCAATGAGATCAGCACTTTTTCAGACAAGGCAGGAGTCACTTGTCACCTCAGCCCCTTTGTCCTATGACCAGAAGGACATAGGACATAGCTTGAGCCAAATGAGAGGGACAGGGAGGGTAGGGGAGCTGGTGGGGGAGAAGACACCCAGACAAAGAGCACAATTTGCAATGTGTGTGTACAAAGATCCTAGCAGAAAGTCCATCAGCAATCCTGTTTCCAGCACTTTCCAGTAGCTGTGGGCTTGATTTTCCAGCCTTAATAATAGCCTTTCATCATGAAGGGATGTGGTCCAGAAGGGATGGCTGAGTGGGCACATGGGATCTCCTCCCTGACAGGTATAACCCCTGTGTGATGAGGGGCTCAGGGTCACCCCAGGGTTCATTGCTGGGTGCTTTTGTCCTCTAAAAGACACAGCAGGGACTTGGAAAGGAGGAGACCACCCTGACACATGTCACTCCTCTGTGCCACAGCCCCTGTGGATGGGGACGTGACAGCAGGGACCTGCCCTGTCCTAGGAAAGCCACCAACCAAGGTCCCCAGCATTAGACAGCCCTGCCCCCCTGCCCACACTGCATCCCCAGAGCAGCCCAGGGAAGTGCAAACTCAGCCCATCTCGATGTCAGCAGCTCCAGCCCCATCTGGTTCCTGTTAAATCAGCCACACAAGGTGGAGAGGGTTTCCTCCCCCCACACGCTGCAGTGTGCAAAGAGGGGGAGGCAAAAGAGCTTTTTTTAAGACATGGCTGCCCTTCTCTTTACCTTCCTGCCTGGAAAGCAGCCAGGAGCAGCTCATGCCTCCTTGCTCACATCTGGAGGGGACCTTCCCCTCCCAGGGCTGTTCCCTGTGTGCTCCTCACCGGGCACTGCTCCCCTGCACAGGGGAGTGCCAGGGCACAGGGGTGCTGGGGGTCCTGCTCCTCTCCCCTCCCCACAGCAGCTCTGTCCTGGGATACTGTTTCCAGCCCACGGGACTTTTTGGTGTTCTTATTCTTGGGAGGAACTGGGCAGGAGAAGCCCAGTCCCACAGCAGGGAGGGAGGGATGCTCTGCAGCAGGGAAGGAGGGAGGGATGCTCCTGTCTGAGGACGAGCAGCAGCAGCTCAGCCCCCCACGGGAAACACCCCAAAACCAGGAGTTAGATCATCCTAAGCCCCATCTAACCCTCTATAAACACAGCTTAACAAAACATCTCACTTTATTTTTCAAACTTTTGGTCCTTCAGAGATATATATATATATATATAATCATCTGCTCAATGTAATTTACTGCACATAACTCAGCATTGGTTTCCCACATTTGAAGACTCTTGGCAGTGAGCAGCCCCTGGCTCAGGGCTTTGCCAGCCAAAAAGCCACATTCAGGAGTCCCAAAAAGTCCTATTTGGGACTCACTCTCCAGCCCAGCAAGACCATGCACCACAGAATCACAGAATCACACAGAATTCTGTGCCAATCTGCCTAGAACAGGCTGATAGGAACATGGATGTTACCACCTAGTGTCAGAGAGGAGAGGAGCAGCACCCAGGGATAGGGAGAGCTCGACCACAGCTCTTGCTCCACAGAAACCACCAGAGTGGAGCAGTGCAAACCTGGAGACTGCAGGTCATCCCAGACACCTCTGCTTTTCTGGCCATCAGCAGGGACATGAGCTTTCCACCCCTGCAACAGGGATGGGTTTAAAAATAAAAATGCCTATGGTTTTGCAGAGGAAAAGTGCAGAAAAATCTTCAATTCTGTTCTTTCAGTCCAAGCCAGACTTGCAGGTATTTCCCATTTCTCACTGCTGACCAGCCACATTGTTCACTGTAACAGCCAGGTCCACCCTGTCCTAATTCATCTCCCATTTTTGATGGGAAGAATAGAGAAGCAGCTCTGCCCTGTCCATGCTGGCAGCACAGGGAAGGTGCCCAGAGCAGCCAGCACAGGAATGAGCCAGGCACTAAAATGCAGAACATAAGGGGACATAAGATACCAGGGGACAGAGCACCAGGCTCAGCTGTTCAAACCACTGCACAGGGATGTATTTAGTGAAACAAGCCCAGGAAATGTACACCCAATGAGATCAGCACTTTTTCAGACAAGGCAGGAGTCACTTGTCACCTCAGCCCCTTTGTCCTATGACCAGGAGGACATAGGACATAGCTTGAGCCAAATGAGAGGGACAGGGAGGGTAGGGGAACTGGTGGGGGAGAAGACACCCAGACAAAGAGCACAATTTGCAATGTGTGTGTACAAAGATCCTAGCAGAAAGTCCATCAGCAATCCTGTTTCCAGCACTTTCCAGTAGCTGTGGGCTTGATTTTCCAGCCTTAATAATAACCTTTCATCATGAAGGGATGTGGTCCAGAAGGGATGGCTGAGTGGGCACATGGGATCTCCTCCCTGACAGGTATAACCCCTGTGTGATGAGGGGCTCAGGGTCACCCCAGGGTTCATTGCTGGGTGCTTTTGTCCTCTAAAAGACACAGCAGGGACTTGGAAAGGAGGAGACCACCCTGACACATGTCACTCCTCTGTGCCACAGCCCCTGTGGATGGGGATGTGACAGCAGGGACCTGCCCTGTCCTAGGAAAGCCACCAACCAAGGTCCCCAGCATTAGACAGCCCTGCCCCCCTGCCCACACTGCATCCCCAGAGCAGCCCAGGGAAGTGCAAACTCAGCCCATCTCGATGTCAGCAGCTCCAGCCCCATCTGGTTCCTGTTAAATCAGCCACACAAGGTGGAGAGGGTTTCCTCCCCCCACACGCTGCAGTGTGCAAAGAGGGGGAGGCAAAAGAGCTTTTTTTAAGACATGGCTGCCCTTCTCTTTACCTTCCTGCCTGGAAAGCAGCCAGGAGCAGCTCATGCCTCCCTGCTCACATCTGGAGGGGACCTTCCCCTCCCAGGGCTGTTCCCTGTGTGCTCCTCACCGGGCACTGCTCCCCTGCACAGGGGAGTGCCAGGGCACAGGGGTGCTGGGGGTCCTGCTCCTCTCCCCTCCCCACAGCAGCTCTGTCCTGGGATACTGTTTCCAGCCCACGGGACTTTTTGGTGTTCTTATTCTTGGGAGGAACTGGGCAGGAGAAGCCCAGTCCCACAGCAGGGAGGGAGGGATGCTCTGCAGCAGGGAAGGAGGGAGGGATGCTCCTGTCTGAGGACGAGCAGCAGCAGCTCAGCCCCCCACGGGAAACACCCCAAAACCAGGAGTTAGATCATCCTAAGCCCCATCTAACCCTCTATAAATCCTCCATCACCTCCCCGAGGCTCCAG
>NW_009954140.1:6065615-6075530 GCF_000747805.2 Chaetura pelagica
CCAGCCCCCCCTGCAGCACAACCAGCCCTGCTGTGCCTCAGAGCCCCCAGACAGCCCTTGCCAGGGCTGAGCTCTGCACCAGCACAGCCCCAGGGGCACGGCCAGGGCCCCTCCACATCCCCTCCTGCCACGGGCAGCACCCAGGAACCTTCCAACTGCTGGCAGGAAGTGCTCAGCCTAGGAAAAGCCCCCTGGGATGCCTGTAAAGTTGGGAACGGGGCACTAACCCTCATCCAAACTAAGCTGGAGAGCATCACAGTGCCATGTGAAAAGGGAAAAGCACTTGGGGCTGTGACAGAGGGCAGGGGCAGGGACCAGCACCCCCCTGAGCTGCTCTGGTGCACAGGGGCTCACCCTTGAGCTTGATCAAAGCAAACCAGGCTAAAGCAGCCCCTGGCTGCTTGCAGTGGTTTGCAGAAGAGCTGGTGATCTCCCCTTCTTGCAAATAAGCAAACATGCTGCTTATTTGCAAAGCCCCTGGCTCCAAAAGCAGCCCTGCAGGACACAGCCCAGCCATGGCTCACCAGGGCCCTGCAAGGAGCTGGAATGAACTCAGCCTTCTGCCAAGCCTTCACCCCTCTGGGAGCAATGCAACCAGGCAGGTCCTCAAGGTCAGTGCCAGGTCAGGGCAAGTCACAGCCAATCCTGGGAACATCTCCCAGCCACCACAAGCATCCTCAGGCACCTGCATCTCCACCGAGCACCTCAGAGTGTCCATAAACACTTTTGCACGACCCCAGGTTCGAAGGAACAAGCCTTCTGGAGAGGCAGCTCAGCCCAGCTTGGTGCTAATGTGGTTAGTCACACCCAGGGGGGAGCAGAAGGGAGGAGGTAAACCGAGTCATGCAGCCATTTCATTAAAAATCTCTTTCAAACTAATGGACACGAGGGGGATCACGACTCTCGTGTCCCCAAAGAGCTGAGCAATTTCCCCTTTGGATGTGTCAAAATATTTACCTCTATTTCTCACATTAGCTCACATCAAGTGTAATTCCACTGCTATTTTTTAAGCCTACATAACACAAATGAGCCACCTACTATCTTACTCTTGGATATTTCCAAATGGCTTCACAGAGGAGCAGCTACTCCAAGTGCTTCCTGGGCTGCCCGCAGATGACAGTGACAGACAGATTGATGGCAATGAAGTTATTTTGTCTCCTTTTGAAGCTGACTACATTTGCATTGGTATTTTCATGGTACTGACTCCACCTTTCATCTAACATGATTAATGCTGTTGTAAATACAGAGAAAGAACCAGCTGCTTCTGGCTTCTTAGCTTTTACTGAGCAGCTGATGAAAAAAAATGTCCTTTTGTTCAAGCATCCCTAGAGCCTCTACAGAAGACCCTTTTATTTCAAAAGGTTAGAGAAAATCCTTGTCAAGAGCTTTTCTTGCTACAGATCTGGATGATATCTGCTGTGATGGAAGCACCAGGGGCAGCAGTGCCAGCCTGTGACATCAGGATGGGTCCCCAGCAGCAGCAACAGGGTATTAGGTACAACACGTTTTGCTTGTGTCTTTGCAGGGTCCTCATGAGCAGAGCTTGTGCCTGGGCAGAGAAGGGGCTGGACAACCTGAAGGGCTCCAAACCCAGCCCCAGGGCCCCACAAGAATCATCTGGCAGGAACAAGGAGGCTGAGACATCATGGCACTTGCCCCCACGAGCCTTAAGGGCTGGGCAGGTTATTCACAGACTGAACACCCTGAGTGTCCCCAGTCCACTGCAATTACAGCAGGGGTCTGGCAAACAAAGGGCCAAGGGGCCAGGCTGTCCCACCAGGCTTGGGTGTAAAATTAAAACAGAAGAAGAAAACCATTTGGTAAAGGCACACAGAGGAGCCTGGGCAGGAGGGTGGTTTTTGCAAGCCAGGTGCTGAGAGGTGCCAGCAGCTCATGCAGAGCCTCAGCAGCTCCTCTGGATCTCCTTCCCACTAGACTTCTGCCTTTCTCTCATTTCTTTAGCAACATTCCCAGTCTACCCAGTTTCAACTCTGCCAGGGGCAGCTGGGTGTGGGGAAGCAGCAGGACTCACCCTGCATGCCAAAATCTTGGTCTGAAAATGCACTCAAAGCCTAAAATTGCCCCTGTGGGGTTTGGAGGAGCTGAATTAACCTCCCCCCATGTTCACACCAGTGCTGGAGAGAAGCACAGAATGCTCTGCATGGGGTAACACTGGTGCTGCCAAAAGCAGCCGGGTAAGCGCGGCGGCTGGTGAGGCTGGGGCAGGGATGCTGGGGGAACTGAGGGGCTTTACTGCCACCAGTTACAAATCTAGTGGCCCTGCTTGGCAGGAATGGAAAACAAAGCCAGCACACACTTTCCAACAGCTCCAGCAGCTGCTCCTGCCCATTTAGGATGCTGCTTTTGTGGAAAACCTCAGCATTTTTCTGTCACGTCTGACAAGCACAAGCACTAGGAACAGGCAACAGCACCAGGAATTGCTTCTGCTCCTGCCACCCACACCTGTGCTTCCAGGTGAGTTTCAGCCAATGCATCTCGGTAGCGATGTGGGACAGGCAGACAGACAGACAGACAGACAACCTCCAGGAGGCAAAGGCACAGCAAACCTGACACGTGCAGAGCAGAAGGTGGGTCCTGCCTTACCTGGCGCTTTGGAAGGTCGCAGAGGCTGATTTCCCAATAGCTCCAAATCCAACTCCCACTGCCAGACCCTCTGAAACAGAAAGGAAAAGAACAGTAAGGACAAACCCTAAACCAGCCCTGAGCCTGTCTCTCCTCCTGTGCTTCAAGGGAGCAAAGACTGGCCTGAGCAGGACAGGAGGACTCCAGGCCAGGTCACAGAATCACTCTAGTAGCAAAAGACATTTAAGAGCCCTGAGTCCAGATTGTCACTCTGCTTATTTTAATCTAAATGCATTTAATCTTAGCTCAAAGTGGGGTACTTCCACACTAGGAACCCAAACCAGCAGTTCCTCAGGAAACCAACGTGGTCTCTGTATTTATGAGGAAAAGATGCCAACCCCCCCTGGCTGAAATGCTGTTTCCATAAGGAACAGAGCAGTGCAAAACACCAACCTCTGTTCAAAAGGATTCCAGCCTGGCAAACCCCTCTGCAGGGAGCTGCCTCCACGAGGGGCAGCTGAACTGGTGCCACAGGGGGTTGCAAAAGAACCAAACACTAATTTCTCCCATTAATTCCCTGG
The DNA here is from genome assembly GCF_000747805.2 of Chaetura pelagica. Classification (NCBI taxonomy): domain Eukaryota; kingdom Metazoa; phylum Chordata; class Aves; order Apodiformes; family Apodidae; genus Chaetura; species Chaetura pelagica. The sequence continues at coordinate 6,068,780 of NW_009954140.1, forward strand.
GAGCTGGGAACCCAGGGTCCCAGAAATGCCACCTTCCCACTTTCCAGTCTCCCCATTAGCAAATACCAGCACAACACCCTTACAGTCTCCAAAGCAGAGGGAAACCCAAACTCCACGAGGACATTTCCCACTTTGCAGATTATTTTATATTACAGTTAACCCCATATTTTCAGATTACATTTAATCCCATAAACCCCAAGGAAAAACAGCCAGGAGAGCAGTGGGTACAGGAGACCTGCAATCCACCACAGCCTCCTCTGTGGAGCTCCTCAGGGATAACTGCTCCATCCTTCCCTCTTCCCTCCTTCCCTTTCTCAGACTTTTCTTGTCCTCCCACCCCTGGCACCTCTTCTTCTTTCCTCTCAGAAAAAAATAATCAAAAAATCTTATTTTCAGAAAGCATCAAACCACTGCCACTGGTTTCTTGGGCTTGGTTTTTTTTCCCAAATGCCTGTTTTTGTTTTTGCAGCCTCTCTGCTGTCACTCTCCTCCCAGCAAGGCAAGGTGGGGAAAACCATTCAAAGAACAAAAGCCAACCCGTTTGTGTGGCTGCCTGGGCTTCCCAGCCTTCAAAGGAGGCAATTCCCCTCTCGAGCCATTGAGGACTCTTCAGATGAGCATTCCAACAGGTTGGAAATGTCACTGAGAGTGTTTACCTGTCTACTGGAGGATAAGGGCTCCAAAGAAGAGGACTGTGCATGTGTTTGTGGTCTTCTGAATTTCCAGTTGCCTTGGAAACAGACCATAGAAAGCAGCACTAACTGGGATAATCACAGGATTTGCATCCTCCAGTCCAGGCTGAGTATGGGGAACAGAAACACTGGACAACTCTGAGCCTTGATCCAAGGCTCAGGAGGGGAAAGGGAAAGAAACAGCAGCCATCAGCCCTACGTATGGGGTCATGGGGCAACAAGGCTCCAAATTGTCCCTAAAATGTAATGACTGGGTGATAACTCCAGCTACTGAACCAGCCAGAGGAACCCATGTGGCCCCGAGCAGCCTGGTCTGGTGGGAGGTGTCCCTGCCCACGCAGGGGCTTGGGACTGGATGGGCTTTAAGGTCCCTTCCCACCCAAACCATTCCATGATTCCATGAAATGGGTCTGGCACTGCTCTTCCAAAATACTTATTTTTCAGTGAGGCTTGTCCAGAGAGCAAAATGCAAAGGAGAGAAAGGCTCCTTGGTGCGAATCACGAGAACAGCTTTGACAGGGGAAACCACAGCAACTTCCTGCTGCAAAGCAAGTCCCACGGAGCCAGAACCTCAGCAGCACAATTAATGGAACTACAAATTACAGATACATGGCAAGAAATCATGGGAAACCAACAATCAACAGATGGTGCGTAGTGAACTGCTTTTTGGGAGGGAGAAGCAGCTGATGGTGGAAGCTGCAGCACAGTGGAGACCTCCCCAGCATGGAGAGGAGGAGGGGACACAGCAGCCTTCAGCCATGGGCTTGGCCAGGTCCCCACTGCCCAGGAGAGGACACAAGAGATGGGGCAGGACAAGTATGGCCACCAATCAGCCAAGGGCCTGGTGACCCCAGAGCATCCAACAGGAGCTCACACCCAAGCAAGTTTGGTGTCACACAAGATCCAGAAGTAGCAGGGACCCCAGCACATCCCACGGTCACTGCTGGGGCTCAGGAAGCCTTAAATTACATCTAGCAGATATTGTGTGATGCACTCAGCCCTTTGCTGAGGTTTGTTTCAACCATTTCATTTTGAAAAGCCTGCCAAGATGGCACAATAACTTCACCACTTCAATCCCATCTTCAGAGAAGAGGTCAGACCTCAAAACACCCGGGTCTTGCAGGTAAGGAAGCAGACACACGGAGAGTGAAATGGAAAACAAAGCCCTTGCTGCCAGTTTGCCCACAGTCCAGGCTCCCAGCCAGCTCAGCCCTCCAGCAGCCCCTCTCTCAGGTATTCCAAACATACTCAAATTATAAACAGACCAAGTGGCTTCTTCAGGTGGGAAAAGACACAAGAAGGGAAAGGTCCATGTTTCTATGTCAACCACTTACAGAAACACGGCACTGAAGGCTCCACAAATGGAAGACCAGGACATCAGGTCACTGCAGATGGGTATGGGAGAGCAGGTCCCCTTACCCACTGCAGCCTCAGGCAGCAGCTTGGAAAATAACAATCCTGTGTGATTCCTGGTTCTTGGCACCATCGTGAGCAAAGAGAAGCACAGTCCTGGGCACCCTGAAGGATCTGTGGTGGGCACCACTCTGCAGAGGGGAAGGCAAAAACCCCACAGCTTGGGACATGAAAGAGGGTGGAAGGCAGGCATACATGTCCCACAGAAAGCCTCTCCATGACAGAGGGGTTTTCCCAAGGATTCCCATGGCTGAAGCAGTTGCCAGCCCCTCTTGCAAGCAGGGATGGAGCTGGAAGAGCAGGAGGGTCCACACAACCCTGCCAGGCTCACGTGGCGAAGGCACCAGGCAGGGCTGCTCACGGGCACCTCTTTGCAGAGTTGCAGAACAAAGAAAGAAAAACATGACCAAGCTCAGCCAGAAAATGCTTATATTTAACCTAAACAAAGGGATTTTGCTTCTCTTGGGCTTCCTGGGCTTTACAACTCAAGACACTTTACCCTGATAAGGCATTATCCAGGGATCAGCCTAATCCTGCCCTAACTGAGGGATCAGCCACAAACCTCAGCCAGCAGAGCCCCTGGAAAAGGCACGTTTTCCTCTCAGCTTATTTTCCAAGAAAAGAAAAGGGGAAAAAAAAAGCTTCAAAACCTCTAACTGGAAGGCAGTAGCTGTGCTGGGGGGGGACACTGCAGAGACTCCTGGTAACGCCCGGCGGCCAAAGGAGCAAGAGGAGCTCAGAGCCACATCCAGGCACCATGGGCAGGCAGAAGGTGACAGCATGGGAGGACACAATGACCACAGGACAGAGCAGCCAAGGAGAAACGTACCCAGCACATGAAAAGCTGTCAAGGAGCAAAGTGAAGACCATGGTGCTCCCAGAGCTCCTTCAACACCTTCACGCTTGGCCTGAGGTTCCCAGCTCCACCAAGCCTGCCCCTCAGCGTTCAAGCACGGGTGAGCAGAGGGAGCTCAGATGTGTGTGGCATGTTCCTGCAGCTCTGGGCTTATTTTAACTTTAATTTCACTTCAGTGCCCCATCAGCAGAGCTGCAGAACAGCACAAGATGTTCCATCTCAGTGAGCCAGCAGGACAGTGACAATGTTCCTGTCTGCTCTAATCCACAGGAGCACAGGAATTGGCTGGGATGGGCTTTGAGATGAGGCCCAGCATTGATCTCCTTCCCCTCAGTGTGGAAAGCTCTGCAGGCTCCCACTCCATGCCAGGATGTTCCTGGGGAGGCCAAAGCTCTTCAACAACAAGGGAACTGCGTTGGCTCCTGAGATGATGCATCACTGTGGTGCTAAGAGGGTGTCTTGCCTTTGGACTAGCCCAAAAAACTGTGTCTAGCACTGCACTTTTCAGGGAACTCTTCTCCTTGGAGCAGGGTGCTGGCTTTGAGGCAGCCCACAGTAGACATGGGACAGTCTTGGGACACCCAAATGCAGCTCTGCCAGTTTCTGCCCAGCCCTGCTACCAAAGACCTGGATGAGGATAATGGACAAAATACACGAAGAAATGAAAAAGGAGATGTTTACTGAAGAGATGCTTCTACTTTGAAAGCAGAAGGCTCAGCTGCTCACAAGGGCTGCCCTGGCCAGCCCAGACTCGCTGCTCAGGTACACATGGTTGGTGCTGCAGGTGTTTGATCAAAGGGGATAAAATCCCCCAAATACACAGAGGTTGGGAAACTGGGAGGGATTGAACTCCCATGGGAAGCTACTTCTCCCTCCCCAGTCTGAAATCTGCTTTTGCCCACTTTGCCAGATCTGAAATCACCTTCTACCCCTGCCCACAGCACTGGATGCTGATCCTTTGGTCTCATCCCTCCAAAACCTGTTTTCCAAGAAGCTCCAGCCCCGCCTGGAGTGCCCAGCCATGCCCAGTGGCTGCTTCCACACCAACACAGCAGCCCCCAACTGCAAATACCAAACAAGCTCAAGTTCAAAGGATCAACCTAAAAGCTGAACTGGCTGACTCCAACCCATCAAACCTCTCCCTTATCACCCACCTCCCGGGTTCACCAGAGCTTGTCAAGCAGAAAGAAGCGGGTGAAATTCAGCAGGCTGCAATTTGAAATCCTATTCAGGGCAGCTTATGCAGCTGGGATCACAGCCCCCCAGCCTGCTCTGCATCTCCATCAGCAGCTGGAAAACCCTCCTGTAAACCCAGTGTCAATGTCTCCTGGGGCTCATTGAGCTCCTGCCCTCGTCAGCTGGGCATGAAATGAGCTTCACGAGAAGCCACTCGTAACCCTCAGGAGAAGGGCTGTTCACTGAAACAACTGAAAATAAAAGCCCTTCAGATTCCCTAGAAATCCAAAAGAGTCAATAGCCAGCATTGCTTACGGGGCCTTGATAAATTACAGCAGCAAGTAAATTAACTCCAGTTGTTATGTTACTCTTTCATGCCATAAAGAACAGGAAAACGAGCCCAGGCTGTGGGTGGAGAACAATATCCTACAGGAACAGTAAAAAACACAACCCAAACCACTGAACAAAACTCACTTTTATCTCCAAACCAATTTGTCATCCTTTAGGAAGGACTTAAGGAAAAAAGGCAGTGACATGGCAGCACCCTGGAGCTGGTGCCTCATCCTGACGGGGCAGCTCCCAGCTCCCCCAGGCTGAGCAGAGGCAGAACTTTGGGCTTGCAGGGAGGACAAAGCTTAGGGGAAAAGAAGTTTGTGAAGAAGTTCTACCTAGAACAGAAATACTGCAGCTCTGCCTGCTGGGGACACGGGATTTCATGATTACATGGGGCAGGTAAGGAGACCACAGCTCAGCAGAGGCCTGTGCCTGCAGAGCTTGGAAGGAAAGGGAAAGAATGATGGATTTAGCAGCAGGGAAGAGTCTGTGATGCTGAGATATCCTCTGCAGGAGCCAACACAGACCTGACACGACACAGGACCATGGGCACCAACACAGATGCTGGGCTGGAGACACACTCAGCAGGTTCACTGCAAAACCATCCCCTAATTAAGTGAAACAGTTGCTGCTGGGCTCACAAACAGCTGCCCAAGTCCTTCTCCTTGGTTTACCAAGTGCTACAACAGCCTAGGACCTTAGGACCAGCCCCTCAAGCCCAGCAGCAGCATTAATGGAGCCATGAGTGACATTATCTCCTCCCATGGGGATTTCAGAAGCTAATTCTCCTGGGTCAGCAAAGGAACCTGCTCCCTTTAGGAAGGTGCTACAGGTACCAACATGCCATCAATTATTCATCCTGCTCTTTGAAGAAGTTTCCTAGTGGAAAATTAATCTTGCTATAATGAGGTTTGTATATCCATGGGAGTTTCAGCATGTCCCTGTTGCCACTATTCAAACTTTAAGGTTTTTAACCCCCATTTCCCTCTAAGCAACATAATTTTACCATTACTGCATAAGAAAGTGCAGAGATTACCAGTCTTCAGTGATTTTCATGTTTCTAGGTATCCACCATGACAAGACAAACAAGCAGAAAATTAAAGCTATTTTAGAAAGACCATTTCCCCCCATTTTTCAGCTTGACCAAACCAGAAAGTGGTATAACTCACTTTGCATGAGAGGGAGTTTGGCTCCAGTTCAGCTCACCCAGGTGGGAGGCAGCTGCTCAGGCAGGAGACAACCATGATGTCCTTGTCCTCTAAACATGCAGGTGAAGAGGATCCAGGGAGCAGCAACAGATCATGGCATGGATGGAGCAAAGGTGCAGGAGTCCCCCGAGCATCCCACTGTCACAAATCATGATTAAGCAGTGACAGTGTGTGACCTGGTGGCAGCCCCTCAGCCACAAGCTGCCCGTGGAGATCCCAAGGCCAACAGGAGCTGTGACAAAGTCACACTGGCCAAGCAGGATTTCAACACCTTTGCTGCCTTCTCTGCAGCCAGCTAATGAGGCCAGATCCTAATTATTACCCTAACCAAAAATCCTTCCAGCAGAACACAAAGACAGAATTGCAATGATGAATTTGCAGTTTGCAGTGGCATGTAGTACTATTTGTGGGATGACTTACTCATCCCCTCTCCAACAAACACGAGCTTTTGTCTGAGGAACGTATGGTAGGACAGGGAAGCAGCCAGGTCCCAATTTCCCTGTGGATTCACAGCCCACACATCCTGACCCTGCCAACAGGGAAAACAAAACCCCAGGCACCAGCTGGATTAATCTGCTCAGACAAAGCAGTCCCAGGCACTCATGACTCTCAGGACTGTCTGCAGCCACAGGCAGCATCAAGGAGCCCCCACGGATGCTGCCCCTCCCAGGCACCGGCTGTGAAAAAAGCAGTAGGAGAAATAAACCCATTTCCGTGCTATTTTACACTGTAATGCCCTGGAGGGAGCAGGGAACTAAGAGGTGGGAGCGTGGCAGGGACCAGGGTGCAGGGCTGGCAGCCCCAGCATGGCCAGCACCATCAGCCCCACAGAGCTGCCCAGGGAACCCCACGGTCAGGGGGGGAAACCCCCTGTAGGGGGTAAAACCTGAGAAAGGTTTGTGGGGGCAGTGGCAGCAGGAAAGCACAGCAGAGCCAGGCAGCTTGAAAATGGAGAGAAACTGCCTTTCTGGGTGGGGAATTGCAGGCAAGCCACACAGACCTGCCCCAGCATCATGGGCTAGCTGGGCTCTTCCCTGCCCCTCCAGGAACAGCTCTACAAATGACTCAGGAGT
>NW_009954140.1:6075582-6086589 GCF_000747805.2 Chaetura pelagica
GAGGAGAAACATCCCAGAAGCTTCTGACGTGCCCAGGACAGCTCAAATGCCACCACTTGGATTGTGAAAGATAAAAGATGAATGACCCAGCTTTGCCCCCAAGTCTTCCAGGGATTTGCGAGTGGGTCCCATCAAGGTTATGCAAGAGGTGATGAAAAACAGCAGCTTGATGAGAGGGTTGAGCCACCCATCACCTGGAAAAGCAAACAGCAACCTGCAGCTGGCTGATGCTGGACAGCAGAACAGACAGAGAGTCACTTAGTGCTGGGTGTGACACCAGGGAGCTGTGATGCCACCTTTAATGCCTTATCCTGGGGGGCTTTCCTGGCAATTTCACAGGAGCTTTGTCCAAAAAAAGCCTCCAGAATCAGGTGATGGCAGCAGTGAACCCACCTGAGGGCAACCAGTCAAGATGAAGGTGTTCAGGTTTGGTTTGATTTGGTTTGAACTACGGGACCAATGAGCCCAAACTGCTCAGGGCAAAACCTGGTCAGGTGTGACACAAGGTGACTCTGAGCAACTCACAGCAACATATATAGGGGTAAAACACAGCCCAAGAGAAGCTCATGGTCTTGCTCGAGGCTTTTAAACAAGACAGAATTTGGGTATCAGGAAGTAATTTCCCTCTGCCACCTCCTGATTCACCTCACAGGAGCCACCTGCATCCCATCCTGATCTGCTTATCTTGCCATCTCACACAGCACAACATGGAGCAAACCATCACCTCAATCCATGGAGCTGCACCAGCTGAACAGGAGCTGCTGAGGCAGCACGTGCCACTGCTTACACCAGAGATGCCTGATTGTAAAGAATTAAGGTAACTGCCCAACATCCCAAAGCACCTTCATCATGGAAACACTTCTCTGGGAGAAGAAAACTCCCAAATAACCCTAAAAAAGCAGGGACTGACCCAACCCCACCCCACCTGAATCCATCACAGATGTTTAATGTTCCATTTCTAGCATGCAAATCATTTCCTAGGCCACTGCTCACCGATGTTTAATGCAACAGACCTGCAAGTTCTGATGGGGATAAGAAAGGAAAGGAGCTTCCACATGCATATTTCAGCAGACCTTCATTCCAGCTGGTGAAACTACTGCATTTAATTGGCTTTTGTCACCTTTGAGGCTGTTACTGCTTACAAAACACTGATCACCCGCTCAAAAAGATGCTGCAGAGATAAAGGCACATTATCACTTCTCCACTGGCTTTCCAGGTGTCTGCCTACAAATGGGTTTTTGAAATATGAGCTCCTGTCAGCAGGGAATTAGGGACTTTGTGATTCTTCTCCCCCCAGGAATAGTGTGGGGCTGCTACACCCCCCCCAGGCTGTTCCCAACCCTGCCCACCTAATGCATGAAATCACATTCATGTCAGGCTGTTGTTCACAGGCCATTTCCCAAGGCACCAACCCCAGACTTCAACCCTCAGTCTTCATCTGCTCAGGAGGAGCAAAGGGAAGTCCCAAGGGAGCTGAGTCCCCAGGGTCCCTTCCCATCCCCAGCAGAGACGCAGCCCTTGGGTGCAGGACAGGGAATCACAGAATCATTCAGGTTGGAAGGGACCTTTAACATCAAGTTCCAACCCCTCTGCCTTAGCAGACTTTCCAGGAGGATCTGCTCCATCACCTTGCCAGGCACAGAGGTGAGACTGAGCAGCCTGGAGTTCACTGCCCAGCCAGGGAAACAGCAACACGCAGGCACCCGGGAGAGCCCTGCAGCTCCCATGGGAGGGTGGCTGTTTAACCTCCACCTGTACAGGACCAGGTTTTGCTGGTGGCATCTCACCTCGAGCAGGGCAGATGCCAAGAGCAGCACCCAGGGCTGGGGCTGCCACCACATCCTTCACCAAGTGCCAGCCCCTCTCCCAGCTGCACCCTCCCCCCCCCAGGCTTTCCACCCCCTCGCACAGAAGCTTAATGACTTTGAGCAGATCTTTTCAATCCATCGAGGTGCTTAATAGATGAAAATGTCAAAATATGTGCTGATGAGGCAACAATTATTGGGAGGTTTAATAAAAGGTTAAATCAACCTTTCCCAGAGGCAGCACGTGCACCCGTCTGTGCTGCTCCGGATCCCATGGAGCCACTGCCAGGGGGAAATGCTCTGGTTAGCACTGAACACCCAGCTCTGTCCCCATGGGCTGCCTCCAACCTGACCTTTCTCCTCCCCCGAGCTGCTCACAGGGCCAGCACATCACAGCATCACTGCAAACAGCAACTGCTCCATCCCTGGCACATCCATGCCAAAAGGGTCCCCCTGGACATCAAACAGCAGCCTCAGGAAGCCACGTCCCAGGATGGGTTTTGTCACTGGAGCAGAAAGTGCTGTGAAAAAAATCACAGCTGTTCAAATGTGCATCATTGCTGATGGATGAGGGAATTGGGGTGTTCAGCCTGGAGAAGAGAAGGCTCTGGGGGGACCTTAGAGCACCTTCCAGTGCCTGAAGGGGCTCCAGGAAAGCTAGGGAAGGACTTTTTACAGTGATGGGATGAGGGGAAATGGTTTCAAGCTGAAAGAGCAAAGATTTAGGTTCAACATGAAGAACAAGTTCTTTCCTGTGAGGGTGGTGAGACACTGACCCAAATTTCCCAGGGAAGCTGTGGCTGCCCCATCCTTGGAAGTTCTCAAGGGCAGGTTGAATGGAGCTTGGAGCAACCTGGGCTGGAGGGAGGTGTCCCTGCCCATGCAGGGGGCTGGAACTAGATGAGCTTTAAGGCCCCTTTCAACCCAAACCATTTTATGTTTCTATGACTGTCCTGTTTTTCTGAGAGGTGAGCACAGGCTGAGCTGGTGCCAGGGCCAGCACTGCCCCCTGCTCCCCTGTCATCTGCAGCACTTCAGCAAATGGCTGCACAACGTGCTCACCCACACCCAGACACCTTCCCTTACCCACCTGTTCCATTTCACCCTCTCGTCTGAAACGCAAGCTGCAAAGAAAACTTCTTCTTCCTTTTTTTTACTAAAAATAATGCCTTCCAGTAACAATCAAAGGTGCCCCAGGAGTGCCCAACAGCCATTACCAGCAGCAGTGCCAGAGGAAGCAGCTCTGCTGTAATTCCAGACAGAGGCATCACACAGATGAGACACAGATTAATTTGTGCAGCTCAGTGGCTCCCACTCCCACGCTCTGCCAGCCCCAGTAGGTACCAAATGCATATTAGAGTCAACAATTGTAAAATAGTCTCAATTTCAATAGATCAACAGAAAAACCCCATTATTCAAAATGAATGTAACCAACCTCTAATGCATCTCTGAGAACATTCATATAAACAGTCACTTGGCTTTCTAACTGAGCTGCAGCATCACCCGCTCTGCCCCAGCCCCTCCCGGGAGCGCCTGTCCCAGGGGAAGGGGTTCAATCAGCTTTTGCTAATGAAAAAGTCACCAGCCTGGAAATCCTCCCCTCCCAAGGAGCACCAATCTGACAGCACAAGACACCACCTCTGTGCTGCTGCAGCCATCCACAAACCCCTCTCTCCATACCCTCCTCTTCAGCAACCATCAGTCCCTTCGCAGCCTCGAATTCTGTTATCCAAGGATGACCCAAATTTCCCAGGGAAGCTGTGGCTGCCCCATCCTTGGAAGTTCTCAAGGGCAGGTTGAATGGAGCTTGGAGCAACCTGGGCTGGAGGGAGGTGTCCCTGCCCATGCAGGGGGCTGGAACTAGATGAGCTTTAAGGCCCCTTTCAACCCAAACCATTTTATGTTTCTATGACTGTCCTGTTTTTCTGAGAGGTGAGCACAGGCTGAGCTGGTGCCAGGGCCAGCACTGCCCCCTGCTCCCCTGTCATCTGCAGCACTTCAGCAAATGGCTGCACAACGTGCTCACCCACACCCAGACACCTTCCCTTACCCACCTGTTCCATTTCACCCTCTCGTCTGAAACGCAAGCTGCAAAGAAAACTTCTTCTTCCTTTTTTTTACTAAAAATAATGCCTTCCAGTAGCAATCAAAGGTGCCCCAGGAGTGCCCAACAGCCATTACCAGCAGCAGTGCCAGAGGAAGCAGCTCTGCTGTAATTCCAGACAGAGGCATCACACAGATGAGACACAGATTAATTTGTGCAGCTCAGTGGCTCCCACTCCCACGCTCTGCCAGCCCCAGTAGGTACCAAATGCATATTAGAGTCAACAATTGTAAAATAGTCTCAATTTCAATAGATCAACAGAAAAACCCCATTATTCAAAATGAATGTAACCAACCTCTAATGCATCTCTGAGAACATTCATATAAACAGTCACTTGGCTTTCTAACTGAGCTGCAGCATCACCCGCTCTGCCCCAGCCCCTCCCGGGAGCGCCTGTCCCAGGGGAAGGGGTTCAATCAGCTTTTGCTAATGAAAAAGTCACCAGCCTGGAAATCCTCCCCTCCCAAGGAGCACCAATCTGACAGCACAAGACACCACCTCTGTGCTGCTGCAGCCATCCACAAACCCCTCTCTCCATACCCTCCTCTTCAGCAACCATCAGTCCCTTCACAGCCTCGAATTCTGTTATCCAAGGATCAGCTCCCCCACAGAAAACACCAGCACTGGTTTGGGGCTGAGGGACAAGCTCTGGCTGAACCTGCCTGCCTTGCTGCAAGGTTTAAAAAGCTCCAGCCTCCAGCATCCCACCTCACACCTGGACTCAGCCACAGTAAGATGCCAGCACTGCAGGGTGCTCACCTGAGAGATGTCAAACCTCACCAGGGTTTAGGCACAAACCTCACCAGGGTTTAGGCACAAACCTCACCAGGGTTTAGGCACAAACCTCACCAGGGTTTAGGCACAAACCTCACCAGGGTTTAGGCACAAACCTCACCAGGGTTTAGGCACAAACCTCACCATGAAGGACCCTCCTCACCGTTGGGAAGATACCCTCTGGTTTGGACATGTCTCCTCCAGCTAACAATTCAGCAGCAGCACATCACACACCTACAGCCCTCGATGGCAGGGGCTGGTTTTGGCAGATGTGCAGACAGACCAGCCAAGGACTGATGGGCAGGACTGGCCACCACTGGAGGTGCCTGCAACAGGGGACTGGGCCAAGAGGGTCCCCATCAGCTTCCTGCAGGTCCCAGCCAGCCATGCAGGGTGGCAGCAGTTGGAGGATTCATCTCAGCAAGATCCCACACACACAGCAGCCAAAGCAGAACCAAAGCCACCATTCTGTTCCTCTCTTCCAGACAGTCATAAACCAGGAGACACATAAAAGGACGTTAAAACTGGCTGAATCTCTAAGAAGCTATAAAGAAAAGCAAGTTTCCAGGCAGCTCCTGTATCTAAGCAGGCAGTGCCCACCCCTGGGGCTGTCCCTGGCCAAATCCCACCATGCAAAGGGCAGCTCTCACATGGCCTGGCCCCAGGGCACTTGTCTGAACCATCCTGCTTCCCAGGAGAAGCTGCAAACAAGGACGATTCCAATCAGTCTGACATCCTCCATCCCTTCCTTTCCCTTCTGCTCTCACTTCCTCCGGGTGAAACAGAGCAGCAGCTTTCCCTGCCAGTCTCTGCACCTTCCCCAGGGAGGGAGAGGGGACACAGAGCTGCCATGGGGACAGGCAGAAGGTGCCCCTAATCAATCACCAACACAAGGAACAGCCACCATAAATAAAGGCCTCAGCTGTGCCTTGATGCCAGCCAGATGACAGGGGACACGAGCAGGGTGCCAGCACCGTGCATCCTGCACCCTCTCCCCTGCACCAGCCCCTGGGCATCATCTCATCCCCACCCCAAGCATTGGCCAGACCTGACCTACAAGTTTTAGGGCCAAATCTCTCCCTCCTGGGCAAGCAGAGAAGGAGGGTCCTCAAAAGCACCAGTGGCAGCACCAAACCATCCTGCACCCAGGTGCCTCCTGCTGCCATCCCCCAGCACAGTCCCAAGGGGGATGAACTTGGATGCTGTCACCTGGAGGTGGGGGAGATCTTCCCCTGGGCCCAGCACAGCTTCCCAAGAGATTCATTCACCCTTTCCATAGATGTCACCACCTAAAAGTGTCACCATTTAAAATCTTTTCCCTCCTGCTCACAGTGATACCTCACCAGCCCAGGGTGAACTGGCTCTGTGTTCTGTGTTCTGCTCTGCTCTCTGCTTTGTTCCTTCTCATTAAAAAAACATAAATTCCAGGCTGTTAATGGGTTTCTGGCAATAGGAACTGGAGAGAAAGCCTCAGGTGGAGCCACGTGAGATTTGATGGGCGAGCAGGGGATGTCAGTGCCACCTCACACCACGTCCCATTTGCTCCCTCACAGACACTTCCACTTCCTGGTGACACTGGAGACAGAAACATCACAGAATTCAGATCAGGGAGCAAACACGGACTGGTAGGCTTGAATATGGAAAAGCAAGATACTTCCTTGCAGGAAGGAAAGGGCTGGAGCAAAGCAGATGACTCTGGCTCCACGTGCAGCTCCCAGGGATGGGGCTGCCCTGCCCTGCCTGCTGCTCCAGCCCAAAGCATCCAAGAAAAAGGAAAATTCAGGTTTTCTTGGCAACATGAGGGTGGCTGGAAGCATCACCTGCTGGGTTTTGTGGACCCAGAGCTCCAGGAGCTCCATCCCATCAGGCTCCCCTCCTCCCTTCTTAATGAGCACAACGAGAAAGGTGGTTCAACTCACACCTCACTAATTGTTATTTGTGATAAGCCTGTAACATTTTAATTAATGTGAATTCTTCAGCACAACAGCCACCCAAGGTACCAAGATAAACCAGAATAAACAGGGCTTGATTAAATACATAATTAATGTTCCCCTAAACCAGGCATATATGAATATTAATTAGCAGGAATAGTCTCCAGTTTGGCATCTCCTGTCATTATCAATTTATTCTTTACATTGTCAGCCCCCAGTTTGCAACAACTTAACAAACCTTTTGCTCGCTGGCAGAAGCACTGAACACAAACTGAAGGCAGGAGTTTGGGCTTTACATCCCATTATCTCACCCACAGATTATCCAGCTGGTCCTTAGAGGGTTTTAATCATTAGATGGAGCAACGTGGTAGAGTGTGGGCACAGATAGGAAACTCCAGAGGTGTCAAGAGCAGCTCCAGCCCCACAGAGGCACTTGGCCAGGCTGAGACCCAGCAAAGTGGATGGGAGCAGTTATCCCCCAGCTGCACCCTCCTCACTGCAGCACCCACAGCACCACATCCCCCCTGGGGAATGTGAAGTTTGACCAAGTGTTATGAAGGGAAAGATAGGACAGAAACCCCTTGGGAACCACCTGGACAACCCCTGCTGTCCATGCTCCCCACAAGCAGGTTGGGCTCCCAGGGAAGCAGAGCAGCAGCCAGACCTGGCACCAGAGCCACAGGCCCACGTGAGCTCAGGGCAACCCCACAAGCCCAGGGGCCAGGAGAGCTGGCAGCCTGTGCCTGGCAGCCTTCCTGAAGTGCTGAGCATCCCCAGCTCCTCAGCTCAGCACCTCCCAGCCCCCTCACACCAGCAGAGGTGCCATCAGGCTGCAGGAGCCTGTGCTAATTATAGCACCAGCCTTTCTGCTCGCAGGGCTGATAATGAAGGCAGAGTATTCCAGTGTTTCCAAACCCAGGCTGTGGCAGAGCAGGGAAGTGTCACCAGCACTGCAGAGGCTTTGTTGGGAAAGTAAAAGAACTTTGGGGAAAGCCAAGCCCAGCCTTGTCCCACTGCTCACTGAGAGGCTGGACCAGCATCTGCTGCTTCATGCAAGACTGAAACCTCAGAAACAAGCAGGGCAGACCAGCTCCCACTGCAATCACAATCTGAATTAGTTATTAAGGCAAAAATCAGGGGTGGCATCCTGGGACCTGCAGGATGGGCTCTGGGGAGCACAACAGCAGACATGGGCTCAACTCCAACCTCCATGACTTGAAACCTCAGAATGACTTTGGACAAATCCCTGTTAAAAAGGGGATGTTGGTACAGGGCTTGGAGCACAAACAGCCACTGACACCCACCCAGGGCTGCTAGCAAGGGACAAGCCAGTTGGATAAGAGCAGTGGGAAACATTGGGACTTGGCAGGGACAGACACCCCCACTGTGACTCCTGGTCCCTGGCTGAGCCACTGCTCTCCCTCTCCTCTCTGCGTATTAAGCTTTAATATTGTGACCTTTAAGACACAAGAGAGAATTTCTGAGGCTCTGCAGGTGTCCAAGGGTGGCTTTGTGCCTTGCAGAAGCAGTGACAGGTTAGACACGGGGCCCTGCAGCACTCAGGGCACTTTGCCATCCACCCACTTCGCTGGGTGACTCTTTTTTGCCTCTGCAAAACTTCCTGTATTTTGCCAGTGAGAGAGGCAAGAACCCTCAGCCAACACAGCCACACACATCACCCAGCTCTTCACCTCAGGCTCCTGACACTTCATTTGAAGGGTGAAAACCAATTACGCTTTGCTAGGTGCAAAAATTTCCACTTCCTTTGTGCATGTGGCTAATTTAAAGCTCCTGCCTGGTTTGTCACGCACCCCCCTCCCCAGCAATGCATGGAGCTGGACTGAGTCATCTGGGTTATACACCTATGATAAAAAAAGGGATGAAAACTGGAAAATCCCAAGGGCTTTGGGAACCAGTGACCAGCTGGAGCAAAGCAATTATTGCCCAGAGACAAGCAAATGGAAACAAGGCTGGAAGGGAGGGCAGCTCACGCGTGCTCGAGGAGATCATCCATGTGCATCCCAACTCCAACCCTGAGGCAGCCCAATGAGTGTTGGCTTTCATTCTTTTCCTGCCCTTCAGTCCTGGGCTGCCCTTGCAAGGGGAGAAATACAGGATGTGTGATTACAGACCTATAATGGAGCCTTCTCACCCAGGAAGCCTGAGCTGGGATGGAATTTAAGATGGATGCCCTGGTATCAGATAAAAGCTACTCTTGAAATCAAAAAGCCCCCGTGACAAGGCAAGGCAGCTCCATCCTCTCCAGCTCTAATGGTTAAAGCCACCCTGTGCTGCTGCAGCTCTCAGGGCTGACAGTAGCCACCTCCTGGCCAACAAGCCACACTAACACCAGCCTGGAAACCATGGCCCTTCCAAAGGCACTTCCCTGTTTTCCCCCAAGTTTACAGTTCTAAGTTATGCAGAAAGGTTTTTTCCTATTCCCTTCACACCTCCCCATCCAGGAGACAACGTGAGGCAGGCAGAGACTGAGCTGGGAAATGAAAAAGAAAAGGGGAGGGGAAGGAGAGGAGGAGGAGGGAGGGGAGAGGAAACCAGGAAAACAAGCGTTAAAGATTCCCTTATATTACTTTCAATATCCCCAAGAACTGCAAAGCTGCCATGCCCTCAGCTGTTTCCAATTTATCTCATAGTGGGTTTTTTTTCTTTAATCTCATCTTTCTTCTCCAAGCCCAGCCCACCCAGACTCAGGGCTCTGCAGTTTTCCAGCCACTGGCCAACTCCATCCCTTGAATAAGAATCCCCCGACCCAACGTGCTCCCGCAGCGCTTTTACCTGCTGCTCTGCAGACCAGACCAGAAATTAAAAGAGATCAGAATCTGTTGTCCTTACAGAGCCATCTTTCTCACTACACTCTGGGATTTACAATTCCTGCCCACGACAGGCTGGCAGCAGGGCTGCAATGTTCATAGCACACCAGCAAGCCTGAGCCCCCTCCTCAGCAGAGGGTTTTGCTGCCAAGACCTAACACAGTTCAACCCCACCATGAGAGAAAGATCCAACAGGATAGACCTTGTCAAAAGGCACATGGGCACCCACATGGTGAAGGGGCCATATGTGAGCAGCAAGGAGAAGAAGGGAGAGAAGGTGGCAGCCCTGTGTGATCCTCCCAGGATGGCACCGAGCCCAGGAAAGGGCTGCCCACCAGCCCCGGGATGGATGGACAGACAGACAGACAGGACTCACCTGGGATGTTGTGGATGGTTATAGCAAGGATCATCAGCAGAATCCGCCTCCAGCTGCTGCTGCCAGCCAGGGGGGCACTGTCCCTGGCAGTGGGGAATGTTGGGGGGCTGTCAGGCAGGCTGGTCCCCACACCCCTCCTCCTCTGGTAGGGCTCCCCATTCTCACCTTTGTCTGGGGGTAGAGAAAAGAGCCAGGTCAGCTGAGGGAGACAGACAGACAGCTGGGCACCTCCTGCCCCCCCTCCCAGCAGGAAAAAGCAGAGAGAAGGCAAAACACTGAGCAAAGCAAGGGTGAAGGTGTGTGTGCTGGTCCCCCTCTTTGCTTCAGTTTAGGGCAGGGGGTTTCCCCCCAAGGAAACTGCAGAGTCCATGGGCCAGGGAGGCTCTGGGACAAAGCACAAGTTCATTCCCTGCCTCCTCCTCTCAGGACGTGCTCCTGGCCCCACACAGCTCCCCAGCATCACCCTCTCAGCAGCCTCCTGCAAAGCTCCAGTCCAGCAGGGATGAGCTCCAGGGCCAGGCACTGATGAGGATGATGGGGACACCAGGCAGCAGCCACAGGGAACCAGAGCAAGACCTTCCCCCCCCACCAACCCCAAACCTGGCAGGTCTGTGGTTCCACTGCCTTCACCAATGCAGGAAAACCCCAAAATGCTTCATGTTAATCTCACCCTGGTCACGAAACGGGAGCACTGAGCCATATTTAGTGATTATTTCTTCCCTTAGCAAAAGATTTGCTGTTGCTATTTGCTAAGAGCTCAGCAGATAATTCCAGGCCCCCCCAGGCCCCTGCTCCCAGCAGGATCATCCCTAACATCTCTATCTCAACCAGTTATTTAAAATGATGCCTCTGAAACCCAAGCCCCAATTAGGGCTGATGAAGGGTGGAACGAGCACCATAATAAATCCTACCAAGACCTTCAGTGTTCACCTTCAGCATGAAAAGGTGAAGGGAGGCAAAGAAACAAGCAGCACAAACCCCTCAACCTCACACAGCAACAGCTACGGCTTCATGTTAGAGATTTGACATTTAGACAATATAATTCTCTCTCTCTGGATTTACATAATTGTCTCTCCTGTCCCTTGACCCACTCACTCCAAGATGTTTTTGCAGACACAGTGTAAGGAGCAGCCTGACAGGGTTTGGATGTGATGCCAACTGCTTCCCTGCCATGTGCAGGGCGAGGGAC
>NW_009954140.1:6086758-6112304 GCF_000747805.2 Chaetura pelagica
GGGGCCAACTGTGTCCTTGCCATGTGCGGGGCGAGGGACGCCCGACTGTCCCCTGCACATCACCCAGCCGCGCTCTTCCAGTGCTAATTAACAACCCCAGTGTAAGGGACTCTTGCAAATTGACACTCGGGGTCACCTTGGGCAAGCAGGGATGTCAGCAACACTCTGCATCTCACCATCTGTACAAATCTGGACAAAGGGCAGCCCAGAATGGTCCTCAACAAAGAAAATAAAACCGAGCATTTAATATATTTTGGTACCAAAAACCAGGGCGAAGAGAAAAGCCCCACTTGCCTGCAGCAGGGCCAGACAGCTCTGACAGACTCCCTCCTGTGCTACAGGAGCATCCCTGGTTGGTGTCACCAGGGCTGCAAACCACAATGTCCCCAACACTGGCACATTCCCCCCAGAGGCCAGACGCTGCTCGGGTGAACGCTGCCCCTGCCATCAGCTGCACAGAGCTTTCTGTCCCCAAATGCCAGCCCAGTCTATAACACACAGTAACATTTGATGGCAGAGCTGCTTTCCAGCCTGCGGGGACAGAGACAAATATTTTCTGAAGCACCAGCAGGGCCAAGCAGGCCCAGCACTGCAGCCTGCCCAGTTTGCTGCAGGAACGCTGGCACAGCCGAGCCCTGGCAACAGAGCAGCCAGGGCTGAAGTCACTTAGGGATGAAATTCCCTTCTTCTGCCAGACCACTGGATTACTTTAATTGCTTGACACATGTTCCCCGAGCCCCACAACTGCATTATCCTCAGCTGACCCTGTCCCAGCACCAACACTGACCCGTGGACCTGCCAACAGCCCCATCACTGCAGAGCAACAGGGCAGGATTCCCCCTCCAGTGTCATGAGCTTTCCAGGGAGGAGGGACAATAGTTTTTGTGACATTGGCAAAGAGCACTTACATTCAAGTGACAAAACATCAGCCTTTCTCCCTTTACAGAAAGCAAAAAGTGTTAAATAAAAGTGTAAGTGGCCTCAACACCGGAGGCTCGTGAGGCAGTTTTTGAATGCTGACAGTAGAGGGTTTGGTGCCTGCTGGGGCAGCTTTGCTATTTCAAGACTGAAGGAACCTGCTGGAGAATAGAAGGAAAATGCAGAATGTAATATTGGTGACTTGTTTTTCTTAAATCAGGCCCAAAAAGCTGCCTGCTGACAGTGCAGCAGCCCCTCTGCTGTGCTCTCAGCTCTCCCAGCACCAGCTAAGAACAGTTCCTGGCACCAGGCAGGCTCCTCCAGCCCTCACAGTTTCATTCTATTTTTTTTCCCTTTTGTCTTTTCACTCATCTCATATTGTGACCTAGTCCAGTCCACCCTTTGCATTTCTGACTTTAACATTGTGCTTAACAACCAGCCTAGCTGTTGGCTCAAGAGAATCATGTTCCAGCCAAGCAAGTACAAGCCTGTGTCCAACACATCTTCCTTGTACATCTTCCCCGACCCTTTCTCACCTACCTGAAGTTTCAGCTGCCCCCATTCTGCTGAGAATTGCAGCACCACCTCCCCATTATCCAGTTCCCAGGAAAGCTCCATGTCATGGCTCTCCCTAACAAAAGCCAGTGCTCAGATCAACCCCGTTGCTCAACACCAGCCTGTCACCTGCTAAGGATCCATTCCATCCCAGGACACAGGCAGCAGTTCTATCAAACACCTTTTTTTTAATTTTCATTTTCCCTTAGGAGCAGCCTGCTTGCTATGATTGAAATAAATGCTGATGAAAATCAGACTTTTTCCAAGCATATTTGCAGCCCCTCCAAGGACAGTGGTGAGGGAGGACAGGGGGATGCCACAGTGCCCATGGGGATGAGGAGCTCTGCTCCCACCAGCCACAAACTGGGAAAAATCTGTGGGAATTAGGCAGAACAGATGCAGCTTTTATAGGAGAAGTGCTGAGGGTGGATTGGATGGAGAATTTGAACCCAAAAAAAGGTGCCTTTTATACCAATTAGCGGTGCATTAGCAGAGACAGCAACACCAAAAGCAGGGAGACAATCCCAGCATCATTTTCCCAGTGGCATCACATATAACAGTGAGACTGCAAACAGCACATGGGTCAAGTGATGTGTTTTGCTTCCAATTGCTGTGAGGAAGGAAAAAAACCAACCAGATAATTACAGTGGACTGATGATACCAGCTCATGGTGTTGGACACAGCACGGGAGGGGACTCGTGCAGCTGTCATACAAAATGCAGGACCCAAAGTGCTCCCAGCTTGAAATGCTGCAGGCAGAGGGGAACAAAACAGTCATTATGGCTAAACACAGGCTTGGCTGGAAATCAGGAAAGCCTCAATAGCAAATTGGAATAGTGATAAGAGCAGAAGAAGGGGTGGTTTTTAAAGAATAGCTGCCACAATCAGAGGAGAGTACTCATAAGAACGTTGCCAAAACAATTATGTGGCAAATGACTATCTGTGCCACATACATTATATTAAATCTTGTTCACAAAAAGTCCTCTATATATTCTACTCAATTTATCATTATTGAATTTCTTAGCAAAGCTGCAAGGCACAAATTCTGCCAAAAGTTTAATTACATATATGCAGCCTGCTGCATTTTTTGTATTCTCTGCAGCCAGCTCTGGAAAAAGATAAATGGCTGTAAGTATGGCTTAAGCTGCTGGTGAAATATAAAAACCAACTGGCTTCTTATCAGCATGTGAAATGGCTTTTTATTTTTGATTATTTCTTAATGAAAACTGTTTGCATTAGCCCTGAGCTCAGCTTTATTGCACTCACAAGCAGTGCATGTAGACGAATATGCTATTTACTCTGTGCTCAAAAAACCCCTCTCTACTGCACTACTTTAGCTCCTGAATTTAAATTCAGGTCTACAGAGCTCTCTAGCTTTTCACATCTGCTTTAGAGCCCAGGGATGGGGCTACTTAAATCCTCCACTTGCAAAGTCTCTGTGCGAGGAGTTTGTGCAACCCCTCTTATCTGGCCTCAGACCCATTACAGTTTTGATTTAGATGCCAACTGAAGCACCTCCTTCTTTCTCCACACTCATGGGAACCTGAAGCCTGCCTTGACTTAAGATGCTGGAATAAAAATAATTTACAATCAATTTTCCCCATCAAATTCTTGCAACAAGTCTCTGCCTCACCAAGGAGGGATCCGGACCCGCCAGTGCTGAGGGAGGGACCTCTGGGCTCCCACAGCAACACGAGTCCTGCCTGGGGTTTCTTCCTCCTGATTAAACTTGCAAGGGATGAATTGATAAAAATTCATTTGTAAACATTTGTCATCTCCTATCCCTACCGTGTGGGAGAGGGGAAGGAGAAGCAATGCCAAGCAGGGCTGCACTACAGACTTATTAAATATCCATGACGAGGTGCCACTCGGTGGCTGTTTGTAACAAGTGCTCAGTGTTGATGCAGGTGGGAACTAGGTGAAGGAAGAAAAGCACCAAATACTCCTGTTTCCAAAGCCTCCACCCACCAATGTCTCTGGCTCTCTCATTTTTTCCTACGATCTGCATTCCAACTGTAGCCCCTAAGTGCAGGGAGAAGCAAACCTGTTGCCAAATTCCTCTGGGCTCCTCCAAGCCCCACGCCAGCACCTTGTCACTGCCAGCACCTTGTCAGTGCCAGCACCTTGTCACTGCCAGCACCTGCTTGTTTGCAGCTGGAAATCTGGATTAGGCATTATAGCTGCTCCATTAAGCCCAGGAGAGCTGAGCAGGTTTGGTCTGACCCCTTGTCTGGGGGTGAGGGGTAGGAAGGACGGAACCATATGCTGAAGAAAACGGTAACAAAGTCGTTGCCCTTCCCCAGGCACAGAAAATAATTGCATGTTAAATTCTCTCCCCTAATGGCCAAGCTAAATCAAAATTACTTGGAAAATTTCTAGGATTCCCAAAGGCCTGTTAGTCAACCCAAGCCCCTCACAGAAACGCTCGGCGATGCTGGCAACGTCTCACCCAAACCCCCTCCCCACTCATCTCCATTAAACCCTCGATGCTTCATTAACTTTAAGCAGATGTAACAGATGCTTTGTGGCAGCTGGGCTCCAGCCCCATAGCACAGGGGGTCCCATCCACCCTGGACTCCTCTGGCTGCAGCACAAAGGCAGGGCTGCTGGGTGAGGTGCCCCCTGCACACCCCGCCAGGCATGGAGCAGGTGCCCCATCCCTGTCCCCCAGCCTCCTGCTCCCCTGCCGTGTCTGACCACAAGTTTCCCCAAAAAGGAAATTTCACCAGCATCAATGTCTTCTTTTCCCTGTCCTCCTCCTCCTCCCGCTGCAGCAGAAATTGCAGGGAGCACAGAAGGGCCTGGATGCTAAAGAGCAGATGGAGCAAAGCATCTGCTCCCTGCCGCCGCGCAGCTCTCATCCAACACCTCCATGAGAGGTTTTAATTATTGTGAGTAATTAAGCACAGCACCTCTGATGGGATACCTGCTATCCTCCTTGCTGACAGGTAGAGGGAGAGGCAGCAGGAGCTGCAGGCAGCACACAGCTCTCTGGGGCTGGTCTGACAGCACAAGTGGAGCTGGAAATAAATCTGCCAAGGAAAGAGGTTTTCTTCTAAGGAAGGAGTGCCCCAAATCAAGGAAAATCCAACCTCTGGGAAGCTTTCATGTAGAGAACAAAGCTGCCAAAAAACAGAATTGCCCAACTATGGTTGAAGTAAGGAGGTATTTTTTTTTAAATAGCATTTATTTACTGCAAGCAAAAGCTCTGTGGGCTGAGGGAAACTGAAGGGGCTGCCATCCCTGTGCCAGCAACCCCACCAGGCCTTGTGACAGGGACACCCGGGACACCCATCTGCATGTTGTGGTGACTGCAACCCCAGCCTGCTGCCATGATCTCACCCCTCAAGCCCCCCATACATAACAAATTCATTTTCCAATGTTTCTGGCAGATAAAAGAGGGCCCTGCATCTGCTCAGGCTTTCAGCGAGGAAGATAAATAGAGTGTCATGACTCACTGTCTATTAGGCGCCTTCATTTATCCAAGCGTGCACAGGAGCTTTCATAAAAGGTTGTTTAATTCAGCATGACTGAACTACCACTTGCTCTCAGACACATGATTATTGCTGGGATCCATCTGAAATTTGGAGCCAGGAGGGCGCCGGAGCACGCCAGCCTGCCTGCACCAGCCCCCTCCCAAAGAGCTGCCAGGAAAGGGGAGCCCGATGCCCAAACCCCAGCTCAAACATCACACCAGTAACAGCCCAGCCTGAAAAGAGACCCAGAATCCCCCCCTCCCACCAGAACCAGAGCACCTCCTTGCAACATGCCCAGCTATTGCTCTGGAGCATCCTCACTGGTGCTGCATCACTTCATCACCCCTCCCAGCCTCCCCCTATTTTGCAAGTGTCATCTCTGTGTCCCCCAAACCCTGATCCGAATGCAGGAACTTCTCCCCTGCTGCTCCAACAATCCATCATCAAGTCTCACATGGAATGCCTGCTCCAGCCCTCTGCGTGCCTGCCTTCATCCACAGCAGCCTGAGAAATCACGTTCAGGCAGACACAGAATGCACCAGTCTTTCCTGCTGCCCCACTTCATCTCCTGCCACTGGTGATCCTTTAAGCTGCCATGTAATTCCTGCACCCAGGAAAGCTCCTGTCGTCCCAGAGAGCTCCCAGCATGTATTTGAGTGGAATTTTGTATGGGGAAAATGAATCCATAAAGCAGCTCTTTGGAGGGAAAGGTGCTGGAGTGATGCAGTACAGGGAAGGGACAGCACAGCTTGGCCAAAGTTGGGCTGGACAAACCAACCCTCTGGAAATCTCAACTGGATGCTCTGAATCAGCACCTTATTAATCCAGAGCTGCAGGGATTCACCACTACAGACACCAACCCCCTGCTCACAGTGATGTTGATGCCATGGCAGACTCTGCCATGAGGATGCAGAGAACAAGGGCCGTGGCACAGGCTGAGAAGCAGGGTCTACAGGAGAGTCCCTGGCTGCCCCCACAGATGCTCAGGAGGGAGATTAACCCCATCACAACCTGCTCCTGCCTCCAAAACTATTGGGAAATCTCCCTGGAAAGGCACAGCACCTCCCAGTGAACAACGGCCACCAAGGCTCCTTCCCAGTGAAGGACCAAAACCCGAGTGACAGAGATGACATGGAATCACCCAAGCAGGTGGCAGCAGCAGTGACACAGCCAAGATGCTGCTGTCCCCTCAGGTGACACCAACTGCCTCATGTCACAAGGCAGGAGAGATGCCAAGAACCTCCCTGCCCAGTGCCTGCAGGGCTGGAAGATGAATCCCTTGGGGGAAAGTGACAGCCCAATGCTCAGTGTCATTACATGCACCAGGTCCTTTTAAGCAAACGAATTCACGCCAACTTCCAAGAGCTCTTTAAGGAGTTCCCAGTAGATAAAGTGCATCACTGAATCATTTTATGCTGAAATGTTACACATTGGAGTTAATTTAATCACTTCATTTCAGAGGGCTGAGCAATGTTCAGGGCTCTGATCCGCGCAGGGAACAGGGGCTGATCTGGACAGGATCAGATGCAGCAAATCTCTGAAGGGAGGAAAAAATATTAAATAATCTCATTAGCTGCTTAAAAAGAAAACAGGAATTTTTTTCAGGAGCTACTAAGGGACCAGGCAACCCCCCCGTGCTGGGCTCAGGTGATGATTTTGCAGTGATGGAGGCAGCTCAGGGGACAGGGCTCACACTGACCCTCCTGCAGGCAGCCCAGGGTGGTGGCACCCACGGGCTCACCAGAGCCACCTCCTGTCACCACCACAGGGTCCCACCACTGCCAGCACCTCGGGGCCACATCTGCAAAGGAGCCCCCCCCCCAAGGATGCTCTGACATGGTCTCCCCTCCATTTGCACCCACATTTGCATCCACTTACTGCCATGACACCCCAGCCCATCTTCCCCCTATGCTTCCCTCCTGCCTATTTTCTTCTTAAATTTGATTTCATTAGAGCTGAAAGGAAGCGTGGAAATCCATGGAGCAGAAACCAAAGGCCAGCAGGGTCTCCAGGAGCAGCTCTCAGTGCAGACACAGCCCTGCCCCAGCCCTTGGCATCCCAGAGAGCAGGAGAGCCCAGGGGTCACTGCCACCTGCTTTTCACCACATTTCTGCAGCACTTTCAAAGACACCAAACTAGAGAGGAGCCAGATGAGCTGTTCCATTATCTGTCTTACTCTTTCACTCCAGCATACCCATTATTCAAAGTCACCTGTTCCCTTTCTATTCAGAAATTCAATTAGGAAATTCTCTTTGCAAATTAATTGTGTTTGAAAATAAAAATCAATTAATAAAACGCATTAGGGCCCAGAGGTTTAACTAGAGCTGCACAGTGGAGAGGTGTCCACATCAAGGCACCCATCCAGAGGCAGGAACTGCCCCCCCTCCAAACCAAACATTTCTCCAAGCAGCATCTTTTCCAAATCATCTTTCCAAGGCTGTCCCCAGACTCCACAGGTGACACCAGCTACTGCCCTTTACCCCAGCGAGCTACAGATGGTGACATTTCCCCAGTGCACACTAGCTGCTTCCAAGCCAGCTCCTAGAGAGAGCTCCCCATGTCACAGGCTGCATTTGCTGTTCAGCAGCTTTGCACGTGCTCTGGAATCCAACCACATCTGGAGGGACACATCTGGGTTCCCATCTTCATCCCAGTGTGAGGGACAGGCACCCATCCCTCTGGCTCTGCCACTGGCAGGGCCAGACCAAACACACATTTGGGAAAAAGGGGCCCCTCTCAGCTGAAAGATAAAGTGAATAAAGAATCCATTTCTGAGGCCCATAAACGAGGTGCTGCTTTGTTCTCAGCCCTCGGCCTGGCAAATCAATCCCGGCTGCCCCGGGTGGGATGAGGGGATTGGATCCTTGCCTGCTCTGCTGGCAGAACCAAACAGGCAGGAGCACAACCCATCACCCCCCGCCCGCGCCGAGCGACATTCCCAGAGTGACATCCCGATGGGAACACACACACCCAGGCAGGGGGGCAGGAGGCTCCACTTCTCCCACCCGCCCAGGGCAGAGGGCAATGCCCAGGGGGGAGGACGTGGATGTGACCCGAGCCCTGCCAGGGGAGCCAGACACCTTTCCACAGTAATGAAACCAGACACCTTTCCCAGCCGTTCCCTGGTGGGGCAGCACTACCCAACCTACCAGTACATTTTTAATTGTCCTATTTTAGGTGTTCCTTAGGGTAAAGCCAGAAAAGCAGGAAACCAAGGCTCCACCTGCAGCACCATGCCATGAAACAGAGGATTCAGCAGCAGCTTCAGCTGCAAATGAGACACTTCACCTGGGTCTGGGCTTTTTTCCTTCAATAAATTCTGATTTATGGATCTGGGCTGAACATCTCAGCAATGAAAACTCCTGTCTCTAGCAGAGTTTAAGCAGAAACAGGCTGCCTGGCTACAGCCTGCAGCTCCAGGATGGTTGGGGGGGGTCAGGACAACCCAACCCACAGTGGGATCCCCCTGCACTCACCCTGCAGCAAAGGACCTGCCAGGGGTTTAACCACATCTGCTCCCACAAAGGGTCATCACAGCCCTGGCCATGCAGAGCACGAAGCCCCTTATCACCCTCCTCAGCACTGAGCAGGCTCCAGCTCACTGCAGTTGGTGGGCAGATGCTCTGGTGGGTCTCTGGTCCTCAACACGTAGCAGATCCACAGGACTCTGTCTCCTGAGGACCTGGAGCTATGGACAGCAAATACCTCTCAAAAATCAATGAAAAAAAAAAAAAAGGAGGGGTGGATCTGAACCACCACGGGCGTTGATGATGGGAAGGAACCAGGCTCTTTTTTTTTTCCTCCTTTGAATCCAAAGCAAATCGATCTCTCCCAGCCCAGGGTGGGAAGATGGGGATGACTCAGCCAGCACGGAGCTCCTGCCCCCACTGCAGCTCAGCTCACACACACCACACACGCACAGAAAGGGGGAAAAAAAACACAAACAACAACCCATTTCTTCAATTTTCCTCTAGTATATCAAGAAACGGTTCTTTCCAACAGCCTTTTCCTGCCTTTTCATGGAAAAGCCCTCAGCACCCAGCCTCCCAGACACCTCCTGCTCCCAGCTCAAGGGATTCTTCAGCAACGGGACCTCGGTGTTTGTGACACACAGAGGCAGAGCTGGGCCCAGTCCTGCCCTCCCCAAAGACCAACCCCAGAACCAAACCAGCAAGAACCTGGCACAGCGCAGACCACGAGGGATGTTCCACAGGGCTCTCACCCCCAGGAGCAACACACCTTCCCAGGCACAGCTGATACCCCTGAGCCCGGCACGGCTGCGGCTCCGGGCAGCCTGAAATGAGTCTCCTCTGAAATGAGATATTCATGAATAATGAAATACTAAGAGCCAGGTGTGGCAGCCACCTTGATGCACTCTGGGGAAGCTGCCAGGGTCCACCTGGAAAAGGATGTGCAACTTAAATAAATAAATAAATAATGAATGTTACCCCTACAAATTGCATCTTCCTGGGATGGGATACCAAGGACAGCCCCTGTTTGCACATTGGGGGGAGACTCCCAGGTGGCAAGAGGCTAATAAATATTTTGCTGGCTATTTGTAAGTCCCATGGATGCCATGAACTCCTGCAGGGCATGGCCAGAGCCCCCTGTACAAAGAGAAGAGCTGCCCACAGGCAGCAAGAGAAACAGAACAAGCACTGCTTTAATGATACATAATTGTGAATTCAGTGCTATTTCATACTGACTTCAAGGCAGTTCACACCATCTGCTGCCACAGACACATCTCAGGGCTCTGAAGATCAGTCTCAGCTTGGCTCCCTCTCTCTCCCAAGGCCAGGGTTGTCACTGAGCAGCACATGCCATGGGGGGCAGCACCCATGGGGCTCCCACCCAGGAGGGCAAAATGGGGGCCCAGGGCAAGTGCTTGGCCACTACACAGAGACACACAGATGGCCACGAACACACTTGAGCTCTAGGACTTGCAGGCAGGACAGTTAAAAAACAAATAAACAAACAAAAAACCCCCAACAAAACAGACTTGATTGAAGCTCGTGACAAAATACAGAGGAGAAACCATGAAGAAAAAAAGAAAAAATTCCAGACCTTTTTCTGCTGAGCTCCCAAGCTGTGTGAGTGCCAGACCCCCCAGCCCTGCAGGGGTGTGAAGCTGCACAGCTCCTGTCCTGCTGCCATCAGTGCCATCACCACCCCAGCCCTGCTGACAGGGACACTCAGAGGAGCACGTTCTTGTCACACTTCCCTTGGCTCCTGCTGTGGGTGCTGGGGCTGCTCCAGCCCCACCAACCCTCCAGCTTCCCAGCCTACTGAAAAATGAGAAAAAAAGCCCAAGCTGAGATCTCTGCTCACATGCTGCTGCTGTTTGGCATCCAAACCTGGATGAAGAAACTCCTGCTGCAGACTGAAGGGGAGGACAAGCATCACCTCTCCAGGTCCTGCTGGAGCCAGGAACAGCCTATTCCTGTGCCAAGGAACAAAAACAACCCCAAGCCCAACAATAACCCACCCAGCCAGGCTGAATACTGCTTGTCCCCCCACATCAGGATGAAATAAAAGCCTCTGAGAGGGATGGTATGTGAGGGACAGGATTCTTAAGCTGCTGAACTGTTCCACAGCCTCAGCTGGAAACCAAAAGTCATTTCAGCCCTGCAGTGCCTACATGAAAAGCAGAAAACCAGTCTCTAATTGGGATTATTTATCCCACAGACTGGGATTGCTGGCACCTGGAGCTGCCTCAGCCTGGGCCAGGGTCTCCCACCTGGCCCCACACCCCCTCCCCGTGCCCCAGCCACAAAGGACATTTTCAGCCTGGTCCCCTGGGCATTGCTGAATGGCTTTGGGAGGCAGCAGCAGGCAGGCTGGAGGCAGGGCAGCTGCTTCCAAGCTATTCTCCCTTTCAAGGAAGGCAGCAGAGGAGAGGGGGGATGCTCTGCTGCTCGGGCTGGGGAGCAGCACCAGCAGGAGCTCCCTCTCTTTAGCTGCTGAAAGATTCTAATTAAATAGAGCCATTGCACAAGTTCAGGCACTGACAAAACTTCAATCACAGCCTCTGTTCTACTTGGCAGCAGGGACCCAGCATGCAGCAGGAGTGCAGCCCTCATTACCTCTGCCCCTCGTAGAGCTTCTTCCTTCAAATATGTAAAAACCCCCATGTGAGGAGGCAGCCTCTCCTGCTCCAGCCCTGGGCACCATCTCTCCAGCCAGCCTGGCCCAGGGCACCCAGCACTGCTCCCCAGGGAGCAGCTGGAACGCAGAGTGACGGGAGAGATGGACCAGATCTCCCAGTGCTTCTGGGTCTCCTGGCGTCCCCATGTCATGGGTGGTGGCACAAAGCCAGGATTAGGGGATGCTGGGTCAGGAAAAGGAGCTCTGTCCTGCAGCACCCACCAGCTCTGTGCTGGCTTCAAGAGCAATTATAATGTTAACCCACCAGCCCCACCAATTTGAAGAGCAATTATAGCGTAAACGTGGCTTTTATCTGAACAATCAATACTTGTATCTGGGAAAGCTTCCTGGCAGGGGGGAGGAAATAAAACATTGATTTTTAGTGAAAAGGCATATTCCATCATCCTGTGTCATATACCATGTGGGAAAAGACAAAAGAGAGGCCTGGACATGAACAACTGTCTCAGGATTGAAATGGAAACGTGTTGAAATTGAAATCAGATGGGAAAGAAATCACAAGTGCACATCTCATCAGAAGCAGTGGTTAGGGAAAAGGAACCCGCTGCCTTCAGGAGAAAAGATTCCCAAGGAGGAAGAGCTCTGTCCCCAACAGCTCAGCTTAGAGTTAAACTGGAGACAAACTGGTCTGCAAGAGCAAAACCCACCCAGCACAGCTTCCTGTGGCATCAGCAACATGGGAGACCTCCCTGAGAGCTCCCAACCACCACCCACCAGCTCCAAATCAGGAAACAAGAGCAAAGACTTAACTGATCTGTGTTTGGGGTGCAGGCTCAGCTCCATAAAGGCACCTGAGCACCTGAACCCCCCGATCTCAGCTGGGACACAGGGCCCCAAGCCCCCAGGGGTGCTGCCAGGCTTCCTGCCACCTCCCAGCAGCTCAGGGACCGTTTGCTCAGCCCTGCGAGTCCCCTGTGATGAGCACCTCCTGTTCCAGGCAATAAAGGCACAGCTCAGTGCTCCCCTCCTCGCACCCAAGAGCAGCTGCCTGGGAGCAGCAGCAGAGCCAGGATGGTCCCAGCACACCCCAACCACCATCACACACCAGGCACAGGGAGACGACTGAAAATCCCAGAGCAGCACAAGCTGTCACCTCCATAGGTCCCTTGGGGGCCACGTTGCAGAGAAGAGAAAAGTCACCTGAAAGCGTGCCCAGAAGAGCAGCAGATTACCTTACCCATCATATATATGCAGACAAACACATCTAGATACGTTTCTGTCTCCATAAAGTGGTCACACTGCTCTGCACAGCAGCACCAGGGCTGGCACCACCCCAGCACCCTTCCCTATCCCCATTCTGGGATTGCTCAGTCCCTGGCCCATCCACTGCAAACCCCACCACGTGCACCTTGGTGCTCTCAAAGCCACAGTCAGTCCCCCAGGACACAGCTGGGCTGTGGCTTTTACACACTTCATTGTCCTTAGAACATTTGTTCAGCTTGAATGTGGGGAACAGCCTTTTTGTTTTCAATGCAGTTTATTCCCTCTCCTTCCAAGCAATGATGCTGCCCTTCCCACACTTCATGCTACATGCCCCAGCATCACTCCTCAGCTAATACTGATGCAGGGTGACTGCTTGAGCGCCTGATGTTCATTTTTTCCTCCTCCAAAGCATCCTTAGGGTGACTACAAATTGTTCCCATCCTCGTTCAGCTGAAGAACCATAGCTAAAAAATAAATGAATTACTGTGCTTACTGAATCAAGCCAAAACAACATCCACTCCCGAGACAACGATCCCCATTGTTAGTTCAGTTTAATAAACCTTGAAATTTAAGGTTTTCCTGAACACAGATGCAGCAGGGTGATGTTTCTCCCAAGCTTCCCTTGTGCTAATCTTCTTCCAGGGTGGAACTGGGCTGAGACAGGAGTCCAGCCTCCCAGCCAGCTCCTAAGCTTGCAGGACATGCACTCCAGGAAGACACGGTCTGGAGACAACACACATCTCTGGAGATGTTCCTCAGGGGATGTTTTAATGCCCTATTACCTCACCAAAGCAGGAGAATCATTACTAGAGGA
Source organism: Chaetura pelagica (assembly GCF_000747805.2). NCBI lineage: Eukaryota > Metazoa > Chordata > Aves > Apodiformes > Apodidae > Chaetura > Chaetura pelagica. The sequence goes on from NW_009954140.1 coordinate 6,099,887, forward strand.
CTAATTACAGCACCAGTGCCCACCCCTGCACACATGTGTGCACACACTCATCTGACCCTGCAGCATTGCCCCCCTAAGCACAGCACAGAAGCCACCAGAGATGCCTCCATCAACCCCCTGAGGATGGAAACTGGCTCCTGAGTAACCTCCTTTCTACAGCTGCAGGATTGAAAAGATTTAACAGATTGTCAGGTGTAGCCAGGAAATTAAAGCTCCTGGATAATATTGCATAGAGCTAACGAGGCTCATTTTGGGAAATGACTCCTCTGATGAATGGCCTCAGGCAGCACAAAAGCCTCTCCCCAGGCTGCACAGGCAGCACAGCTCCCGGCCCACACGTCCCTCAGCAGCTTCTAATAAGCCTCGTAGGTTTAACAAATCTCCCTGAGATGAAAGCAGGGCAGGGCAGGGCAGAGCAGCCAGCACAGGCAGCCCCACACCACCCACAGCCCTGGCACCCAGGTCACGGTGCCAGCTCCTGCACCACCTGCAGCAGGTCTGCAGGCACCTGCCCAGCCAGAACTTCAGATGAGGAACCCACTGCATCTCCACGCTTAGGCAGCCCTCTGGGCTTGCTAACTTCATTTCTACAGGCAAAAGACACAGCTGGACCCTAGAGCTGCTCAGCACATCCTCCATGGCAACACCCACAGGGCACAACCCAACCCTCCAGCAATGCCACCAGCACTGGTCTGCACCAAATCCCCAGCAAGCTCATTTTGTGTGGGCCTCTTCTGGCCACACCATCTCCCTTGGAAAGCTCAAGTGCCACCTGAAGGGTCCCTGCCTTGAAAGGGACATGATGGCAGCAAGGCTGAAGATCTCCTGCAGCTCTAAGAGTTGAACTGACTCAAACAGGACAGCCTGTTGCCAACACAAGCCCTTCTGGCCACGTTTCATTTGGGACACTGGATGATGCCCAGGGAAGAAGGATGTGTTAACAAGCAGCCATGAAGGACAACACTTGCAAAGAACAGCAGGAAGTGGTAGGAGATGCCAGGAGCACATTGCACAGGCACAGATGTCATCTGTGGAGAGGGCCGGTTGTTTCCTCTCGGCACAGAACTTCTCCCTGGCCAAGCAGTCATGAAAGCAGCAAGTGTGGAGGCAGCTCCTGCCTCCATGGGCAGAGGAAGCAGCTGTCCAGGCTTGCCAGCAGCTCTCAGGCTCAGTACAGCCCTGCTCAATGGAGAATGAAGCAAAAGACAAAGAAGCCAAACGTTACACTAAGCTTAGCTGTTCCTCAAGTGCCCCCAACTTCTGACAGCCTTCCAACTCAAAATGTCTCCTCTTCAAAGGGTCTGACACCCTTCCAACTCCAACTCAAGGCTTCTCCTCTTCAAAGGGTCTGAAAACCTTCTAACTCAAGCCTCCTCCTCCTCAAAAGGGAAGCTGAACACTCTGAAGACCTTCTGCTAATTCAAGAGTACCTTGGAAAAAACCAAGACAAAAAAACCCACCCAAGGAATTTGGAAGTGACTTTGCTGCAGCCTGCTTCTTCTGCTCCTCCCTCTTAGCAATAATGTGAGCACCACCATGTGTGGACATGGGCTCTGCTCCCTCAGCAAGGTGGAAATGAGCAAATGCAAACAGGTGGGATACACAACACCAAGATCTGCATCTCAAGAGCCCTTGGAGAAGAAGGGCAGTCCTGACACAGCCCAGGTCACACAGAGCCAGGTCTCTCTCCCAGAAGGTCACAAGTTGACATTTCCTTCATGATCAAGCTGTTTGGAGTTGGAAATCCTAACAACTTACACACAGAGCAACCTGCTGACCTGGGTGGTTTATTTACTGCAGGCTGCAAGGAGCAGCAGAGCTGGGTCCCCTGCAAACACATTCAGTGCATTTTTATGGGCAAAGCAGAACAAAGGACAATGTTCACAACTGACCAAAAGCAAAGGAGAACAAACCATTTTGCCCTGCAAAGTCAAAATTCCTAAATCCAAGGAGTAAGGCTGAGACCTGGATAACAGGGGCACAGAATTCCATGTAAGTTTAGGAGGGATCACACGCTCTGATTTATTTATTTTTTAAGCCCTGAATATATAAATTCACAGTTAGTTGTGACTATAAAAACCAACCATGGAACCCAGCTTGACAAGGATGGTCAATAACCATTTGAAACACTCCAGAAAAGGGCATTAGGATGTTTTTAAATCAATAGAGACCCTGCCTGAGGCGTTCATCATCAAGGCTGGCTATTAGAACTCAAAATTAATTGATTTTTGCAAGCAGCAGTTTCCCAGACTGAGAATGGTGTGAACAGCAGGATGGACACAGGCTGGGTCTGGCACTGATGGTGCCTCCAGCCCACAAGACCCCCTGAGCTTCTACAGCTGGTCACATTTAAGGAAAAAAAAACCAACTCCCAATCCCACCAACACCAAGCTGTGATGTCCTCAAACCTCACGGTTCACTTAAGTAACAAGTTTAATGAAATCTCATTTCTTTAGTACACTATTTCTTAAGAAACACCAGTTTCTTTTTCCAATTACTGATCCTATCTAGATTTACTTACTGGCCACCCATGGAGCCCATGTCCCCATTGTCACAGCACCATTTCCTAAGTCACACCCCACCAAAGGTCAGTCGAGTCCTTAAAACAAGCCCTGATTCCTCTAAGTAACATTAGTGACTTCCCAGTGCTGGCAGCACGATGCCAGAAACACTCCATGCCCCCTTGGCACGGGCATCCATGCCTCTGGGATGGACAATGAGCCAGCAGAGATGCTGCTGGTGAGCCAGGAATTTCAGCAGATGTTTCTTTGTGGCTCAAGTCAACAGCCAGCTCAGAGACTACTACTCTTAACTCCCCAGGCCCAGGGCTGCACTGAGGATGCTCCCAGCTGAGCACTAAACAGTTGGTATTTGCCTCCAAGCCCTTTCCAGCCCCACTGCTGTGAACTCCTCTGCCCCAGAGCACCCAGAAGGCATCTCCTTGGACACAGGATCTCCCCCTGCAATAGGGCAGCAAGGATGGCACAGCCAGAGGGGAAGAGGCTGCAGGGGAACATCTCTGGCTCCTGCTCTGCTCCCTCACCTGACCAGGAGCCACGTGCATCACTGGGCACCAGGACAGGGAATGGCTGTGCCTGGCTGCTCCATATCCAGTTTGTAGGAGAATGAGTCACAGCTCAGGTTTCAAGGTGTGATGCTGGATGTAAATCCCTTCCGAGAACTACCCCAGAACACACACACAGAGCTGGGGCTGCTCAGATCCCCCCAGCCCTGCAGCCTGGGATGACCCTGCCCAAACCCCCATGGCAGGGAGGGCACAGCCCAGCAGGTCCCTCCACAGCACCTGAGGGGCTTCACCTGCACCCTGAGGAACGAACAAACTCCTCAGCTTCATCCCAATCTGTTCCAAGGGAGGCAGAGAAACATACATCACATCCCCTGCCTACCCAGACATATTAAACAAGGCTGGATTCTCTTTCATTTGTAGTAATTAAAGCCTAGTGATTATCCCACTGACCAGATACCGTCTAGACACAGACTTTCCTCTGCAATCCATACCAAATCCACCTGTACTCCACTGCATGTGGCTACCTGTGCACATCCACATATCCAGAAGGCAGCTGTGACCAACTTCCCTAAATATCCTGTTTGCATCCAGCACTGATGCCAGCTGTGGGCTGGGGAGGAGCTGCAGGACAAGGGGAGCAGAGCCCAGCCCCATCCAGATGCTACCATGCCTCCTCACTCCCTACTAATAACTTCCAAGGGATGGGAAACCAAGGGATTTGGGACCAGGGGGAAGATCTGAGCCACCTCAACTCACTGCTGACTGGGGGAAAAAGCAGAATAATTTTTTTTTTCTCTCAACAGAATAAATGAGGGATAGATCCAACTGGTGCATTTCTTCCATCTCCCTTTCTATAGGTCTAAAATGAACCTTCTCCCTTGCTCAGTGCAGCTTTAGGGATCCCACCAACCCCAGTGTGACAGCACAGTCCCTCCTGCTCCAGCCCCTCACAGCCACACCAAACCCACGTTCACATCCCAACAGCAAAGAGCTCAGACACGCAGGGCCCTGGAGAGCTGCATGTCCACAGGTTCTCCAGCCACCTCCATCCCAGCTCTCCTGCTCCTCACCACCATCCCCAGTCACAAGACATCTGCAAAGCAAGGCAGGGCTGTGCTTTGGGATTCTTCTCTGTTTTCACAGCTTTAGTGATTTTAAAGCTTGTAAATATGCAGGAAGGGTCAGTGATTCAGCTGTGATTAAGTCTGAAATATTCCACTTGGTACTGATTTAAAAATACCCATGGTGTTTCCAGAGCATCCCCCAGGGCACAGCCAAGCACCACCCAGAGCTGGGGAAAGCTGCTCATTTTATTTATTTTTTTGGAAGGCTTGAGGTGTCTTGTGAAAATACTGAGTTCATTTCAGTAAGTGAAAACAAAAAGCAAGAGACAACAAAAGAATTAATGTTTTATAGCTTCTTGGTGCCATTTCCCCAGAGAGAGGAAAAACAATGAAGTCAAATGGAAATTTTCTATTCTCAAAACCACTTGCACTGTTATTTTTACAACTAAAAGAAGAAGAAAACACAAAATCCCAGCATCTCAAGTTTCTGAAAATTGCAGGTTACCTGCTTCTTTTTTTCCCCTTGAATTAAAAAATAAAGAAATTAAACTGCACCCAGGCTGTAAAGTTTCCATCCCACAAAATCATGGAAAACCTTCCAACAGCCTTACAGCCTGCAGGGCTGGAGCAGCCTGCAACCTCTTGCCCCAGGAGCTAAAAGATCTCAAGGACCTGAATTCTGCTGAATCTAACACAAAATTTCCTTCCACCTCTTTGGAAAAATCCAAGCTGATATTTCAAGTACTGAGAAATCCTGTGGACTTGCAACACTTTATGGAACGTGTAATTAAGCAGTTAAATAACAGAGCCTGGTTTAAGAGGCTCGTGCTACTCTTTGGAAAAAGAAGGATCATTTCTTCATCTCAACCTGCTCCCAGTTGTACCCAAAATATCATCAACTGCTATTTCAATATCTCTCCAAGAAAAAGCAGGGGAGCAGTAAGATTAATTCATCTAATGTCTAATGAAAATTGTGTTGCCTCAGAGGAGCCATCCCTGAGCAGGCAGGTGTAAGAGTGGAGCCACCAGCCCCTCTACACACCCTGGAGCTGGGGAAGCCTGATGAGGTCCCACCACCTTGACTAAGAAGTTCCTCCTTTAAAATCTTATTTAAGGAGGAAAACAGCTGCCAACATGGCATTTTATCACACTTTGGCAGCTCTAATTCTATTAACCTCCAAAAATGAGACGTGACAGCATGACTGCAAGTCCTAGTCTAGAATCAGGGAGGGTGACCAAGGGTCAGTGTCATGGGGCACCTTCCACGTGGCATCACTTGGCGAGGGCAGGGCGAGAGCTCACGCTGAAAATGATCTGATCTCCAGCTAAGCTGATGATTTCATTTCCCTGGTGCATGAGGTATCTCATTATCAACACTTCACAGACACAGACAGACGTGCAAGTGGTTGTGAGAACTGCAGCAGAAACACAAGTGACAGTTCCCCAAACAAGAGCCAGAAGAGAGACCCAGAGAGGGAGGAGCAGGTGCACTTTGCATGCTCGTGCCAAAACCAATCTCATTTCAATCACATACGTGACAGTTTGGGTGCCAGTTTACAAGGGGTATTTCCCCCGTTGGTATATGACAGGATGCTTGCCTGGATGGAGCCCAGCTCTACCTATCCGGATGGACAACTCGCTCTCGTGGTCCAGGTGATGAGCAGGTTCTTGCTCATATTTCTCTTTCACTGCTCGTTGGTCACAGCTCAGGGCAAACGCTGCGTGGGGAGCTCCACTGAAACCCTGCAAGGCAAGACAGAAATGTAAGGGGTTTTCTCACATCTCCCCCTTCAAGCTTCTCCCAGGCCCCATCCTCTGGCATCTGTGGTGTTGGGAAGACCACCAGGGCATCACAGCAGCTCCTCACAGGAACACAGAGACGTGTCTTTTGGGTTCCCCTCTCTGCAGATCACCTGGTTGTTTAGACTTAAATGTGCATTTCCAGCAGGAACATCAAGAACAGGGTTAGCAAGAGCTGTGGGCCAAGAAGCACAGGGCTAATGAGGGAAAGCCAAAACTCAGGTGCAAGAAATGTAATTCCACAAACACAGAAATGTAATTCCACAAACACAGCTCCCTCCAAAGTCAACCTGAAGGAGACCAAGCAGGCAAGGAGGGACATTCACAGCTGTCAGCACTGCTGAGCCACTCGCAGAGGCTTGAGCTATTGGGTTGACCTCTTGATTGAGTTTACAAGGGAAACAGTTTGTTCAAAATCAAACCCATCTGAGGATCAAACGAGACTCTATGTTCACATCCACCCAGTGTTATTGCAGTGGGACTTGCCCAGATGACCCAATGAAATTTCAGACTGACTTGGAATATGTTCCTACCCCACTTGTAACCTTCAGAAAGCAGGGAGGGATGGCCAAAACCAACACCATTCAGTCTGCAGGGAACCCAAGCAGACGCCCTGAGGCAAGAGGGACCGTGCTGCTCCCACGAGCAGTTCCTGCCAACCTGGACACAGCTCATGAAAACCAGACACAAAATCAGACACAACTCAAGGATGTGCCAGAATCTTTATCTGCCTCAGCCAAAAAAAAAATTAAGAAATCCTGGTAGACACCATTTTTGCCTTTTCCCCACAGTGCTGGACAAGTGGCAGGAAAGCTGGCATCTCTGCATGTCCCCAGGCTGCTCAAAGCCACCCAGAAACAGCCACAAAACTGATAGAAAATAAGGGGTTGGAGGCACAGCTGAGAGAAGAGAATGTCCTACAGTGAGGGCTGGATGACCTGGTGTAACCAGCTCTACCCAAAACACAGAGAATGGGACCTTGAGTCCACCCTGGGGAACCAGCCCCTGGGAGCATCTGCAAGGAAGGGTGGTCCAAGCTGCACATGGAATCATCACCCAGGAACAGGGGCTTAGCTGTTGGGCTGGTGGCAGCAGAACAAACACTGAACAGCCTGGGATGGTAATGAGAGACTCGATGGGTAAGGTCATGTTAAAGAAAAATAAAGGTTAAAGATGAATAACTAAATCATCTCGTCACCCATATTTGAATAGTATAGTCTGACCAGCACTATTAATACTAATCACATATTTGCTATCTGCTCTCTGTTGCAGTTTAATCAGGGTTCTTTCACCTCTGTTAACCCAGGCACTACCAGAAGCACTGAGGAGGTGCTGGTGTTTAAATGCCCCTGGGAGAAGGGAGACCCACCCCCCCCTCCCCCCAGAGGTACTAGCAGCTCTGCATCCCAGCTCAGCAGCAGCTGGAAGAACAGGTAGAAATACAAATGTGTTCCAGCAAAACCTGGAGGACATGACACAGTGAGGGAAGAAGGAAGTTCAGCATCACCACCCAATTTGGATAAGGCAGGAAGGGACCAAGAAGGGAAACTCAGGGGCTGGCCCTGCTGCTGGCACTTCTGCAGCCCTGTCTCCCCATGTCCAGGAGAGAGCCTGCTCCTGCTAAAGCTAAATGGGTTTCCACCTCTGGAAGGTGAGTAGCATCACTTTCAGGAAAATGCCAACCTGAGGAGAAGCAAGGATGGAAATTCCAAGCCATAGAAGTAAAGCCTCAGCCTTAGAGAGCAGAGGAAGGAGCTGCCAGCCCTGCACGGGGCTCTCCAGCCGCGCTCACCTCAGACTTGGGGAACACCAGGTTTACAGAGCAGAAGGCTTCTCCTTCCAGCCTTTCATTAAATGAGCTACAGACACCACAAGAGCAGCTTTGTAGGCTTTATCACCAACCACTGCCTCCCGCTGCGCTCACCTCAGACTTGGGGAACACCAGGTTTACAGAGCAGAAGGCTTCTCCTTCCAGCCTTTCATTAAATGAGCTACAGACACCACAAGAGCAGCTTTGTAGGCTTTATCACCAGTTGATTTGTGGCTTCCCCCAACCCAAAGGCAGCTGCTTCTCACACCTGTGGCTTGTCCACGCAGGCAGGAGTGAGCACAGGGCACGGCAGAGCCCGTGGGTCCCCACGAGGGACAACAACTCAACCAAGGGGAAAAGAATTAACTTGTACAAGCACGAGGGTAACATCCAGCATGCCCTCAATTACCAAGCAAGGTCAAGACCACTTGCCTCAAGGTCTGCAGCCCTAATGAGACTCTTTTCTGTGCCACCACCCTCGGCACATCAAATCCTTATCACCATGGAGCCCGTAAATCTACTTGCACCAAAGGGGAGGCAAACCTGAGGATACTTCAGATGGTTATTGTGAGGTCAGGTCACCTCTGCTGGCAGGCACACACACACAGCACCAGCAATTTGAAAAAATATCAGTGACCTTCAGCAAAGCACACGATTTATTCCAACTGTGATGGCTCTGAGTCAGTTCAGCCCAATCCCTGCGTGAGTCCCTTAATTGGAATGTGTCAGTGGGTTAAAACAACATTAGAAAGAGAAGAGGAAAGTCAACCCACATTAATTAGTTCATGGCACTAATTAGCATTAACTGAAATAACCACGGGGGCTGATTATTTCAAAAAAGCCTGATGCAATGACAGACTTGGGCAGGAAGACCCGTGGAGCTTGGAGGGAAACTATTCTGGGCCGCGGGAGTTCCCGCCGTGCCCGGCTCTGCTGGGGGAGCTCCAGTGGAAAGGATGTGAGGTTATCACAGCCTCGTGTGCACAGGAGATGAGAGAAAAACAGGTGTCTTTGCAGACAGCAGAACAGAGCCCCACTGCACACAGCATCCATAAAAACAGGCAGATCCTGCTTTTGTTACCCAAAAGCTGCAGCAATTCAACTGCATGGAAACGTGCCCCTCTCCTGAGCACCCTGGGCAGTGCAGCCCTCACTGTGGGATAGATGGGATCACCCTGGTACTGCAGGGCAAAGGGGTGAGGCAGGGAGGAGGTGGCAGCTGGTGGCTTTTAGAGCAAAGGTTTGGGATTGCACCCTGCTGCCCCCCCAGCCTCTTGGGCAGAAGCTGCTTCAACAAATTGAATCCAGTTTTAAAGAAGGAACGGAGGGTGAGTGACACCTTTAAGAAATAATCTGTTATTCCCCACCTGAGCAATGGAGGAAAATAAATCAATAAAGAAATTGTGGTGACAAAACCTGATGGTCTGGCTTTGGGTAGGTCACTGGGTACCAGCTCTGGAGGTGCTGCTTGCCCAGGAAGGTCGGTGATGCTGCTCCTCCCATGCAATATCTTATTGGCTCTGACCCCTGGAGCTCTGGGAAGCCACAGGAAACACAGCCCATAATGCATCCACTGACAGCAGAGAGCACCACATCAGGGAAGAGAAATAGAATAAAATTTACTACCTTATAAAAACAAAAATAATAAAAGAAAATGATCCTAACTTGTCCAGAAGCTGAAGCAGAGAAAGTAAGAGACAGTGAAGAGCCAGGCTTTGATGGTGCCCAGAGGCTCCCGTTTCACACTTATTAGAAGAGAGAAAGTGATAACAGCTCAGAGACCAGAAAGCCATAAAAGAAGAGAGGGGTGAGGGGCAAGAAGAGCTGCAGATCCCCAGCCCATGTCAGTGGGGATGGACACAATGTCTCTGCAGCCCCCATGTCCCCCTGCTGAGCCCTGTGAGCATAGGCTGCTCACTCAGCTCCAGCTGCTGCACATCTGCACAGAGCCCAGCACCTCTGGGGACACAGACAAAGGCTGTGCAGCAAAAAGGCAGCCAGTGCCTGGCTCTTCTGAGGCAGGTACACAGCTTTATGTTAAAAACATAAAACAGGATCAGCTGGGAAGGGAGCTGCCTCGGAATGTGCTTAGTTCTCAGAGAGTGTCCATGTGCATGTGGAACAACAGGCTGGCAGTTTGTCTGGGAAACAACACACCAAGGGCTCAATGCTCTCACTTCACCCTCTGCCAGCACAGAGCTGGGTGAGAGTCCCTGTGCTGGCATTTGTGACCCACCCGAGCCAAAAAAAAACACGGGTGACTATGACCCACTTGGGCTTCACCCCTGCCTGGAGCTAGGCTGGGGCTCCTCACCAAGGCTCCATGCTGTTTGGTGGCACCTGGAGCCAGTGCCCATCAGAGGAGCACCCAGTTGGGTGGGTGAGGATGTGCCTGGGATGGGGTTTGAAGGCTGGGGCCAGTCGTGCTGCCTGAAGCCTGGATGCCACCAGGCATCCCCCCAAAAACTAGCCAGTCAGCTCCACATTCCCCCAGCACAGCATCCCCAGTGCATTGCCTCACTCTTCTGGGGGAAAAAAAAAGCCTGGGTTTGGTCAATATTGACCTGGCACAAAGTTAAGAGACGGAGCTAGCAGGCAGAGATTGAAGAGGACTTGAATTGCAGCTCCTCTCAAAGCCAGGATCACTGCCAACCCCACACTCAAAACACTAAAGTCAACAACTGAAGTGCAACCTTAAACACTCCACGCAATAAAAAAGCCTTTCTCGGTGCTGAAGTGGGTGCAGTCCCAGCTGTGATGAACAGCACCCACCGCAGGGCTCTGGGACTCAGGAAATCCCAATTATCCCCCCTCCTGCAGTGCCTGGCAGCCCCGTGCCCCAGCACAGCCCAGTCCAGCTGCTCACGGTCACAACTGGGTCTCACCAGCAGCACCCAAACCCCTCTGATCACACAGACCACGCACCCATAAGTTAGGAATAAGGCTGGGGCCCCCCAGCACGCCCTGGAGCACTGCTCCAGCTGTGGACCAACAGCCAGCTGCCCCAGTCCCACACCAGCCAAACCCCAGTTAAGGAACATGAAAAGCCAAACATATTTCCATTAAAACAATTTTCAAGTTTAAGGGTCTCCAAGTGTTCCAGGTAAATCTTGGTTTGCGTTTTAGTTTGGATATGGCCAACAACAGAGCAGCAGCAAGGGGCAGGGCAGAGAGCAAGGCAATGGCAGCTCTTTTGGGGCTGGCTAAGGAGAGCTGGGGCAGCAATGCCTGTCACCTTGCAAAGTGCCTTCATCCCCTTTTCCATCAAGAGCTTAACTGCCTGAAGTTTCATAAAACCTAAAGCACAGCACGTGCAACCAGAGACCACGATCAGAACCGTCCTCCGAAGCCTCAAAGTGCTGCTAGAGAGAGGGACAGAAGACAAACCACTCCAGAGAAGGCCAGTGGAAAAGATGAGCACGCAGGAAGCACAGCATGAGCACTTGTGCTGCTGGGGGGCAGCAGCAGCTCCTGGGGGGGCAGCAGCAGGTCCTGGGGGGCAGCAGCAGCAGCTCCTGGGGGCTCCAAACCCCACCCAAGCCCTCATCCCAACAGCCAGGTCCCAAATACACTCCTGGGGGGCAGCAGCAGCAGCTCCTGGGGTCTCCAAACCCCACCCAAGCCCTCATCCCAACAGCCAGGTCCCAAATACATCTGAGTCCCACCACGACACCAGCAGCAGCCCCAGAGCAGAGGGCTGTGTTGGGTCAGGGTTGCTTCCCCCACCAACAAGGAGACTGGAAGGGAATCATGACGGGAACCACTGCAGAAATCCCAGCATTCCTGGATGACCCTGAGCAGAGACCTGGATTCAGCCCAGGAGCCCATCCACCCATCCAGCACCAACCTTAAGGCACGAGCATCCTCAACGAAACCAGATTTCCCCAGGAGGGGCAGCCCTGGGGGGCCTGACCCTGCCCCATGCCAGGCACCCCCCTCTCTGCAGCTCCAACCTTTACTGGGAGCCACGGCAGCAGGGCCAGGGGGTCTGGGGGCTCCCTGCTTCCCACCCCAACCACCTTCCATCTGGCCCCCCAGCCCGGCAGGCAGCAGGCAGGGGCTGGTGGCCATGGCAGGGGGAGCTGGGAAGGAGAAGTTCAGCCAGAGACACACGTCAGCGTTTCATGGCAGAGCTGCCCCAGCACCATCTCACCAGGCTGGGAGGCTTTTCTTGCCCAGGCAGCTGCAACACAGCACAGCCTGCCCCAGTCACTGCATACAGGGAAGCTTAAGTGAATATTAAGGAAGGCTGGTATCAGTTTATCTGTAACTAATGTAATGTTATTGCAAGTACATTTTATTCACTGCTAATTATCAGCCACTTTGATAACTCATAACTCTAGAAAATTGCAAAAAGCAGCTTAAATCACCAGCCTCTGCTGACGAGCTGTGGGAGCAAGAGGAATAAATCATCTCCTCTCTGTGTCAGCAGGCAGGGTGTCCTGTGGGGTGACCCTGGAGCATCCCCAGCCACGGGGGCTCCCCTGGGAGCAGCCTCATCTGACCCAGAACCCACAGTTCTCCCATGGTCTCACACACCCAGCAGCAGTAAATCTGGCAACCCAAGGGAAGGCAGGTTTATCAAAACCCACCCCCAGACCCTCCAAGGGCAGCCCCACCAACAGGCCAACCCAGCTTTGCAGCCAAAGCAACGTTCATATTAAAAACAAATGAAGAGATTTTTCTCCTCAGCACTGCTGGGGTTTTTTCCTTTCC
>NW_009954140.1:6112431-6130799 GCF_000747805.2 Chaetura pelagica
GAATGTTGCTGGCAGCAGGTCTGGGAAGGCACATGCAATTCCCAGGCTCCTCGGGAAGCCCAGGAGGTCTGTTACAAAACGTGCTCTTTGGCAAGAGGGCCGTTTGACAGGGCAGAGAGGAGGACACTTCTGCAACCTTTGCCGTTACAAAAACAAAAGCACAGGAGTTATTTCCCCTGCTTTTCCCCTGTGACCTCGCAAGAAGAAAAAATCATACCTAAACAACTCGTTAAACAAACACAACCCACCTCTGCCACAGCAGGTGACAGGTTGGGTGTCACCAACCTCCTGCCCACCAGGGAGCCTGGAGAAACCTCAAAACACCATCAATTTCCTTCTCCAAAGGAGCTGTTGCTCCAGGCAGAGTTTTTAAGCACACAAGTGCTGCCCACCAAAACCAGTTAGGATGTATACACACTTCCAGTTACTTGCTGGAAGGCAACTGGCCAAGCTCACAGACCCTGAGGGATATTTCCCTGAGGGATATTTCCCTGAGGACTGTCCCACCCAGCACCAGCAGCCCCAGGCTTGCTCAGCAGGACACAGCAGAGGCTTGTGCCATCGAGTCAGCACTACAATATGAGATTTTAATTGTTAGCAATAAACCTTTAAGCCTCAGATGGGATTAACAAGAGCTTTTTCTCCACACGCTTATTAAAGTCTAATGGAGACCAGCTTCAGTTCTTCTCTCTCTCCCTGCCCCCTTCCCACCTTGTACATTTGTAGCGTGGCAACATGTATTTTTACAGTCCTTTATTATGCATGGCTTTGTGCAAGGGTAAGAGAAAAAGCAAACAAAACTTCAATTAACAGCTCATTTTTACACGATACACTCCTCAGTAATGATTTGCTGTCGGGGCAGATTGAATTAATGGGAAAGGGTGAACAGAGCTGGTGGCTGCAAAGTCAGGAGCCCGGGAAGGGGATGGAGAGGGCTCCTGGGGGATGGTGGGATGTAGCCAGGCTCAGCCAGTGATCCATCAGCCCTCAGAGGACAAGTCACACCATGCCAGTGCTGCCTGATTCCATTAGGTTAAAACACAACTTCCCCTAGACCTGCACTTAGCCCCCCAGACATGCACAGCCCCTTCTCCCCGCATCCCCCCGAGCCCACCAGCCCCAGGGACCCCCCAGCCAGCTCCTTCCCAAGGCCATGGTTCCTGCTCTTTGCTCCTCTCCACATCTTGTACATCCCATAATCCCCAAAACAGCACCAAAGACTAGGAGATGGACAAGTCTTTTGCAGGAGCTGAAGAAGCCCCAAAACACCTTCCTGGAGCACAACACAGTGAATCCACAGGAGAGGCCCTTCATTCTCTTCAGCTGCTGCAACTAATTTGTTAATTCATTACAGACAAGAGGCAGAATAAAGGACAAGGCACTTGCTGATCACCACCACCACTGAGCAGCTAACCAACCTCCCTTCCTTTGGAAGCTCAGGGCAGTAAAGCTGGGACTGTCCCATGGGAATGGCTGAATGTTGAGCTGGAGCACGGGCTGGTTCCCCTCCAACCAGCCCCACGGGCAGGGCTTGTCCTCAGCTTTCAAGAGGAACTTGTTTGGGCACTGGACTCCAACCAAGACAACCTAAAGTGGTTCCTGCTCTTTGCTCCTCTCCACATCTTGTACATCCCATAATCCCCAAAACAGCACCAAAGACTAGGAGATGGACAAGTCTTTTGCAGGAGCTGAAGAAGCCCCAAAACACCTTCCTGGAGCACAACACAGTGAATCCACAGGAGAGGCCCTTCATTCTCTTCAGCTGCTGCAACTAATTTGTTAATTCATTACAGACAAGAGGCAGAATAAAGGACAAGGCACTTGCTGATCACCACCACCACTGAGCAGCTAACCAACCTCCCTTCCTTTGGAAGCTCAGGGCAGTAAAGCTGGGACTGTCCCATGGGAATGGCTGAATGTTGAGCTGGAGCACGGGCTGGTTCCCCTCCAACCAGCCCCACGGGCAGGGCTTGTCCTCAGCTTTCAAGAGGAACTTGTTTGGGCACTGGACTCCAACCAAGACAACCTAAAGGCCAGAAACTGAGCTCCAAGGTCAGCCCTCCCAGAGTTTATTTATACGTGTAAAATGTACCTCATCTATAACATCTTGACAGGCCTTAAAAAACATGTACAAAATGTAAACCAAGAGCATGATGCCCTCCTGAGCCTGCAAAGAGCCTGAAACCCCAAGGAGAAGACTCATCCAGGCAATTTTTCAGTTTGCATGAGCTCTGGAGCTTGTGGCCAACAGATTAAAGTCACATCCCTTTCACCACCCTGTTGGTAATCAGTGTGATGGGGGGAGGCAGGAGAACACACCACGAGGATTCTCACACCCTGAGGGCACAGACACCCACGGCCACGTGTCCAGAGCATCAAGTGGGTGCAAAAGCTGAGACACCCACTGGGTCCAAACACCAGCAGAGGAGCCTCACCCAGGCTGAGCAGAAAGGAGCAAACAAGCTGCTTTCCCCCCCATCCCCAGCAGCACGTCCCTCTCCAGCAGGTCATTAATAAGGCACCACATCCCACCAGATGAAGAGCCCACGTCTGTTTGACCCCACCACCCCATGGCCACCAGTTGGGTGGCACATGGAGCCATTTGCACCCCAAAGGTGGTCACAGAGCAGGGCAGGGACCCTCCCTGGGGACACAAGAGGCACAAAACTCCTCCTCAGAGCAGGGTAGCAGGGCAGGTTGGGCAGGGCAGAGCAGGTTGGCTCCGTCTGCAGCTGCAGAGCTGGGTGTCTTTTCCAGGCTCCCCTCCTCTCCCAGACACTCCCCCCCCAGCCAGCAGCACCTCGCTGGCTGCTGCTGTCATCTTAATGGCAGGTTTGCTTTTCACAGCAGAGGCACTAATTGGGGGTTATGCTACAAGTGAATTCAAAGGCAGATTATTTTTTTTTGTAAGATCAAAGAACAGCAGAGGGAACCATCCACAGCACTGGGTGTGCCTGGGGGCAAACGAGGCCTCCTTCAGCTGCTGGGAGAAGAGCATGGATGCTACAGGAGCAAGTCTTACAGGAGATGCCAGCTATCATGCCACAGAAAGGACTGGATTGGGAGTGCCTGCCCTGCATGGGCAGGGACACCTCCCACCATTCCAGGCTGCTCCAAGCCCCATCCAACCTGCCCTTCAGCACTTCCAGGGATGGGGCAGCCACAGCTTCCCTGGGCAACCTGGGCCAGGCTCTCACCACCCTCACAGCACAGAACTTCTTCCTTATGTCTAACCTAAATCTCCCTTCTTTCAGTACAAAGCCACCACCCCTTTTCCTGTTACTCCATGCCCTTGTAAAAAGTCCCTCCCCAGCTTTCTTGTAGCCTCTTCAAGTACTGGAGGGGGCTTTTCCCCAGGAACCAGCTCCACAGCCACAGGAGAGGGAGGCAGAGGAATCCCAGCTCCTTCCCCGAGCCCACTCTGATGCAGGCAGGGTGCAGAGCATCTCCACAGCAATGGGGGCAGCTTGAAGTTTCTTGAGCATCACCACCAGCTTGTAGAGCCCAGGAGGCTCCCACAACAGAGCCCATCTGACCTGAAGCAAACATGCAACCCTGGGGTGCTCTGAGCATCCACAGCCCCTTCAGCCCAAGCAAGCAGCAGGTCAGCACCCACACCCAGCTCTCCTGCTGCCTGTTTCCTGCTCGTCTGAAACCTAAAACTGAAAGTAATAAAAAGAGTGGCCAAATTCAACCAGCAAAAAGGTCAGACACTGTTCAGGACCCAGCAGAATCACCCCAACAGCAACTGCCTCCCCACTGTGCCAGCCAGGCTCTTCTGGCAGGGACAGAGATCTGGTATTCCAACTTGCTCTTCCTTTTGGAAAATTTATCCTTTTTTACAATTCTGAGCCAGGCCCCAAAAAGTAATTGAAATTCAGTCAGCAAAGGCTGAGCCACAGAGGAGAGAAAAGCCCCATG
Source organism: Chaetura pelagica (assembly GCF_000747805.2). NCBI lineage: Eukaryota > Metazoa > Chordata > Aves > Apodiformes > Apodidae > Chaetura > Chaetura pelagica. The sequence goes on from NW_009954140.1 coordinate 6,116,353, forward strand.
TCACATCACCAGCCCTATCAGTCAGTATTACCCACTTGCTGGAGTAACCAGCAGGGCTGAGGTGACTGATCATGGAACAGAGACAGGAATTTAACCCTGATTGTGTTCAAAGCTCTTCAGCTGTAACTTTGGGGCTTCAAATATGTTTTTTTGAAAACATGCTTAAGTGCAGAATGAGAGAGAGAATTATAATTATGAGCAGCTGACAAATTGCACTCAGGAAGTAAATACCTCTTTACCTCCATTAATAAAACAAAATGATCTTCTAGAAGTTAATATCATTACAACTTTGTGCCTTTTTTTTCCAATTATTTCACCCTATCCAGCAACAACTGGATTTCCATCCCTAAAACCAGGGCACACAGGCAGGGCAGGGCTGGGAGGCAGGCAGGCAGGCTTTCCACAGCTCATACAGGCAAACAGACCTGAAATAAACCTTCAGGGGTTTCTGGGTCCTGTTTTCAAGAAATGGGACTTGGACAAGAGGCCTTCAGAGGCTCCTGTGGGTGGGCTTTGTGGTCAGCACTAGGGATGGTGTTTGAAATCCTGCCCTTGCCACCTGCCTGGGACAGGACACACAGGAACTGGTCCTGGCATCAGTCCCAAACAAGACATATAACCTTCCACAACTGGCCTTGGGGAAGAGCTGGGCTGGGTTTATTTAATAAGTCAATAAGACAGGTGCCCAGGTAGGTCCCATTTATTCAGAGCTAGCAGAGGAAGGAGCTGTCCCAGCAGAAAGCTTTGCTGCATTCCCTGATGAGGGTCTCAAAAAAGGTCTCCCTTCCTCAGTCATCAGAGCCAGATCCTTCCTTCCTTCCAGAGCCCATGGAAAAGGGCCAGAATGTCACAAACCAAAACAAACAGAAGGGCTGCTATTTATTTTCCCCTAAGCAAAGGAAATCAAAGCAAACCAGGAACGCACGAGTCCAGCTGCAGCTCACGCAAGCCCATGTCAACTGAGTCCCTCTGTGCCCACCCTCACCCCTGTGCCAGGCAAAGGCTCAACTCCTGCAGCCCCTGCACAAGCAAAACATCAATTCTGGCTGGACTGGTGGGTTTGTATGTCCACCCATTCCCACTCTGTGCTTCAGGATATCCCCACACCTCCTCAGATCCCACGACAGTGATGCTGAGACATAGGAAGGCTTTGCAGGCAGCAGGAGAACGGAGCAGGAGAACCTGAACACAGTCTGCACATAAAAAAGGGGCAGAGTCACTTTGCATGCCCCAGACCACCAAAACCACCTCAGGAGAACCCCTTTATTTGATCATTTTCCCAAGATTACATGGCCCAAGACATGCAGGTGCCAGGCTGAGCACAGGGAGATGCCACCCATGTGTCCAGGGGGTCTCCAAGCAGCGTTTCAGCCCCACGGTCAAAAATGTAATAAGCCAGAAAATATACATGCCCCCCCCACCAGCACGTCCCCCTGGTTAATGTGCAAATTGAAAACACCTCCACCTACTATGGCAAGGAGGATGTGCAGCTAATTAACTTTCTAGGAGTCACAGATGAACAGGAAAAAGCACATTACAAACGGGAACTCATGATAGGCACGTCTCGGAGGAATCAGCAAATTGCATAAGAGGAATCTTTATTCCTATTATAAATTAACACCAGTGACAAGACCCAGCACGTTTCTACTGCCTCATGAAATAATTAACCCATCAAATCCAGCTCCATGCAAATCAGAAGGGACAGCAGTATTAAAAGCTTTCCATCTTCACCAGGAGGAAGCACCAAGCCAGGAGGATCAGCAACATCCCTGACCTGCACCCACAGCACTACTGATTGCCCTGCCTTGTTATCCTGGTACACCAGGCATGTGCCAGGAATCACTGCCCAGTGCCCACCAAAGAAAAGATGCTTCCCATGGTCTCTTGTTTAGCCCTGAGAAAGAGATTGTGATTGGGAATCAGATGCAGCCACGCTCGGAGCGAGCGCCATGGGCTCTCCTCCCCCTCCTGCAGCTTCACCATCCTCACACTATTCCCAGCTTTCCCCTGATACGTGACTTGCACAGATTTAGAAAGCAAAATATGCATCCTCAAGGCACATTCTGAGCCAAACAACAGACACCATCATTATTAAACAGGAGAGTATCCCTCGATGCCTGTTTATCAAGTTCTCAAATCCCTCCCCAGGGTGTTCACCAAGAATAGCTGAAAATTCACTGTGCAAAATGCCCAGTCCCAGACCCCATTCCAAAAACGCTTGCAAGCCTCGAATTTGCAATCATAGAGCAGGGCAGGAGCACAATGCAATTGCATTTTGAGAGGGTTAATGGGTTCCAGCCTCCTAGCACCACCATCCAGACACACGTAGCTGCTCCACTCTCCTCCATCCCACGTGAAGATCCTCAGCCTGCTCCCCAAACCCTCCTGCAGCTGCCAACCACAGCCCAGGACACTTCAAAACGGGTCTGAAACACAACACCCAGACCCCAGGCAGGGGTTCTGGCCAGGATGGTCCTTCCAGCAGCACCCACAGAGCACACACCAACCCAGCTGAAAGGCTTTTAAAAAGGCACTTTGGTTACTCTTTGTTTTAAATCTAAGGAACGGTCAGCCCCTCACATGTGGCTTTGTTGATTTACTCTGTACTCAGAAAAAAAACCCAGAAAAACCAACAAACCCCACACCAAGCTGACCAGAAGAAAAAAAATAAATTAAAAAAAGCCAACTGAGATGGTATTTCCAGGACAGAATGACAGCCCTGGATCCCCATTCCCAATCATCTTTGACATGAGAACTATTGGCAGGCTCCTAGTTTATAACTGAGTAATGGCCCATCCGCTCCCTCCTTGGATTATATATTAACTCCTGGTTCTCCTGCAACATCTGCTCTCCTCACCCTCCCCCAGGGCCACCTTTGACACTCATCAGTTCTCCCAGGGGAGCCCCAGGGCTGCCCCAGACCCCCCTACACTGCAGCACCCATCCAGGTCCTGGACCGAGCTGCGGCTGCAGAGCTGCACCCAGGCTGCTGGGAGGGCTGGAGCTGCTGTGTCTGCAGACAGATGTTTCTGAGCAAATGAAGCCAAGAGGCAGAGGAGATGAAGCTGATTAAGCCTCATTATCCCATTTAGCATAATGATGGTGGAGCTGAGAGGACGTCAGGCAGCCAGGGAGCGGCTGCTGGAAGCACAACTGCACATGGGCAGGCAGGGGTTTATCCCTCCTGCTGTGACCAGCTCCTTGTCTCACCTTCACAGAATCCTTCAGGTTGGAAAAGACCTCTAGGATCACCAAGTCCACTTTCCCTGTTCATGCTACCTTCCCACTCCCACCAGTGCCCCGTCTGGGAGTTCCCACTCGCTCAGAGGAGCATCAAGGTTTGGAAAAAGCAGGAGTGAGGGAGCTCCTGGAAGCTGCAGCTTCAACACAGGCTGGTCACTGAGTCCAGACCCAGCATCCCACCCAAAGCCCACCTGTCTGGGCAGGAGAATGCTCATGGGATCTCCCAAGAGCCTGCACCACCCACTGGGAGAGGTTCTGGGGATCCCGTAGCTCAAAGACAAAGGCAAAACACACACACAAATGTGTGAAAACCAGAGTCTCAGGGTTGGACACACCCTTTGGATTTGTGTGGGATTCCTCTGGGAAGGAGGAGGCCAGAGCAAGAAACTCACCACAGAAATCAAATAAAACATCACACTGAACAAAAGCCAGCCAAGTCAGCAGAGCTGTGAGACAGATTTGAAGGATGAGAATAATAATACTTCATTCCAGCACCCTTATGCATGACAACAGCCACACTCAGCATGTCACACTCAGTGATCAGGGACCCACTGCACTGAGCAGTGTTTTGAAATAGACTCTCCCTCCAAGGCTTTGGCTCTTGGCACCAAAGACCCTCAGCCTCAGCCCCTTCCAGACCAGCATCTTCTCCAGGAACTCAGCTAAAGGATGAACACACATTAAGGACTTTGCATGGATGAAGATGTAAGAGATTAGCTCTGCCTTTTATAAGGAACTTAACAAACACAGCATCATTAACCAGGTTGTCTTGGAGGTTTAACCCTCCTGCCAGCCCTGGCTCTGCTGCTGAGCAAACCCTCAGGTACCACCAGAGCCTCCCCACTCCCAGGGGGCTGGGGTGATAAGGGGTCACTAAGAGCTGTTACTACGTTGCTACCCAGCAAACCCATTACAGAGGAGTGCCAGGCAGACAGAGCTCTCTGTGCAAAGAGCAGCTAAAAACAGCTCCCTTGTCCTGCCCTCCCAGGGACAGGGTGTCCCACGGCCTCACCAGCATCCCCTCCCCACCCCGTGGTTAAGTGGGGAGGGGGGGGGTGTGGGAAAGCAACCCTGAGATTTTAGCTGATTTAGAAAGAAGCAAGATCTGCTGGAAGTGAAGTGGAATGGTTTAACCCTTGTCTGAGCAGCACTGGCTCCAGAGAGAGAAGTCTGGGCTCCAAGTGAAGGGAGATGCATCCTGGGCTGAATTCCCTGCCAACACTTGGTGATGTTTAATTCCAGCACATTCAGCTTTAACCTCTCTCCATGCTCCTTCCACAGCATCCCTCCTGTCTCTGCCAAGCCTCCATCCTCATCCTAAAGCACCCCACAAGTCCCATCCCCTGCCTGTTGCAGAGCCTGACCCAGCTCAGGAGCCATCACCTCTGCCTCTGGGCAGCAGCCCCAAGCCCAACACCAGCTCTCCTGACCCTGCTGGAGTTTTCCAGGGGAAGGGCAAGTGGCATTTTACATTTGCACGAACTCCAAGGAGGCTGAAGGAGCCACCCCAGCACAGGGACACCCCCTTTTGCAGGAAGCCAAGCAGAGCAGCAGCACTACCCCCAGGGTGTGAGCCCTCCTGCTCAGCACCAGCACAGCCACCACCAGTCCCCTGGGACAAGCCTGTGGTGGCACATGCTCTCCCACATGGTGTGAACAGCTGTGTCCAGCCAGAGGAGGCAACAGCTCCTCTCCCATCAGTGTCTGAACTGGATTTAAAGCAAGATATAATTGTATATTTTATGTATTTGTATCGTGCTGCTCCCTGTAACAAGCACACTTGTCACCATCCCCTCCTGCTCTTTGCAACACAAGAACTTCACTTCCCTGATGCTCTTCCCACTCCACACACTCCCATTTCAAACCAGCAGAGATGAACACCAGCCAGCAGGAAGGAGCAGTTCTTGTGGTGCAACTGTTTGTCTTTCCTGTTGGGAAACACCAGCTTGGGGCAGCTGCTCAAACACACCCGGGGGGCCCATCCAGCACCTCAACAAGGGTGATCACCACGATGGCCAACACAGCCCAGAGACTTTGGGCTGCTGAAAGCAGAAATAAAATGCAAGGTTTGATGGAAACAACTTCCAAGGGCTCTGGCCATACAACAACAGCCCCCATCCCCTCCACCACAACTGCAAAGGGTGTGGGAGCCACGGGAAGAGCCGGGGCACAGGGAGGCTTTCAGCCTCCTTTCATTTACCTTCTCATTACTCTAATGCATCCATTTGCACTGGGAGCCACACGTCACAGCATCAAGCAATTTTCCTCAGAGCTGAGGATGTGTTGGCTCCTGTTTTGAGGCTGACAAAGGGTGGGAGCAGGGAAGGCTGGTGCTGAGGGCTCAGCTGGACACCAGCCTGCACTGCTCCGGCAACAGCTCCTCTCCCATCAGTGTCTGAACTGGATTTAAAGCAAGATGTAATTGTATATTTTATGTATTTGTATCGTGCTGCTCCCTGTAACAAGCACACTTGTCACCAGCCCCTCCTGCTCTTTGCAACACAAGAACTTCACTTCCCTGATGCTCTTCCCACTCCACACACTCCCATTTCAAACCAGCAGAGATGAACACCAGCCAGCAGGAAGGAGCAGTTCTTGTGGTGCAACTGTTTGTCTTTCCTGTTGGGAAACACCAGCTTGGGGCAGCTGCTCAAACACACCCGGGGGGCCCATCCAGCACCTCAACAAGGGTGATCACCACGATGGCCAACACAGCCCAGAGACTTTGGGCTGCTGAAAGCAGAAATAAAATGCAAGGTTTGATGGAAACAACTTCCAAGGGCTCTGGCCATACAACAACAGCCCCCATCCCCTCCACCACAACTGCAAAGGGTGTGGGAGCCACGGGAAGAGCCGGGGCACAGGGAGGCTTTCAGCCTCCTTTCATTTACCTTCTCATTACTCTAATGCATCCATTTGCACTGGGAGCCACACGTCACAGCATCAAGCAATTTTCCTCAGAGCTGAGGATGTGTTGGCTCCTGTTCTGAGGCTGACAAAGGGTGGGAGCAGGGAAGGCTGGTGCTGAGGGCTCCCCTGGACACCAGCCTGCACTGCTCCTCAAACCCTCCCCCTCCTCGCAGCCACAGATAATCCACTAAAACAATTAAAAACTTAAAAAAAGCTCTTTGGAAGCTTTCAAAAAATATCTTCACTGACTAAGCCATTTGTGTGATTTCAGCTGCAGAAACCCAACAGCTGCTGATTGATTTATTTTTTTAATAATCAGGTCTAGGTGGTGGGATGGTTCATTCCATTTTGAAACGCTCGGAGGGTTGGCAGCTCTGCAGCTCTGCAAATGAAAGCCCTGGGCTGAAACAGAAGGTCACACCTGAATTGTTTGCAAAGTCAAAGTGAAGAGAACAAAAGCAGAAGCTTGGAGGGGGGAGCAATAAGAAAATCAAAGAAGAGCAGAGGGAGCCTGAAGCTGCACCCAGCGCCGGCAGAGCTGCCCCGGGGCTCGGAGAGAACCTGGTTTCATTAAATCTGTGATAGAAAACACTCTGTATCCAGCACCTGTCAGGACACAGCTGAAGGAAGAGCACCCCCAGCCCAGGAATGTCTACTCACCAGTGCTGGGATGAGCAGGTCAGCCAAGTACACAAAAGCTGCTCCCAGGGCAAAGCCCACGGCCACCGGCACAAAGGCGAAGGCTCCAAAGCCGCCGGACTCCTCGGCCATGTCGATGGCCGGGGCCAGCAGGGACCAGTAGGAAGCAGCCAGCATGACCTGGGAGAGAGAAGGGGAGCACTGAGACCTGTGTGGCCACCTCTGCTGGCAACCCACCCTCCAGCTGAGGAGGCCCCCGTGCCCAGCCCCAGGAGCTGCGCGGTGGCCGCTGCAACCGGCAGAGCCACCAGAACCCACTGCCCGACAGGAAACATCTCTGGAGGATGGGGGAGTGAGGGGGTTTTCCCCCCACCTTCCCCAAGTCTGAAGCAGCAAACAAACCACACAAGCCCATCAGGGTGGTTTTCTGTGGGATTAGCACAGCCACAACAGCCCTTCTAATAGGAAGGGCAGCGGAGCAGGACAACCTGTCCCTGGGGTGGGGGCTCTGCAGTGACAGGAGCAAGTCCATGGTCACACCAGGGTGAGCAAAATCCTTCCTGCACCCAGCTCTGGGATTCTTTGCAGACAGAGCAGGGGAGGAAGGAAACAGCCTTGATCTCCCCCAGGAAAAGAATAAATATTGCAGACCACCTGGAGCCAGGGAGCCATCCCTGAGCACACCACGGCTTTGCTGAGCTGCAGCTCAGCTGCCCAGGTCCTGCCTCACTGCCCCAGAGCAAGGCAACCCCAGCACCAGAGCTTGGCAACTCCTCTGCTTCTGCACCACCAACGCTGGGGCTGCTCCTGCCCCCAGAGCCTCTGGGCTGGGAGGAGAACAATTCCCATCCTGACCAATCATTGCAGAAGCTCCTGGCACAGACCAGAGCTCCCCAAGTCCCACCGTGGTGCTTCACCAGCACAGCTTGCACCAGGTAAACCTCAAGTAGCAGAGGGGTTTCACCATTGCTTGTTGCTTAGGAGGGAGAAGGAACAACTAACCCATAAGACCAGAGAAAAACAGATTTGGGGACTTGGGGGGATCTCCAGTCCAGCTCAGAGCAGGGCAGGCTTCAGAACTGGTTGCTCAGGGTTTTACCCAGCAGAGAGAAAACCAGGCAAGGCATCAGTTTCACAAGCTTGTACCAAAGAACATCCTATTACCACGCATTGCATCCCCCGACCTCTTCCTCTCCTCCAGGATGCACTGGGCTGGCTTAATTACAAAGCCATCAGCCCAGCCCAACACCCCCAGATCCCATTTCTCTCCCTGCAGCCATTCAGCTCCACGGGACCAACTGTGACCTGGGGTGGTGGGAGGAAAGGTGAGGCCACCCCTCCATCCAGAAACCCCCTCAGCACCCCCAAAACCCCGTTTGCAGGGGGTGTAACAAACCATTACGTTTCAAACCACCCTTCCTGCAGGGAGGAGATGCCTATTGTTGCAGGCACCAGTCCCTGAGGGATGGTGCTTGCTGTGAGTAAGAGCAGCTTGTCATGCCAGCCTTAACCACGGCTGTCAAACTTCATCTTCCAAATGCCACCTCCTTTAAAGAAAACAACCACGCACCCCAATGTGGAAACGCAAGCGAGAGGGAAATCTGCTTTGCAGAATGACATTGTCATCTCCTGTTGAGGTAGCATTTCCCCACGGAGAAGAGAGGCCTGACACTGCTCAGCCTCCAGATCCCACCATAAAGCTCCCACCAGCCTTGCTCTGGGGGCAGAAGATGACAGGGCTTTGAAGCCAGCCCAGCCTCACCAGCTGAAGGAGCAAACCTTGGGGCTGCACCCACCAACTGCACCTCCTGGGGAAGAAAAAGATTTTCTTTTTCTTCTTCCTACACCCTCTTATGCAGAGAAACCCCTTCACCCCCCAGTGGGGGAGCTGGACGTGCTGACCCTGCAGCTGCCAGCAGAAGTGACAATGTCCCCTCAGCCCAGCCCTGAGCTTAGGTGGGGAGTGGGTTTAGGGACGTGGACTTGCCTGGGTGTGACCAAGGTTCTGCCCACAGGTGCCAGGTCCTGCCCACCAGGTCCTGCTCCACTCAATTACAAACCTTTACAGGGGTCCAGCCAGGAACCCAGACCCCACCAAGGCCACCAAGCCAGCTGGTGTCAAAGGCAGGAAGGAATAAGGGCTGGAGCAGCTCTGCTCTGGAGCCAGGCTGGGAGCCTTGGGGTGTTCAGCTTGGAGAAGAGAAGGCTCCAGGGAGACCTTAGAGCAGCTTCCAGTGCCTGAAGGGGCTCCAGGAAAGCTGGGGAGGAACTTCTGACAAGGCAGGGAGTGAGAGGACAAGGGGTAATGGATTAAAACTGCAAGAGGGGTGATTTGGGTACACATTAGAAATAAATTCTTTGCTGTGAGGGTGGTGAGACCCTGGCCCAGGTTGCCCAGGGAAGCTGTGGCTGCCCCATCCCTGGCAGTGTTGAAGGGCAGGTTGGATGGGGCTTGGAGCAACCTGGAATGGTGGGAGGTGTCCCTGCCCATGCAGGGGGGTTGGATCTAGATGATCTTTAAGGTCCCACCAACTCAAACCAGTCTGTGTCCATGATCCTATCTGAGAACAGCAGCTTTCAGGGAAAGCCACATTAAGGGCATGAGGAACAGAAATCCTGGCTGCTTATGAGAGAAGGAGATGTTCCTGGCAGGGCAGGAAGGAAAGCAGAAGGTGTGACTGGCAGGACACCCTCCCTGCTCAGCTTTTCAGCTTGACTTCATCAAGGCTCCAACACAAGAACCTGCCTCAGCAGACCTGTGTAAATTACTGATGCTGTTTTAAGTGGCCCTGAAAGGGAACATTCAATATGTGGAAGGTGCAGTTTAAAGAGCACATCTTGGTGATTTTCTGCTTGACCTGGGGCCCAATTGTGACCCAGTAAGAGGAATAGCCAGGAGAGGCTGAAGGGAAGGACTGCAAGTGGCTGTGGAGTGTTTCTGATGCCCAAGAGCACAGCAGCTCCAGGATAACACAGAGATTAAAGAGAACATCTAAAAAAAGGTCTTTTTTAAGAACATCAAGACTTAAGAGAAAAGCCAGAATTCCACATCAGATGCCCAAGCAAGCAAAGCCTTGTCTCCATGGAAACACATCACCTCGGAGGCTTCAGCAAACAAAACCCTCTATTACCCAGGGATGCCAGAAAGGGAACTGAGGCAGGGGAAGCTCAATGCTGGGGTGCTGGAGAGGAGGTACCAGGCTGGAAGCAGCTCAACTTCACCACCCTGCAGCCACCAGCCACATGTCCCCTTCACCTGAGATGACACTTGTGCCATCTAACTTGGTGGGCTTGGGCCAGGGGGATCCTGGGGGTCACATCCAGCAAACCCACCTCAGCCCCGGGCAGAGCAGAGGGGAAGCACCAAGGTGTGAGGCTGAGCACAGCCCTTGCAGGCACGAGGCAAAAAGAAGAAGAAAGAGGAAAGTTCTGGTGCTCTTGCCACGTCACTGCCACCCAAACACCCAACCAGTGAGCAAGGAGCTGCTCCCAGTGAGCTTAGAAGGTACTGTGGCACAATGACCTGTGGATCCTTGGTATTTTCCTCCAAAAGAGCCAGTTCTGGCCACAAAGCACCAGGCAGGGCTGCAGGGGCCCAGGGTGACACAGGCACCTCACCCCAACCAGCACCTGCTTCAGCAGCTCAGGCCCAGAAATGCCACCTAGAAACCTTCACAACCTGCAGCTCAAGGTGGCTCCTGGGGCAGCACCTTCCACCAGCAGGAGCTGCTACCACAGGCTCCCCTGCTGAAATCCCCCCCCAGTCCCTGCAACCACCCCAGAAAAATAAATACATTAACAATTCCCCTTTCCTGCTCCGAGCACAGCAAATAAAGAAGCTGAAGGGACAAAGCAAATGCTTGCAGGACTTGTGGCTCAGCAGCTGAGCCACACCTCTGCCAGGCAGGGTGACTCAGTGCTCCTGGCAGGGTGACACAGTGGCCTCAACAAGGACAGCATCACAGGGGCACCTGAGCCAGCCCTCAGCTGGGACAAACCCCCCCTGCTGTGTCCCTGTCCCCCCCAGCTGCAGGAATGTCACACAAGGGACACAGCAGTGCCACAGGGAGGGGACAGCCCAGCCCGTGCTGTCCCCAGCAGCATCTCCCCCCACAGCACAGCAGGAACTCCAGCCTGGCTTGCAGGGACACGGGGGTGTCTGCCAGAGCAGCACAGCTCAGACACCCAAGCACAGAGGAAAGCCCCAGAAGGAGCAATTCCTAACACAAGTGATTCATGGATAAATGATGGCCCAAGAATCAGCTTCAACAGACGAGCTGAATTATTCACATCATTAGCAGGTCACAGGGATGTTCCAGGAACATTTGCTAGGGAGAAGACAAAGCTCTGGAGCCTTTTGTGTCACCCACCATAGCAGGCTCCTCCTGGGAGCAGCTGGATTTTGCTTCAGGAACAGCAGATCTGTGATCCCTGGACCTGCAAGTTTCACCTCGATGGCAGCACCTGGGGGTGCACAAGGAGGAAGGAGCCCCACTCCATGCAGATCACCCAAGGTTGGTGGGTCACCCCAGGTTAGTGGGTCACCCCAGGTTGGCAGCACCACCCACACTCCAGCTGCCAGCTCCAGGCAGGGACACAGTGAGCAGGACCTGGCCAAGCCCAGTGCACCCACCACACCCCCTGGGAAGGATGCACCTTCCCCCCTGAGCACATCCCCCTGGCTCTCAGGCACACTCCAGCCCCTGAAGGAAAACAAACCTGTTTCAACAAGCGTGGAGGAGCCTCCACCTGCTCCCCAGCAGCTGGGCAGCAAGGAGGTCAACATTCACAAGCCCCAACACAATTTCAAGCCAGGCAGCTTCATGTTGTCCTTCAAGAATGGTGCAATAAGTCCCACATTTAGTGTGTGCCCTTGATGTGGAGCTGCAGTGTCTTTATTGTCCTTCTCCCAAGGGCTAAATGTGCCCATGCCCTGCTGGAGAGCCAGGAGCACAAAGCAAGCTACCCAAATCAGCCTCCAGGACAAGGGCTCTCCTGCACATCTTTACCTCACCAGTGCTCCGGGAGGAACAATTCAGAACCCCAAGGAAGTGAGAGGAGTTGAACTCAAGAGGCAAATCCAGCGTGGGCAGCTCAACGTCCTGGTGCCACCTCCACCCTCTCCAAAGAGGCACCCAGCCAAGACATGACCTGTTCTCCTCCCTGCCCCACCTGCACCTTGAGCAATTAGCCAAGAAGCACGAGGGCAACCAAATGAAGCCTGGTGAGGCTGCAGAGGGGCCCCAGGAGAGCCCAGGCAGAGCTGAGGAGGAGGAGGATGCTGTACTTACCCCCGCAGCGAAGCCCAAGCTGCCATCCAGGATCCGCCTCTGCAACCAAGAGAACAAAGAGAAGACACCTCATTTACTCCCAGCAGAAGCAGGGGAGAGCAACCAGGCCACAAATCATGTGGAGGGGGGGAAGCTGGCTGCACCCAGAGAACCTTCTCCCCATGGCATGACTGCTGTGCTTTGAGGCAAGAGCTGTGCTCCTGGTGCAAAGCCCCGAGGTGATGGCACCCACCATCACCCAGAGCAGCCCAGCTCCCTCAGCCCACCAGCACTGGGAAAAATGCTCCAAGGATACTGAAAGGTAAGACAGAAACTCTCCTGTCCATCTGTGCACACTGCCCTGCACTTCCCCTCCTGGAAGGTTTGGATTCCTCTAAGAACCTGCTGCTACAGCCCAAGCCATCAGCCTTCCCACAGCCCAGCACGTGTCCTGCCCCCCATCACTCCCAGGGCAGTTTTTCTTCTTTAGCACATCTCCCTCCCCCAGGAAGAAAACAAATGTGCAAAGGGAATCTCACTTTGCAACAAACTCCTGAATAAATCATAATAAGAGACGCATAAATAATAAATTAATCCAGGCAATCTTGAGCACAACAACAAGGGGGGGGCCTCTAATTTTGGAATGTAAGATGATTTAACAATCAGCATTTTGCTCATTTTGGGCACAGGGTGACCCAAATCCTGCACCAGAGAAACCAGGTTACAGAACCTGCTGTTCCAAGCACAGGGCCCTGCCTGCAGCTCTGCCCCATCTCCCAAACACCATGAGCTGTGCTACAGCACATACCACAGCCTGCAGCCAGGAATTTGCTTCCCTTCCCTTCTTCTGTGTCAACACACAGGAAAGAAACGAGCTGGATTTTTCCTCCCCCTGCCCCAGGACCTCCCAAAGCCAACGTCAAATCCCTTGGGCTTGGACCCAGGTGGCCAAAGCCACCCAGGGGCTCCGGGCAGCTTCGTGCCTCAGATCCCAGGACGTGGCCCAGGGAGAGAGGACATGGCCCAGGGACAGAGGCCTGGATCCCAGGACGTGGCCCAGGGACAGAGGCCTGGATCCCAGGACGTGGCCCAGGGACAGAGGCCTGGATCCCAGGACATGACCCAGGGACAGAGGCCTGGATCCCAGGACGTGGCCCAGGGACAGAGGACATGACCCAGGGACAGAGGCCTGAATCCCAGGACATGACCCAGGGACAGAGGCCTGAATCCCAGGACATGACCCAGGGACAGAGGCCTGAATCCCAGGACATGACCCAGGGACAGAGGCCTGGATCCAAGGACGTGGCCCAGGGACAGAGGCCTGGATCCCAGGATGTGGCCCAGGGACAGAGGACATGACCCAGGGACAGAGGCCTGGATCCAAGGACGTGGCCCAGGGACAGAGGCCTGGATCCCAGGATGTGGCCCAGGGACAGAGGACATGACCCAGGGACAGAGGCCTGGATCCCAGCACCCACCTGCCCACTGGAAAACACAAAGACCAGTGCAGAGCCAGCTGCTGTCAGCCCCCAGGTGAGCAGCGTTCCCAGCACCGCCTGCAGCACCGGCCCCTGCCCGGGGATCATGCTGACCTAGGAGAGACCAGGTGTGTCAGGAGAAGGGCTTAAACACAAAGAACATCCCTCCCCCCCCAATTCCTCCCTGCCCACCAGGGAACTGCTCCAGGGCCCTCCCCACCGGAGGGCACAGAGGGAGTTTAACCCCCCTCCCTGCAGCACCCGCTGGAGTTCCCCTCTGAATCCCAGTTTTGCAGCTCAATCCGCAGGCCCCAAAGGGCCAGGACACAGCCCAGCCCATCAGCTCCATTCTGCCTCAGCCCCCCTCCCCTCCAGGGCAGCACCAGGGCAGAGCAGCTGTGGAGAAGCCCAGAGAAGGGGGCTCAAACCTCAGGTGCTTTGTCCCACACCCCCGGGGGGTCCCCAGGGATGTGCCCGATGCCCCACTCGCGGGTGACACTTTCCTGTGCCCAAAAACCCCCCCGTTTCACCGGCGTGGAAGGCAAAAGCCCGCACAGCATCAAGCGGAAAGGGGAACCAGGGTCGGGATGGGGCAGCAGAGCCCCAGGAGCAGGGCAGGGGGCCCAGCCCGGGGAGCAGCGCTGCTGAGGCAACACCCCCATGTGCACAGACACGGGCAGGTCGGTGTGGAAAAGCACACGCGTGATTAGACACGCGTGTGCCAACATTTAAGACGCGCACGTAATTACACACCTGCAAAGACACACACACCCCTGCACACAATAAGAGATACACACGCTATTGGCTTCCTCCCCCTCGCAGGGCTCCCCGAACCCCCCGCCAAGCCCCGCAGAGGGGGTGCCCGGGTCAGACCCCTGCCCAGGGAGGGAGACCCTCCCCCTCCTAC
>NW_009954140.1:6131243-6132244 GCF_000747805.2 Chaetura pelagica
AGGACATGACCCAGGGACAGAGGCCTGGATCCCAGGATGTGGCCCAGGGACAGAGGACATGACCCAGGGACAGAGGCCTGGATCCCAGCACCCACCTGCCCACTGGAAAACACAAAGACCAGTGCAGAGCCAGCTGCTGTCAGCCCCCAGGTGAGCAGCGTTCCCAGCCCCGCCTGCAGCACCGGCCCCTGCCCGGGGATCATGCTGACCTAGGAGAGACCAGGTGTGTCAGGAGAAGGGCTTAAACACAAAGAACATCCCTCCCCCCCAATTCCTCCCTGCCCACCAGGGAACTGCTCCAGGGCCCTCCCCACCGGAGGGCACAGAGGGAGTTTAACCCCCCTCCCTGCAGCACCCGCTGGAGTTCCCCTCTGAATCCCAGTTTTGCAGCTCAATCCGCAGGCCCCAAAGGGCCAGGACACAGCCCAGCCCATCAGCTCCATTCTGCCTCAGCCCCCCTCCCCTCCAGGGCAGCACCAGGGCAGAGCAGCTGTGGAGAAGCCCAGAGAAGGGGGCTCAAACCTCAGGTGCTTTGTCCCACACCCCCGGGGGGTCCCCAGGGATGTGCCCGATGCCCCACTCGCGGGTGACACTTTCCTGTGCCCAAAAACCCCCCCGTTTCACCGGCGTGGAAGGCAAAAGCCCGCACAGCATCAAGCGGAAAGGGGAACCAGGGTCGGGATGGGGCAGCAGAGCCCCAGGAGCAGGGCAGGGGGCCCAGCCCGGGGAGCAGCGCTGCTGAGGCAACACCCCCATGTGCACAGACACGGGCAGGTCGGTGTGGAAAAGCACACGCGTGATTAGACACGCGTGTGCCAACATTTAAGACGCGCACGTAATTACACACCTGCAAAGACACACACACCCCTGCACACAATAAGAGATACACACGCTATTGGCTTCCTCCCCCTCGCAGGGCTCCCCGAACCCCCCGCCAAGCCCCGCAGAGGGGGTGCCCGGGTCAGACCCCTGCCCAGGGAGGGAGACCCTCCCCCTCCTAC
>NW_009954140.1:6132561-6134003 GCF_000747805.2 Chaetura pelagica
CAAGGGGCGTTGTCACCCCCGGGTGCAGCGAAACCCCCCCCAGGGCTGCTTGGGGACCCCCGGCATGAAGGCAGCTCCTGGGGTTGGGGTGCCCTGAGTGCGTTCCTCCCTGCCAACCAGCGGCTCCTGGCCCCGTCATCAGTGTGATGAGCTGTGTCTGCACATTTAGCAGCCAGAGGCTGCACCTGAGGGCTCAGCACACGGCAGCCCGCTGGAAAATAAACCCCTCACCCATCGCTGCTGGGATCCAGCACATGCACCAGGCACCACTGGGTGCTCCCCACCCAGTGATGTCCCCTCAAACCAGCATCACGGGGCACGTGGTGGCCAAACCTGCAGCCCCAGAAGGGCTCGGGCAGGAGCAGCTCCAGCCCCAGCTCCTCCCTGGCAGCTCGGTGGCCTTGGCAGGGGGTGTCAGTGCAGAGGGAGCCAGGCCAGCCTTGGGATCACTGGGGCCTCCTGCTTGTGCCACACCAGGAGGTGGCAGAAGGACACGTCCAGCTCTTTTGCATCACAACCCTTATTTATTAGTGTTTATCTTTGAACAGCCTTTGATCAGCCTCCCCTGCCACAGCTGGAAAAGGTCAAAGCCATTTGAAACCTCCCTGATTTAAGATTTAATCAGTCTCCCCCTGTAATTGTCTGCATCCTTCATTAGCTCCCACAGCCAGGCAGATGCAGGTGCCAGCTGGGAGGGACGTGGGGACAGAGCAAATGGAGCTCCCCTTGCCACCCCGGGGCTCCCCAGCCAGTCGTGACAGAGGCACTGGCAGGGCTGGGGACAGCTGGTGACTCGGTGGGGCTGGCCCTGGGGACACTGCCCTGACACAGGTGGCCTGGGGGTGGCTGGCAGGGATGTCTCTGCCCGGGGACGTGTGGGCAGCCCCGGGCAGTGGGCACAGCTGGTGATGGCAGCCAGGCTGCCAGCAGAAGCATCAGCAGTTACTTGCAGTCCCTAAAATGCACTTTAAAACCGGCACAAAGGACACAAATTCTTGTGCAATGTCTGTCACTGAGGTGTGTGAGATGCTGCAAGGGGCAGCTCTGGGGAGCCCCAAGGCCACCCAGGGCCCAAATCCCTTCCTTCTGATGCAGGGAAGCTCCTTAGGGACGCCCAGGGTGGCTGTGGCAGGGCAGAAGGAGCAGAGAGACCTGTCCCAGCAGAGCCATGGTCTGGGGCACCACAGGCTGGGGGTGGTTGGGAGATGCCCAAGATGTTCCTCTGCTCCCTTTTGCACGGGCTGGGCTCCTTCCCAACACAAATAAGCCCGTGTCGAGCTGGAGCAGCGGCCAGACCCAGCCTGGAGCCACCCCAGGGTGGCTGCCGGGGGAACAAGGACATCCAGAGATACCCTGGGAACGGGGCTCGGGAGCAGCAGCAGGGCCAAGCCACCTCCATCCCACCTCCATCCCACCCAGCTCTGGGCACTGGGCACTGTCAC
>NW_009954140.1:6134259-6136861 GCF_000747805.2 Chaetura pelagica
CCCCCTCGCAGGGAGCATCCAACCCCCCCAGAAACCTGCATCCCACCAGGTCCGGGTGCTGCAGGGTCCTCTCCCCGCCCCGGGTGCAGGTGGAGGCGCCGGGGCCTCTCCCTCCCCATCAATCACGGCTGCAGACACAGATTAGATCAGGTCCAGCCTGGTTCTGCCCTGCCTGGGGGTGAAGGGAGATGGTCCAGGCCTGTTTGTCTGGCTAATTAGCAGAAAGCAAAGCCTCCCCCCATTCCAGGCATCCTTGTCTTTGAGCCAGTAGCCTCCAGCCAGGCTTCAGCAGAGCCACTAAAGCTGCTCTGTGCTTTTGGGCTGGAGACAGGGAGGGAAAGGAGAGGGAAAGGGCAGTGCCACCCAAAGCACCCATGGGACACGCCCCAGGCATCCCCCCAGGGACCTGTCCCCCAGCACAAAGAGGATCTGGACCAATTACTTTTTTTATATCAGTCATTAACAGAGGTGACAAGAGAGAACAGCAGAAGGGCTGCAAGCAGGGGCTCTCCTGTGGCACCCACTTGGGACCTGAAAATGGGTGACAGGCCCCATCTCTCCCTCAGCAGGAGAGGAGAGCTCAGGACGAGTGAGCTGTGTGGGAGCAAACCCTTCCCCTCCTGACTGCTGGGGAATGGCAGCTGCCTCCCAGTGCCCCCAGTTCCCCTCTGCCATCAGAGAGCCCCACCAGTCCAGCACAGCCTCCTCCAGTCCTGCCAAATGCCAGAGATCTCCCCGTATCGGGGAGAAAGGGCGGCTCACCCTGCCCCTCTGTTGGCAGCCAAAGCCCCAGCTCCTTACAACACTCCTTTCCAGGACAGGGGTCGAAAGTGCTTGTTTTCCACGGGGAGTCTTGCAGAACAGCTGGGAGTGGATGGCAGGAAAGTTGGAAGGAGTTTAAAAACTGCTTTGTGGTCACGTAATCCCCGTGCCCCTCTCCCATGGGTGGAATCGGCCGCTGGGGCCGTGTGGGAAGAGGCTGTGAGTTTATCCTCTGTCCAGCCCTGCCAGTAAATTGCTTCCCAGCAGAGTGGAGGCTTCCCAGGCTAAAGGACAAAGAGGAGTTTATCTGCCAGCACCAAACCAGCTGCTGGGGTAAGATAATGTCTGTCCAAACCAGGGACCACCCGGAGGCACAGGGCAGACCCTACACTATAACACAACCCTCAGTCTTAGCAGGATGAAAATACCTTCCAAAAGCTCCAGCACAGCTTCCCAGTGCAGCTCTCTGCTGCTGATCACTGCTCACGGAGTGGACACCAGCTCAGATCAGCCCTTTGAATCTCCCAAGCCCATCGTTTCGGTAGCTTTTGGGTTTTTTAATGAAGACCAGACCTGCTTTTAGCCAAACAAACTGACTTGCCACGAGCAAGACTTGCTGCACGCCGGGGGACTCGAGGGATGTGGCAGTGCCACCTCTCCAGGGGTGAAATGGCAGGAGGCAGTGCTGGCAACGTGCAGAGAGAGCCAGGCTCGACATTGGCCCCTCCTGCTGCTGGTGCGGGTTTGAGGGAAGGGGACGCTCAGGACATCCCTTCTGGGCACAGGAACCAGCTGAGAGAAGATAAAACCGCAGTGAAAAGGTCACAAGGCATGAGAAGCCTCTCGAGGGGCACCCTGGCTCCCACACCCCCCCCGTCCCTGCCGTCGGGGAACATCCCTGCTCTGCCTGCTGTTCCGGCGCTGCTCCCCGGGTCCACGGGCAGCCATCCCGCCTGGAGCATCCCAGGGAGCTGCCCCGGGGGGGCTTGCCCGGGTGACACAGAGAGCCAGTCTCAATCTGTATCAGCCAAACCACCTTCTCCCCTGTCACCCTCCTCACACGTTTTTACAGGGATATTAATTTCCACACCATTTGTTCCAGGAGAGCTTTTTCCAGCTCCTAAAGATTGATGAGGCAGTTGATGATTCTCACTCATGCTCCAGGACCTGGTGTCTCCAGATCCACCTTGGGAAGTGGATGAACAAGTGCAAACGAGAACCTCCCAGCCCCTCTTGCCACCATCAGCCACCTCACTCTGGGCTCTTTGTTCCAAGTCACTCTTAATTTCCTGCTTTCCATTGTCTCTCTGATAAGTGATGGAAAAGGGGGGGGGAAGGAGTAGCGATTATTTAATTGTTTTCAGGATTTCAAAGAAACCAGAGCAGGGGTTCTCTCCCCCAGACCTCTCCTTTTGAGTCTTCCTCCTGTCACCATTACTGGGTAACTGCAGAGGCAGAAGCCGCCCCTATTGCACAAGAGAGACCCAGAGACCCCAGAGACCCCAGGCCCCTGGGCAGTCCCCACACCAGCTCCCTGGGCTGTTCCCACCCCCAGGAGCCCTCCTTGCCTTGCCCTCGGTGGAAAGTGCAAACCCCTTGGGCCGAGGTCCCCCCAAGCTTCCCGAGAGACTCTGTGATTCTCAGAAACCTCTTGGGGGTCTCCAGCTGGGGTGACAGCGTGGCCGTTGCCCTGCCCTTCCCCTCCTGGGGACACCAGGAGCAGCTGAGCCTTTTGCAGCATCACTGGAACCGAGATGTTTCTGGAGCAGGTGCCGGGGAGAGCAAGGTGGGCAGGGCGGGCAGAGCAGGGTGGGCAGAGCAGGGTGGGCAGAGCAGGGTG
>NW_009954140.1:6137466-6139977 GCF_000747805.2 Chaetura pelagica
GGGGGGGCGGCTCCTCCGACCCAGCTCATCCTCCACCGGAGCCGTCCGAGCTCGGGGTGTCTGTCCCGTCCCGGGTGGCCGGGAAGGGGTCGAGGCACCCGCACCCCCGAACGGCGAGGCAAGGGGGAAGGTTTTCTTTCCCCCAGCGCTCGGTGCTCCCGGTGTCGGCGGTACCCAGCCGGGAATCCGCGGTTGGGTTTTGGGAGTCAGAGGGACTCCGGTAGCGCTGGAGTCGGGAGGAGCTGCGATGTGTCCAGGCAGAAACATCCCCGGAGGGGGGAGGTGGTTTGGGGAAAACCCCTCCAGGGAGCATCTCTCCCACTGAGCTCGGCAGCAGGATGGGCAAGTCCTCCCCAGGAATCGCTTCATTTCTCTGATCTGATTTCTAGAATCTTCTCCTCTCTCCCCAGAGCAAGAGAAGATGACATCTCAGCTCCTCTGAACCAGCAGTGCCCAGGGACCAGCAGAGCCATGGAGCTGGAATACGAGCTGCCCAACGCCACCGCCTTCTGGTTCTCCCCAGCTTCCCCTTTTGACAACTTCTCGGTGGAGGTGCCCACCAACGCCTCACAGAACATCACGGGCCAGCACTTCGACCTGACCAGCAATGCCATCCTCACCTTCATCTACTTCGTGGTCTGCATCATAGGGCTGTGCGGCAACACGCTGGTCATCTACGTCATCCTCCGCTACGCCAAGATGAAGACCATCACCAACATCTACATCCTCAACCTGGCCATCGCAGACGAGCTGTTCATGCTTGGCCTGCCCTTCCTGGCCATGCAGGTTGCCCTGGTTCACTGGCCCTTTGGCAAAGCCATCTGCAGAATTGTAATGACGGTCGACGGGATCAACCAGTTCACCAGTATCTTCTGCCTGACGGTTATGAGCGTTGACCGGTACCTGGCTGTCGTCCATCCCATCAAATCTGCCAAATGGAGGCGACCCAGGACAGCCAAAATGATCAATGTGGCCGTTTGGGGTGTCTCCCTGTTGGTGATCATGCCCATCATGATTTATGCTGGGGTGCAGCATAACCACGGCAGGAGTAGCTGCACCATCATCTGGCCAGGAGAGTCGGGTGCTTGGTACACGGGCTTCATCATCTATGCCTTCATCTTGGGCTTCCTGGTGCCTCTCACCATTATCTGTCTTTGCTACTTGTTCATCATTATCAAAGTCAAGTCTTCAGGCATCAGAGTGGGCTCCTCCAAGAGGAAAAAGTCTGAGAAGAAAGTCACCAGGATGGTCTCCATTGTGGTTGCTGTCTTCATCTTCTGCTGGCTCCCCTTCTACATCTTCAATGTCTCCTCAGTCTCTGTCCTGATTGTGCCCACACCTGTCCTCAAGGGCATGTTCGACTTCGTGGTGGTCCTCAGTTATGCAAACAGCTGTGCCAACCCCATCCTTTATGCCTTTTTGTCTGACAACTTCAAGAAGAGCTTCCAGAACGTCCTCTGCCTGGTGAAGGTCAGTGGCATGGACGAGGCAGACCGAAGTGACAGCAAGCAGGACAAATCCAGGCTCAACGAGACCACAGAAACCCAAAGGACCTTGCTCAATGGTGACCTGCAGACGAGCATCTGAGCAGACAGTGGGGTTGTCCTTCCTCTGCTCTTCTCTCCCCACCTGCTTCCAACTGGCAGTGGCACATATGGAACAGGGGCAGGAGTGCCAGCTTAGGGAACAGCAGTGCACACATGGATGGGTGACAGGAGTCCTCGTCTGGGCTCCTCCTGAGCTGCTGGTGGGTTGATTTTCAAGTGCTGGCAAGGATAATGGATCAAGAGGAGCTGCCTCGCCGGGAAAACAAAGACAACTTGTAGCAATGCAGCACGTTTCAACACCAAAGTGCCACCGTGGGCCACGGCCATCCCCAGGGTGGCTCTGCTGGCTTCCCTACTGTTACCCTCGGGGCTTGTTTGCTTTGGGTGCTCTGCCCAGAGTGGGCGCTTTCACATGGACACACACACAGTGGGGTGACTTCAGGAGGAGGCCATGGATGTGTGCCCGTGTGTGCCACTGTGGAGATGCACCATCTCATAGCCAAGACCTGGTGGGAACTCCCTGCAGAGCCCACGCATGCTCCTGCAGTCGCCCCCTCCCCGAGGAGACAAGGATATTGAGGGTTGCATTTTGCCTGGTTTATAAATGACTCCGATCCCCCCTCCCCCCAAACCCCCTGCTGCTGTTTGACTGCAGCATCCCCAGGGGCCACCCTGCCCAGAGGTGACACACCAGAGCCAGGGCTCTGCCACCCCGGCAGCCCCTCTGCTCTCACCACACTTCTCCTGTGCCTCCTCCAGCCCTGCCATCTCCCTCAGCAGGAGAGCCCTTTCCCTTCTCCCGCCGGGACGTCACCTCCTCGCAGGTTTTCTCCTCAGATGAAGGATTTCCCTTTTTTTTCCTCCCGAGCAGCTGCTGTCCCTCCACATCTGCTCGCCGTCAGTCCCACGCTGTGCGGGCAGCCGAGACCGCTGCTCTCCCTGGGGAACCGCGCCCCGCCTGGCT
>NW_009954140.1:6140557-6145358 GCF_000747805.2 Chaetura pelagica
GAACGCGAGCCTTTAAGGTGGAGAAACCAGCCGGGGCTCGCTCACCCTCCCCTCCCCATCCCATCCCAGCAGCCGTGGAGCCTCCACCTCGGGCTACAAGCGGCGGGGGAGGCGAGGATGAGCGTTCCCCGAGACACCTGCTTTGGGGTCCCACCTGGCTCAGCCACACACCCTGACTCAGTGCTCCGAAAGCACCGGCTCTGGGAGAAGTTTTCCCACGTCCCTGCCCGGGGCACCCCAGGTCCTGCTGTGTCCCCCTCAGCACCCCAAAAGGGCTCAGTGCCAGGCTCCGCACCCGCTCCCCAGCGCAGCTCTCAGACACCAGCTCCGCAGACACAGCGCAGGGCTTGGGGGCTTTCTGAGGAGCAAAGCTGAATATTTTCGGCCTTTATTTCCTTTTAAACATTTACTGCTCCTGTGAGGAGCCGGTGTCGCGCCCGCGGAGGCAGCGCTGGGGCTGGGGGGGACTGGATGGGGGCGGCGGGAGCCCTCGGTGAGGATGAGGTGTCACAGCTGCAGCGACTTGGGGTGTTTCATATCTGGGGGGGGCGGCGAGGGAGTTACCTGTGAGGACAGCAGGGGAGAGGGGGCTTGGAGCCCCCTGCCTACCGTGGGGGCTGACGTTCGCAGCCCCCAGCAGCAGGGACAGCTCCACACCTCACAGCAGTCCTGCGGCAGGAGCAGGCAAGCCCCGGCAGGAGCAGCCGGGCTGATGCGGGGGGAGATGCCAGATCCCGGCCGTGCATCCAAGGAGTCTCCAGCAGGAGCCCCCGGCCGGGACCGTTCCCTCTCTGTGCTGCTTTGACGTTGCAAACACGGGAAGCCCGGGTTTCTAGCCCTGGGAAGGACCCGTGTCCGGCAGCGCATGTGCCCAGGTCAGCGTTGTCCTGGCAAATCCCCCCGGCAGTGACATTTGTGGCAGCTCAGAGCTGTGGTCTGAAACACCCCGTGTCCCCCTTTGCACCCAGAGGCTCTCCCGGGCTGGGAATAACCGGGCTGCAGGTGAGGAGCAGGGGAAGCAGAGGTGCCTCCACATCCCAAAGGCCACCTGCTTAGGGCAGGAGGAGACTCCCGAGGGGCGCCAGGGCACCCCACAGCCACCCCACTGCAGCTCACCTCAGGAGAAAGGGCAGGAGAGAGAAATACGGAGCGAGCAGGGGAGGGAACTGCAGCACAACGCCGGCAGTAAAACCAGCAAAATAAAACCTTCTGCTGGTTCAGTGCTGACTAATAAACAGCGGCACCATTGCTGCTGCGAGTAACAAAGTTTTCTTGCCCAGCCACTTAATTTTAGTGGGAACTTGACCTCATATTGGGACTGCTCTGAGAAGCCCGGCGGGGCTGCTGGCAGTGTAACGAGAAACCGGAGCGAGCAGGCTGATCCTGCGAGCGCTGAGCGGCCCCGCTGCACACACAGACTGTCCCCAGGCAACTGAGACTGATCCCAGCTCCCACCTGCCCGGCTGGAGCAGCAGGGACGGATTTACCACAAATGGGAGGTGATGAGAAGCAGAAACCTGCCTGTCCCATAGAGCTCCCCTGGATGGCAGGAGGAGGGATCTGATCCCACGTTCCTTGGAGAAGGTTGCTTTGCTGTGGGGCTGCCTCAGCTGGGGCTCTCACGGGGGTGTTTGCAGTGGGTCACTCTTATAAGCGACTGCCAGTCCTGACACCTGCATGGACCCCCCAAAGCCTGTGAGAAGTCAAGTCCCCTTCCCCTCCCTGCCACTGCCTTCCCCCTGTGCAGACAAGGAGCCCCAGCTTCCCACCGTGTCGACCTCGGACCAAGCCTGGCTCCTGGCACTGCGATGGCCAGTGCTTGATGGCCAAACCCTGCTCTGATGGGCAGGGAGAGGCTGGGTTTGGACCTGGAGCCTTCCTGTTCCACCTCTAGAACTCCTGACATCAGCACCAAAGCTGCCTTGGACTCCTTTAAAATAACCATCTCTTAATGAACCCCACTGTCTGACTCTGGAGGGCTTCCCTGACTCTGTCCCGACAGGAAGAGCTTTCTCTTTGATGAAGACTCCACAGCCCCTTCCCTCCTGGAGCCCCAGAGACACAGGTGACCTGTGCAGCCTGCAATGCCCAGCCAGCTCCATCCCCTGCTCCGGAAGCTGCGAGGCTCCGGATCTGTGCTGCTGCTGCTTTGGAGCTGGGTTTGACTCTCACATCTCAGGGGGTTGTTTCAGCCCTTGCTGTGAACAAGCTGACTCCAAACCTCTCAGGGAGAAACCTCCACCCCCTCTGCTGGGGCTGCACCAGCTGCAGGCTCTGCCCGGGGCTGCTCCAAGGGGGAATCTCCAGGAAGGCAGGAGCAAAGGGCAGAGCCGACCCCAAACCAGCCTCCCTGCTGCTAAGTCTGAAACGAGAGCTGCTGCTTCCCCACCCCAGGACACCTCTGCCCTTCCCTGCCAGCCTCTGACCCCCAGGCTCACACCTGGGTCTCCTGCTGGATTTCAGCCCTCTCCCTGCTTGCTTCAGGACTACAAAAAGCCAGGGCAGGGCAGCCAGGCTGCAGCATCGTGACCAGAAGGAGAGGAAGGACGCAGAGCCTGGGCAACCTGGCCGGGAGGGAAGGGGCAGGTGATTGTACATAGATGTAGATACTGGACATGCAAAAGGTTTTGTGATACTGACACTGTGGAGACACTGCAGCCCGTGTTCTGCTGTGGCTGCAGATCAGCCCCTCCTTGTGCACACAGGAGGGAGTCAGACCCAGCCCCTCGGGGGTCCCCTGGCTCCCCCCCACATGCCGGGCAGCTGGTGGCACCACACAGGGACCCCAGAGGCTGCTCCCACATTGACAGGAGACTTCTGCAGGGTGAGGGAAGGGGAGATTTGGTCTCTACTAAATGCAAGAGCCCTTCCCTGCCAAGCTGGGAATGACCTGGGGGTTACACCCCCCCAAGCAGCATTGCACTGCCCCCCTCCTGTACATACACCCCTCTGTACCTGTAGCTGTTGTGTGTACTGTGCATGGGTCTGCTGTCCAGCACATTGTGACTGGAACCCACCCGAGAGTTTTTCTCTGCTGTAAGTCTTGCTTTCCTCTGTATAAACTGGGTTTTTTTGGTGTGGAACTAAGCCTTCCCCAGGGAAAGGCTCCCGACTGCCACGGTCTGTGCCACAGGGAGGGAGTCACAGAAGGGGTGAGAGGGAAGTAAAAGAGTTTTCCTACAGTTTCTGACTCTCTGTGTGTGTCAGTGCTGGGCAGGAGCAGCAGGGTATGACCAAGGCTTGGATTCCTCCCTGGGAGAAGAAAAGGCACCGACCCTGGGGTCCCACCACGGCACAACTCACACTCAGTCCCTCTCCCAAAACCACTTCTTCCCCTCCTCTCTATTCCTGTTGGTGAACAACAACACACAGTTGCCGGGCAGCTGGTGGCACCACACAGGGACCCCAGAGGCTGCTCCCACATTGACAGGAGACTTCTGCAGGGTGAGGGAAGGGGAGATTTGGTCTCTACTAAATGCAAGAGCCCTTCCCTGCCAAGCTGGGAATGACCTGGGGGTTACACCCCCCCAAGCAGCATTGCACTGCCCCCCTCCTGTACATACACCCCTCTGTACCTGTAGCTGTTGTGTGTACTGTGCATGGGTCTGCTGTCCAGCACATTGTGACTGGAACCCACCCGAGAGTTTTTCTCTGCTGTAAGTCTTGCTTTCCTCTGTATAAACTGGGTTTTTTTGGTGTGGAACTAAGCCTTCCCCAGGGAAGGGCTCCCGACTGCCACGGTCTGTGCCACAGGGAGGGAGTCACAGAAGGGGTGAGAGGGAAGTAAAAGAGTTTTCCTACAGTTTCTGACTCTCTGTGTGTGTCAGTGCTGGGCAGGAGCAGCAGGGTATGACCAAGGCTTGGATTCCTCCCTGGGAGAAGAAAAGGCACCGACCCTGGGGTCCCACCACGGCACAACTCACACTCAGTCCCTCTCCCAAAACCACTTCTTCCCCTCCTCTCTATTCCTGTTGGTGAACAACAACACACAGTTGTTCACCCTTGGGGTGGTCTCAGCTTTGGAGAGTCCATGCAGCAGGAGAGCTGCATTTGCCAAAACCCCCCACAAGATCACTGGTCAGCACAAACACTGAAATACAGACACATCTGTGCCAGCATCAACCCCTAAACCAGATGGGTCACAGGGAAAGCACGACCACTCTGCAAGGGGCCACAGAAACTCAGTCAGCAACTCCAGCACCTCCAGGCTGGTGGTGATGGGATCAGGGCCTGTCAAGTGCCATCACTGGAAGTTTAATCACCTGCAGACACCAGCAGCAGGAGAGGGTGTGGACACACGGGTGTATTTGCTTAGAGAAGAGGTGCATTAAGATGTAAAGAAATATGCTCTGCTATAAACTGAAGTCCAGCTCTGGGGCAGCTGCTCAGGCTTTGCCACCAACAGCTTGGGTGCAAATAAACCCCTTCACTCCTCAACACCTGGGAACCTACCCTTCCCCTCCCCAGCTCACAGCACCAACTGGGGTTTGTGGGGTTTAAACACAACTTCTCCCAGCAAAGCCCCTTGCACTGTCGCTGCCTGGAGCAGCACCCGGTGCCAGGCAGGCGGGTTGGGTCTGGGGGTTCTGGCCAGGTGTGTGTTTCACTCTGCGCACACACAGACCAGGGTTTCTGTCAGAAAACACTTAAGTCTTCACAGCAAGGCAGGTAAGAGAAAGGCAGCACCAGCCCTGGGAAGGCCCCGCAAACAAACCCCCAGCCCTGCTGGTCTCGTTCTGCCCCCTCAGGGTGAAAATCCTGGCGCTGCTGCCCAGGGCAGGCGCTGCAGGAGCCGCACGGG
>NW_009954140.1:6146582-6155563 GCF_000747805.2 Chaetura pelagica
CTGCCCCTGCTTCTGTCTGGGGAAACTACCGCCCTGGCTCAGTGGGGTGTCACTTAACCAAGCCTGAGTAGCTCAGGCAAGCAGCAAGACCAGTGACTCTCCAGCTCATTCCCTTGTCAGATCCACCATCCTGCAGGAGAGCAAGTCCCTCCTGAAGAGCCAGACCGTGTCAGACCAAGCGGTGGCAGAAGCCCTGTGTGCCATCATGCTTCTGGAGGACAGCTCTCCACGCCAGGCCCTTGCTGACTTCCTCCTGGCCAGGAAATTGGCCATTCAGCAGCTTCTCAACCAGCCACACCACGGTCAGTAGGATGGGCTGCCTCCTTTTTCAAGTCAGGGGAGCCCCCTTCACTTCATCTCCCTCTCACCCCACAGAAGAGTCCCATAAAGCTCATGATGGGGGGGAGATGCAGCCACATTGTGCTACCACAGCAGCAAAATGTCACCAAAATTAATAGTGCTCAAGGCCTTAAGCCAAGCCCACCTGTTTACAGGGAAGAAGTGGTGCCTGGGGCTGAGTCTTTTGTCCTCCAGCCCTTCCCTGGAAGGTTTCACTAGCCCCACAGGGTTGCTCACACCTCAGCTGAAAAGCTTTTCTTTGCAGGTGCAGGTATAAAAGCTCAGGTGTGTTCACTGGTGGAGCTGCTAACCACCACCCTGTACCAGGCTCATGCTGTCTTCTACACCCTGCCTGAAGGGACACCACCAGATCCTGCCCTGCCCTGTGGCTTGCTCTTCTCCACCCTGGAGAGCACCACAGGCCAGCACCCAGCAGGTGAGCACCCCTGCATTGGACCTCTGCCTGCCCATGTTTGCAGGCAGGAGGTCACCCCTCTGTGCTTCCAGGGAGAGGTGGGGTTCTGGAAGAGGAGATGAAGCTGAGCAGCTGGTTTAAGTACCTCCCGGAGTCTGTGGTGGAGTTCCAGCCAGCCCTGCGCACCCTGGCACACCCCATCAGCCAGGACTACCTCAGGGACACCCTGCAGAAGTGGATCTCCATGTGAGTCTTGACTCTCTCCCCCCTTTGTAGGACTCTCGCAGACACCACAGGGCTTCCCTGCCACAAAGCCAAACCCAAGCTCACCTAACTCCTTACTCCAGCCAGGCTGTGCCTTCAGCTGCCTCCTTGC
Organism: Chaetura pelagica; assembly: GCF_000747805.2. Classification (NCBI taxonomy): domain Eukaryota; kingdom Metazoa; phylum Chordata; class Aves; order Apodiformes; family Apodidae; genus Chaetura; species Chaetura pelagica. Next base: position 6,147,713 of record NW_009954140.1, read on the forward strand.
CCAGCACCTCCTGTTCCCAGCAGGAAAGCAGCCAGAGGCAGCACAGCACCAGCACAGCACCAGCACAGCAGGGGGGGCCGACAAAGATGTTTGTCTCTTTGTCTCCAACAAATGAGCACAGAGTAAAGGAAAAGAAAATCCCCTTACCTGGCTCAGTTGGCTCCTGGTCCAGCACCTCCTTTCTCCTCACTGCCCTTCTGAGGGCTCTGTGGGGGCAGCCAGACCCTTTTATGGAGTTGGCAGCTCCACCCCTTCCCACCTGGCCTTGCCCTGATGAGGGGGCAGCCCCCCCTGCCCCTTCACAGCCTCTCAGACCTGTGTCATTATCCCATGCAACCAGCTGGTCCCTGCCTCAGCTACAGCCCCCCCATGGTGTGTTTCCCAGGCAACTCTTTCCAGAGCCCCCACCCACTTTCCCACCCTGCTGGTTTTCCAGGGGTGCCTTCCTCCCAGGTTCAACACCCTCCTCAGCCCAAGGTTGCTGCTGGTGGGCACAGGGCTTTCCTGGGGGGACCCAGTGTGGGGTCCAGGGTGCAGCCAAGAGGCAGAGGTACCTTCATCCCTGCAGGTGATTTCCCAGGCAGAGCCTCTTGCCAAGAGCTTAGGAACCCCCCCTTGATGTAGCCCATGTTCTCTCCTTCCTTCCTGGGGCTGTCTGAGCAGGTCAGACTGAAGTGAAACGTGTCCTTCAGGTGCAGTGAGGACATCAGGGCTGGGGTCAGCAACCTGCTGGTCTATGTGACCAGCATGAAGGGCCTTGCAGGGATCCGTGACGCCGTGTGGGAGCTGCTGACCAGCCAGACCCTCAGCCAGCACTGGGGGGCCGTGTGCCGGCGCCTGCTGGACCAGCCTGCTTCCTTCTGGGAGGACCTGCTGCAGCAGCTCTTCCTGGACAGGCTAGAGGTGGGTGGGAGCCTTTCTCTGTGCCCCCTTTTGGTATCTCCTGCAGCCCACTGGTGCTGTTGGTGTGTCAGTGAAGTGCTGAGTAAAAGGTGCTTTTTCATTCCCTTCTTCTTCTGCTCCTGCAGACACTGACCAAAGAAGGGTTTGACTCCATCTCAAGCAGCACCAAACAGCTTCTCACTTCAGCCTTGCAGGAGCTGGAAGCCAAGCCCAGCAGCTGTGCCCTCAGCAAGCCCATGCAGTTTGAACACAACGTGTCCCTGTTCCTGTGGTCAGAGAGCCCCACCGACCTGCCCCCCGACGCCGCCTGGCGCGGCACCTCCAGCCGCGGCCCCTCCGCCACCAGCGGCCTCTCCATGAAGGCCCAGGCCCTCACACCGTGTGTGCAGAGCTTCTGCTCGGCTCTGGACTCCAAGCTGAAGGACAGGTTGGACGACCTGCTGTCCTACCTGCCCACGGACCCCAAGGAGGCCGTGCCCACCCGCTCCGCCTTCGACCGCTTTGCAGACGCGGGCACCGTGGAGGGGCTGCTCCGGGAGCGCTGCCTCGCCTGCATCCACCACCTGCTGGGCTGCCTCCGGGAGGAGCTCCTGAGGGCCCAGGACCTGCTGCGTGGGCAGGGGGATGCTCCCAGGGATGCCAAGCTCAATGCTGTCCTCTTCATGGCCAGGCTCTGCCAGTCCCTCAGCGAGCTGTGCCCTCACCTGAAGCTCTGCATCCTGGGCCAGTCGGGCAGCACCGAGACAGGGCTGAAGGAGACACGTTCCACCAAGAAGCTGGGGAAAGGGAAAAGCCAGGAAGTGACCCCCGTGCAGGCCAAGTGGCAGGGGGTGAAGGCAGAGCTCCTGCAGCAGAGCCTGTTTGCTTACCAGATCTGGAGCTCGGCTGTCACCAAAGTAAGGAGCTGCTCCTCTTCCTCACAGCTGCTGCCTGCAGTCAGCGCTGCTGCCATGCTGCTCAGCCAGCCTGCAGGGGCAGGGCCTGCAGGGGCAGGAGGGGGTGGCAGCTTGGAGGTGGCATCCAGTGGGATGGTGTCCAGAAGATTCATCTAGGGAGGAGCAGGGGGACGTGGGAGGTCAGTCTCGGTAGGGTCCTCCTGTTAGAGCTGTCTGTCCATCTGACTGGAGCCTTTTCTGCTTGGCACTCCAGGGTCTGGTTCAGTCCTTCAGCCACACGTTGCTGCTCGACACGGCTGGCTCTGTCTTGTCCACAGCCACCAACTGGGATGAAATTGAAATTCAGGAGGAGACCGAGGCTGGGAGCAGCGTGACATCAAAGATCCGGCTGCCAGTGCAGGTACAAGAAATGTCTTCTTGGTGACCACAGAGACACGCTCTGCTGGGAGGAGGAAAGTGCTGGTTTCCAAACCCACTGCTTTGTCAAATGGTCCTGACCTGCTGTGGAGTTTGCCTGGTGTCAGGGGAAGGAAATTAGATAGTTGCTGCTGTATATTCCAATTGATAAGATTGGCCCAGATCCTGTAAATTGAGCCAAAGAAGGACTCGGGCCTGGTTTATACCAGATTTCATGGAAACTGGATGCACTGAAGGACAGGGCTACAACCGGTGGGACTGTGCAAAGCCCAAGGGAAGCAGGGCTTGCAGCTTTCCTTAGGTGTGGTGGTGCAGGAATGACACTGGCTGTGACAAAGCAGGTGGCAGTCATGAGGAGGGAGAGGAGAGCCAGGGCAAGAGTGAGTTCTGTGTTTGCACAGTACAAGACAGGCTGGGCAGGTTTGTAGTGAACCTTAGAAGGTGAATTGTATTGATTCTGAAGGAAGAAGCAGCTGGAGGAGAGCTCAGGAGAGCTGGGAGGCCCAGCAGAAGAGTAGAGGAGTAAATAAAGAGCCCAACATGCAATTCTGTTGTGATTACACTCAGGTGAATATCTCTGGTAATACTTGAGGGATGTTGTAAACAAAAGTCTGGTGTGTCAGTAAATACAAACCCCTGAGATACTCGAGCCACGATGTGGGGGCAGGTTGTTCTTAGCATCAGAAGTTTGTGGTTGCTGAGGAAGTAGGAAGCTCACATCATGAGAACTGAGGGGATGTGATGCTGATAAAGCTAAGGCAGCTGACAGACCACAGGAAGCAACATTGTCTTCTTCAACAGCCATCCTGGTACGTCCAGTGCCTCCTCTTCAGCCTGTGCCAAGAGGTGAACAGGGTGGGTGGTCACACTCTTCCCAAAGTCACCTTGCAGGAATTGCTGAGGACCTGCATGGCAGAAGTGCTCGCTGCCTATGAGAAGCTCATGGAAGAGAAGCAGGAGAAGGTGAGTGGGATCAACCCTCGCTGCAGTGTGGGATGGGGGGTCACTGGGAACGTGGCAGTGCACATGCTGCTGTCCCTCAGAACAGAAAGTGTCTGCATCTCAGAGTTGGGAAGGGTATGTTCTTCCCCTTCCTCCCCAAAAATGAGGCAAGGAGGGATCAGAAGCCAGACTGCAGGCTCAGGACAGTTGGCTGTGCCTTGGTGCTGCTGGTGTTAATGTTTCCCCTGAAGCAGTCCTTGACAGCCCTCTCTTGGTGGGAGTGAAGAGCCCTGTTCCTGACTGTCACAAAATCCCAGACTGGTTTGGGTTGGAAGGGACCTTCAAGGTCATTTAGGCCCAACCCCCCTGCATGGGCAGGGACACCTCCCACCAGCCCAGGCTGCTCCAAGCCCCATCCAACCTGCCCTTCAACACTACCAGGGATGGGGCAGCCACAGCTTCTCTGGGCAACCTGGGCCAGGCTCTCACCACCCTCACAGCAAAGACTTTCTTCTCAATGTCTGCAGAAACCTGGTGCTTTCCCCATGACCCAGAGCAGAGCTCTGCAGTCACTCTATGACCTGAGGTACCTGAGCATCATCCTGGCAGCCAAGAGCGAGGAAGGAAAAACCAGCAGGATCAAGCATGACGCTGGGTGAGGTGCAGCTCTGGGGTTCAGTTGTGGGGCCCTAAAATGGCTTAAACCAAGAGCCTTGCCAGCTGTCAGAAGCATCGTTCCAGGAGCCATGATCCCTGCAGGCCTCACAGAAGGGCTGTGTAGATGCTGGTTTCTGGCATCTTCACCCACACTAAACTCATCCTTAAAATACAGGAGGGGTGTGATTCTACAGCAGAGAGCTGAGAGACAGCAGGGTGGTCTCCACTGCACAGTGTCCATAGGTGGCTGGGATACCTTGGAGTAACAGTTAACCTTCCACCCAAGAGTTAAAACCCTGTGTATGCTCCAGTTTTGAGGACTCAGGGATGTCTCTCTTACCACAGGGAGAAGGTTCCCCTGCAGCAGTTGGTTGTGTAACAGCTGGAAACCCTTTAGGCAGCTGCTGTTCTGCTAATTCCCATCTTGCTCAGTCACCTCTTAGGGGCAAGTCCCTCACTGCTCCAGAGGGAAACCACCCTGGTGGCATCAGCAATCCCTGACAGGGCTCTGCTCTCCTTGTAGGATGGAGAAGGTGACAGACTTCCTGGAGGGACACATCGACCCCTTTGACTTGGATGTTTTCACTCCACACTTGAACAGCAACCTTAATCGCCTGGTCCAGAGAACCTCTGTAAGTTGAAGGAAAAGGAAGGGATGGATCAGGAAGCAGGGCTGCAAAACACTTCTCTGAAGGGCAGCTGGGGTGGCTTTAGAAACTGCTCAGTGCCCCAAGATGTTAACTACTGGCACTTGCTCAGAAGTGGGAAGAGCATTTAATGCCAACTGAAGAGGAGCTTATTGAGCTCCACCCAGCGTGGAGTTGGTTTAACTTCATCTAACAGGACTCACTGGAGCCTGAGCAGCACTAATGGGGTTAAGCAGTGCTGAAACAGGCCTGGAACTCACTTTGGGTTCAAACTTAAAACCACACACAAGCAACCTGTCAGCAGACCCTGCAGCTGCCCCCAAATACCAACGGCTCCTTCATGCCCTCCAGGTTCTCTTTGGCCTGCTGACCGGGACAGAGCACCAGTACACGAGCAGGAGCGGCACCCTGAGCTCCCAGGAGCTCCACAATATCTTGCCCTTGGCATCCAGCCAGATCAGGTGAGGCACTCAGCCTCTTCCAGGCATTCTCCTGTCTCCTTGGGAAGTGGCTCTAGAGCTGCTGCTTCTTTGTGACCTCCCAACATTTCCTTTCTCCCCCATCTCTTAAGGTTTGGGCTCCTGCCGCTGAGCATGTCGAGCTCACGGAAGAGCAAGGCTGCCACCAGAAGCACGGAGAGAGCTCAGGTTGGTCACACTTCTTCCCAGTGCTGCTTCTCCCACCAACACTAGAGCTTGCAGGGAAAGAAGAAAGTAGCCAGACAGTTAATACTTAACCTGGTTTTTATTTTCGGTAAAATAAGAACCATGAAGGTAACACAGCATGGGATGGTTTGGGTTTCCCCCCTGACCCTGAAAACCCACTTCTGACAGCCCCCCTGTTTCTGGGGCCCACTGCTCCCTGGTGACAGGCAACAACCACCATGAAAACGCAGTGAAGACTTACAGAGAGGAGGCATTTTGAGAGCAACGCATAAAAGACAATTCATTTAAAGATGGCTGTGGGAGAGGGGAAGGAACACCAGCTCATTATCTGCCCTCCTTTCCAGTGCGATCCTGACCTTTAACTCCTGACGAGGCCTGGCTGGGGTATCGAAGCCTGTGTGCACAGAGTGGCTCACTGCTCTTGCAAAGGCTTGTGTGTCCTGCTCTGGGCTTTAGCTGTACACAACTCTTCTGTTGCTTTGTTTCCCCCACTTTAAAGCATCTGCTTAAATGGAGTTCTCCACGCTGAGGTCTGAGAGAGCCACGGGATACCTCACTGCTACAGGAAGCTGCAATCAGGAATGTGTTTCCTTTGGCTGTTAATTTCCCAGTAATCCATCTGTGGAGATGCCTTTTCAACTGGAACAGAGGAGTCTAGTTTTATCCAAGCAGAGAATGTTACATGAGATGCTGATGTTTCCTCTGCAACTCTTCAATATTCAGAAGCATTAAGGACCAGACCTAATGCAGGGGCTGTTTAAAAGCCTGAGGCTTCCCAGCGAGGGGATTCTGTGCCTCTCACACCTCAGCTGCAGCAGTGTGAAGTGTGCAGTGATGTTTGGCTTGCTTCTCCTGGTGGCACATGGATGTCCATCACCAGCCACGCTTTCCAGCATCCCTGACAAGTCCTTGCTCCTTGTTTTCTGCTGAAACAGTTCAGGAGAGGCTCAATTCATAGTTAGTCCAGAACACCTCTGCAAGGGCAGCAGCTGTACTCCCACCACACTGTCATCCCCCTGCTCTGAGAGCAGCAGCCCCTTCCCTGCAGTTCAGAACGATTTTTCTTGGGAGGGGAGAGGAGGTGTCATTGACCAACACCTGACCAGCTCCCTGTTGCCAACAGCAGCCAGGCGCTGTGCTGCTGCCACCTGCTTGTCACCAACCACTAGGAGTGACACTGCTCAGGTTGTGGTTCAAGCTCACGTTGCTTGGGAAGAGCTGTTCTGTTGTAGTCTCCACATCCTTGCAGCTGTTGTAGGTGTGGGTATGGAGCCAGAGGTGTGCTGGGAAGAGTTCCTGACACTTCTGTTCTTCAAAACAGGTTCCACCTCCTGCACTGGCAAGAGCAGAGGAGGAGGCCGCGCGCCCTGGCTCCTTGTTCAGGCAGCTGGTAACGGAGGAGGAAGACACAGCTGCCCCTTCTCTCTTCAAGCTGGGCTGGCTTTCTGGTATGACCAAGTGATGCAATAAAAAATAAAACATTTCCCTGTGTGTTTATCTCCACAGAGATGGCTCTGCCCTGGGCAGGCATGGTGACACCTCTGCTGGTGCTGTCAGAAGGGAAGGACTGTTTCATCCTTAGCCAGGTCATTGTGGGCCCCTTGAGCCAGGCAGGGGTCAGGACTGTCCTTGCCCTCTGGCTGCTGGAACAGAGGGGTGGCCACTCTTTCACCTTCTATTCCTTATAAGTTCTTAACCTTAAAGTCAAATTAAAGAAAAAAAAAAACAAAACAACAACCACCAACCTACACACTGTAACAGAAAAGAAAACATTTCACAGCTAGAAATAGGTACTGGAGCAACCTAAGACTCCACCTTCAAAAGCCCCTCCCCAGGTGGCTCTGCATTTCTCCACAGGCCCCAGAAATCTGCTCCCTACAGGCACCTGACATTCCAGCTACAACTGCCCAACCTTTCCAACTTCTAGTTTCACATAGTATTTTTTTCCAGTACTGCAGCAGTAAAGATCAAGCAAGAGAAGGCTCATTGCACACCGAGCTGGGTGGAAGTTCAGAGCCAGGGCAGCCCTCAGGGATTGCAGGGACAGCACCTCTGCTCACTGTCTTACTAACTAAATGCTCAAAAAAATTATGTTGCCAAATAGATTTTTACTAGTTTATTGAAATTAAAAAAGACTTAGAAAACTGAAGATGAATGTTTTGAGAGAACTTGACATAAAGCAACAAATTGCTAACAAACAGATTAGGCAGTCGATTGGAATTGGACATTTTGCAATCCTATAACACAGATGTGGATTCCTCAGTCTCCTCTTGACTTTATAACCACCCCAAAAAAGAATCCTATAGAAATTGCTTCCAAGCCCCTTTTGCATTGCAATAGTGCAGCAAACCACAAGTAAACAATTCCCTGTTAACCTGTTATCTCAAATATAGACTGAAAAGGCAACAGGCGTTTTGTGCAATTCCATTTTACCAAACTTTGAAGTTGAAATATCCAATCTACACAGTGCTGTCCCTTCACAGAAGGCAGGGAACTGCTGGTCCATCATGTGGGAAGGCGTCCCCGGCTCTGTAGGCTGTGAAAATGTGCCTCCTTCAGGATCTGGTTGATGTGGAAGTAAGGGCCTTGGCTTAGTGCAGACTGCTCGTGGAAGGACTGAGAGGAGACAGGGCTGGATCCTGCCATGCTGGGGTTCAGGCTGGTTTCTGCACCGCACGCTCTGTCAGGGCTGTTGATGCTGCTGCTGCTACAGCTGCTGCTGCT
>NW_009954140.1:6155735-6162532 GCF_000747805.2 Chaetura pelagica
GCTATCACTGCTGGAGGACTGAGACAGACAGAGGGTTAGCAGCAACATCACAGCTCTGTCCACCACCAGACACCTCAGGTGAGCAAACCACCTTTACAGTCAGCCCCTCCCTTCCAGATTTGCAGGCTCAGGTCCAGCCTGATGGACTAACATCAATCCACCAAGTGCCTCCATGGCACCTGCAGCTCCCGTTACTGCCAGCACACGGGAAGGGATGAGCAGGCCAAGTCTTCCCTGGAGGTTCATTGACCTCCAGGACACTGAATTTCAACCTTTCCCTTTTAGACCCACCAGCTCTGCCCCCATGACCCACATTAGCACTAGTGAAGTTTGCTGAATTCATCCGAGAATTGGAAAATAAAGAACATTGCTGCTGCAGTGCACGTGTCAGTAAAGGCAGGCGGGGCAGGAGGAGCTTCTGGCTGCTGCTCTAGCAGTGAGAAGGAAGCACCATGCAAAGCTTCTCCTACAGGTCAATCTTTCTAAAATGAGCTCTGAAGCATCCAAAGCAACATGCTGTTAAAAACAAAAGCAACTCGATGCCCATTTTAAGTCTTTGAACACCTTGACACACCTACAACTCCTCTGCTCCCAGTGAAGTCCTGGGACAGCCACGTGAACTGGGAGCTTTCCGTAACAACTTCCTTGCCACCACAGGCACTGGAGGCTTCCACATGCAGGAAAGAGAACTCCTGATTCAGCTCACAGAGAGGCCAGGGCTCATTTGCCAGCATTTAGGATAAACACATTTCATGGCAATGACTGGAAGAGCATTAGCCATCATTTTCAGGGTTTCAAAGACATAAAACTGTTCAGCTTACACCATTTTAAGGGCTGCTAATAAAAAGTTCCATTTGTTACAGCTGAAATATTTCATTACTGTGTGATCTGCTATTCAGGACAACACTGCAAACATTTAGGTGCTTAAGAGTCAGAGATGTGCTGCCTGGCCACCCCATAAGAAGTAGTCACAAACACAGCCAGTGTTAAGTGACAGCAGCTAAAAAAACCCACGCCCACAGTTTTTGTAAGTATTAAACTAAAACCACAGAAGTCAAAGCTTGGTGGCCACAGCAGAGGAAAACACATTTAAAGCAGCCCACAGATATTTTAACAGCCAGTACCACTTCCAGAAGGCCTCACTTCGGAGTCAACCTGAAGAATGGTGCAAACTGCACACAACACATTTGTTCCAAGCAGTGAGAAAAGGGCCAGGAAGTCGCTGCAGGAGTATCTGAGGTGGAACACATCTCAGTGCTGACTGGAAAGCCCCCCAGGCACTGATTACACAATTGATTGTGACAATTCAACCATGGAAAATTCCTTGTTTTGCCAAGCACCAAAAAAAATGCTTCAGTTCTGTTGTAGTAGAGCAAGCAAGGCAGCAGCAGGGCAGCTGCATTGGGGTGAGGATCAGCCAGCGAGGAGGGAACACCAGGACACAGAGGGAGACATTCCTGAGGGAAGCAGCAGAGGTGACTACCTGAGCAACCCCCCCTCTGCCTCAGGCTGCCAGTGCTGGAGAGGGACAGAAGGACAGAGAGGAGCCAGGGCCTGGTGCTGGCTGAGCCCCTCTCACTCGGCACAGAAGCACAGAGATTAAATGCAAATGCTGTTCAACAGGTCACAGCAGCCTTGGAGAGAAACCCACCGCACAGGACACTTTGTTTCCTTTTACTCTGTGCTCCTTACTGTGTTTCGTTACCGCCACTTTCTGAAAATCAAGGTAAAAAAATCGACATGAGAACCCAGGGCGACTCACTGCTCGAGTTTCACAAACCAACAAACATTTTAGAGCTGTTAGTATTGATTATTTTATGCATGGCTAACTTTTTAAAGAACAAGAGAAGTGTCCTGGGACGTGCTTCCTGCACCTAAGGCTGTTGCCAGGTCTGGCTGGTCAGACCCTCTTTATTTCCATTTCTCTAATGCAAAAATTCACTAGCACATGAAGCCCCTTTATTGCCCAAATCCCACCAAAGACCTACCATGTCCCCAGGCTGTGGTGCACATTCTGTTAGGCATTTGGACTACAATTAGACAAGAAAAGAATCCTTAAAGTCATCAAGTCAGCAGTGACAGGCATCCACACAACGAAACAAAGCGTTAAGTGAAAGGGCAAAGGAAAGCAGCCCAGTGAAATTTTAGGAGTGCTTTTAAGAATCAAAAAGGCATCTTCATGGTTTACCTGACTCATTAGCTCCTCTTAACATCACCCTGAGAAGGTTTAAGTAATTTCCAAATAAATGACCCATGAAATGTGTAATTCTGCTGGTCTGTGAAATAGCATCTCACTCGCCCACATTAGGAATTTAAGAAACAGCCACTCAGACCCTGCTGCTGCTCTCAATGTCTTTCAAGACGAGTTTTAACAGAGCTGTAATCTGGTTTTGATGTAGAATTTAAGACCAGCCCTTCCCCGTGTAATAGTGTAGAGTGGCTGAGCTGGGAGGCAAAACAAAACTTGGATTTGGGAGCAGCAGCTGCTGCCTTGCACCAGCAACCACTGCTCATAACAAAGAGGCACTTCTGAGCTCTGGGGAATCCCTGTCCTGGAGCACAAGAACAAAGAGGAACCACAAGAAATGAGGTCTTAAGGAAGAAACTTCCTCAGGAAGGAAAAGAGCTTCTCAGAGCACTGCAGACTCCCTTCCTCCTCGTGGAAAAACAGAGCAAAGGGCTTTTCATGGTGACTCCCCAGGCTGCAGAGCACAACGGCAGGTTCTTCTGATGCACCACAACTCTGCCCACCTTCACACACAGGAGAGGAGGGCAGGAAAGGCTTTTCCTGAAGGGGTAAGTGATTATCAGGGAAAACAACAATGTAAACAACAATGTAAAAGGGAGGGCAGGCTGGACAGGAAGGGAAATGCAGGGAGAAATGCTTTGCTAATGTTTAACGTTGGGTCCAGTCCAGCCCTTTGGTCATGTGCCTGTTCACAGGCAGAACTGCAAACAGAAGGGGACTGTCACCCTCAGAGTGGCTGTCACCTAGAGCTCCTCCTGCTTTGTTCCAGGAGGAGCAGGAATTGCAGATTATCACAGCAGTTTGCCAAGGAGCAGTGCTGGAAAAGACTGGAGAGAACCTCAGTTTCCCTCCTCTGAAAGTCAGAGCCAAGGATGCTGCCTGTCTGAGATGAAAGGCCAGTCCAGTGGGATAAAAAAAATCAACATCCTTTTCCATCACATCATGTGAGCAGGAGTGAGGGAAAATCTCACAGAATAGTCCATGTTTGACCTGCCTCTGGGAAAGAAATACATCTCCCTTCAGCTGACACATATTGCTGTCAGCTGGGAAGAGTGAGACCAAAAAAAGAAAAATAAAAGAGATAGTGGCAAAAGTCAAGTTCAGGTTTAGTAACAGCCTGATTTTCACACCGAGCTCCCAGCTAAACCACAATGTAAGAGAAAACAGTTCACTTTTAACTGAAGGAAGGCAAAAGGAATCAGTGCCTTCGCTAACGTTTCACCAAAAGGTGGATGTGTGTTCTGAGATGAAAAGCAACTCTCTCCTCATGTCCTCTTTGAAGCTGCAAACTGCTCCCCCCCCAACCACACACCTCTCCTCCTTCAATCTCCTAAAGCTAGTGAGGAACAGCCACCAGCAGCAGCTGCCTTTGCCAATGGTAAGGTGTCAGGAAACTAAATAAAATATTACAAGCGGCCAAGGATTTCCAAGTGACAGCAATCGGAAGCACTCGTGCACTACAGGCACAAGAATGTCTCCATCTGGCACAGGAAGCCCCTCAAGAAACACTCAAGTAATACTGATTTCATCCTGGCTTGGATTTCTGGGCATGCTCAAGTCAGTGACCCAAGGAAAGCAGGGGAAAAAAGTTCTCTCCATTGGTAGAGGACACTGTGAATTTTGTTCCCTCGAGGAAGGAAACACTGAGCTTTGGGAAAAAAGACACTCCTGCAGGTCAGTGTCAGCAGTCAGAGCTCCTCCCTGCCTGCAGGTCAGGGATTAATGTGTTAAAACCAGAGGTTCCCAAGGCAGGTGCATGCAGGAAGCAGGAGGCTCAGTGTTAGCCCCAGCAACTGGGCTGTGCTGGTTTCACTGGGGGGGGCAGGCAGGCCATGCCCATGCTGTACCCCTGCAGCCCCCCCAAACAGCCTTTAAGGACAGAGTTAAGGTCATCCACCCTCCTGTGGCCACAAGACTGTTCCCATTCCTGCATTTCAGAGGCTTTGCCCAAACGCCACGTGTTTACACGACAAGCAAAGGTGCTTCTGCCACTCACCATGAAGGCTTTTCCTGATAGTCTTAATTTCATTACTCCTACTTCAATCCCTTGTTCCACACTAAATTCTTCCTCCTCCCGCCACAAAGCTCGTTTAGCCATTAACTACTCTGTGTTTAAGAGGTGTTTAACCTGTTGGACAAGTGATTCAGTGTCAGATGGCAGGAAACTATTCATGGTTCTACCCGTTACACCCGAGAAGCAAAACGTGACTTCAGGCCTGCAAGGCTGAGGGGTGGCAAAGGGCACTGCAGGAACCAGGAGCACTTCTCCCCCACAGCAAATTCCTTCATGAGGAATATCTCAAATGTCAGAGCCTTTTCCACCCAGTATCACCAACTATTCCACGTCAAGTCAAGTGTAGTGTCTCCCTCACAAAAGGCACAGTGGGATACAGAGCTTGGCATCATTTTAAATGTAAGTAAACATTTGAAGCCTTTACTGTGTGATAAAAGATGTTGCTCTAAGTTACATGGCACAAAACATGCCCTGCAGCTCAATACAACTGCAGCAGCTTGTGACCACTCCCTACAGCCAATCTCCAGAGGGCTGTAAACAAACCAACAAGGATATTTTACCAGGGTGTGCAGTAATAGGATGAGGGGGAGAAGTTTTAAGCTGGAAGAGGGGAGATTTAGGTGAGACATAAGGAAGAAATTCTTTGTTGTGAGGGTGGTGAGACACTGGAACAGGTTGCCCAGGGAAGATGCCTCATCCCTGGAAGTGTTCAAGGGCAGGCTGGATGAGGCTTTGTGCAGCCTGATCTACTGGGAGGTGTCTCTATCCATGGCAGGGGGGTTGGAACCTGATGATCTTTAAGCTCCCTTCCAATCCAAACCATTCCATGGTTCTATAAATATGAGCAGAAACTCCCTGGTTTGAGTTCAAGTGTTTGAGCTGTGAAGGAGCAGCTCTTGCTTAAGCCACTGAGCTACCTGGGAGCATTTCTGAACCATCAGACAAGGGCCCTGCACCAGGCAGGAGCTGGAATGCCCTGTGACTTCCTACCACAAATAGTCACTTTAACCTCAGCAAGGGCAGAGCAGATGGCCAGGCAAGGTGACCACAGGCACTTGTGACCCACCCCTGTCACCTCCTCGCTTCTAGGTGTGTCACACACCTCAGCCCAAAGCCAGAAGGGGCAGCACAAGCTCCTCCTGTGTCTTCATCTGGGTACTGTGTGATTGAAATAAATTATCAGAAACATTCAGACTGAAGATAAGCAGGTTCACTAGCAAACAAGCTGATTCCCAAGCCATGGTTCACAGATCCCAATCTCCAGTACACGGAACAGTCAGGCCTCATGACAAGCAACACAAAAATGAAGTGTTTTCATTAACTACCCCCCACAAATAACATTCTACTGAATATTCCAGCCTTTATTTAAACTCAGCATTAAAGGAAAAGGAACTTGCCCAAGCAGGCTCTCACCTCAGTATCCCAAGAGTCCTGCAGGACACTACTCCTGGTGGTACGTTTGGTCTGGGGAACGTGCCCATCCTCCTCATTCCCATTCCTCCTCCTCTTCCTGGATGAAGGTCAGGGAGAAAGGAGAAAAAAACATATTATTATCAGCTTCCTGACAGACCTTCTGGTTTGTTCTCTAAAGGCAACTCAGCAAAACAAGCAGGAAAACTTGATAAATTAATGAATGTATCTAAACCTCTGGTGTGGGCTTTCACGGCCTCTTTTGAGCTGTTCTCTACAGAACAGAGAGAAAATTATTTTGCTCCCAAAAATGGCCAGGCTGATGTTTTTGTACCAGTTTAAGGGACCTGGACTCACACCTGCCACTAAAAACCAGCACTGGGCATCTTTCTAAATAAACTCCTTTGACAATTGTCAGCCCTGCAACTGCTCTCAGTGCTTGGGAAGATCTCAACACAAGCCTGGGATTTTGAATGGCACCTGGCAGGCTGAGAACAGCTCCAGGAAGAGAGGCAGTGACCACACTGCCAATAAACACCCAATTACACCCTTCCTGCTCACATGAGCCCACAGCCAGCTCCACATCCCATTCCTGAGCAACGTTATTTCCCATGGGGAAACAAAGAGTTGTCAGAAACCCCCAGGGAAGCCCTGTTTCCAGTGTATGTGGCATCCTCTTGTGACACCAGCGATGCTTCCCAGCAGCTGATCAACAGCAGCAACAGAAAACCCCTGCAAGCCAACAACTTTCAGCCTCCTCAGAATTTTAGCACAAATATTAAATTATTTTTCCCCACTGTACAAACACCACAGGTCAGGCAGGACCTCAGCACTATCCAAAAAGCACAGCTACTATTTCGCTGGCTAAAAATTAAAAGATACTCAAATGAGTCAAGACAGACTCAAGTGTGGTATTTATAACTGAACCTTCTCTCACAGACCAGCTCCTGCAGCAGGCTCAGCTGCCAGCACTTGGTCCACGCCCACAGACCAGGAGCTGCCTCCCAGCTCTCCCATCCCTGGGATGCCCCCAGCACCACAGCCCAGGGGCTTCTCCCTCCCCTAGGACCACCCTTCTCACAAGAATCATCCCCTCCCCACCTCTCTCCACATTCCTCCCTTCCC
>NW_009954140.1:6165522-6170931 GCF_000747805.2 Chaetura pelagica
GGCAGGGACAGCCCCGGGGGGCTCTGCTGGAGGGAACAGCCCTGAGGGAGGAGGAACAGATGCACCTGGGAGTCGGTGTGGAGTATAAAGCCTTTCTCTCTGCTTTGCACACCAAGAGCCTCCGTCTGCCAGTGTCAGAGGGTGTCAGAGATCACCACAAAGGGACAGCCAAAAATCACCTAACCAGCCCAGAGCAGCCTGGGCAGGGGGGGCAGCAGGTGGCTGCTGTCCCTGAGCCCGTCCTGCAGGGGAGGGACACCGAGCTGGCACAGCACCAGCTGCTGCTCCCCACCTCCCCCAGCCAGCCTGTCTGTGCATCCCTGGCAGGAGCACAGCAGCACGTGCCACCAGCCTGGAGTGGTTTCCAGACTTATATCCCAATTATCACAGGCTGAGTGTTTTTCCAGGGAAGCCTTTCCAAGAAGAGACTGGAATTACCATGAAGACACCAAGGGGTGATTTCTCAGAGGGACAACAAGGTCACACAAGAGAGAAAACTTTGTGCTTCTGGGATTTATTTAATGTCCTGAGTGTGACTGAAGAGTCCATTGTGACTGGGAGAGGAGGGGCAGGGAGTGCTGAGCTGCTTGGCTTGTCCAGAAAGGGATCCAAGAAGGATCCAAGGAAATTAACTGCCCAACCCTCCAGGCTGCAAACCCAATGGTTTACATTTTTATTTAGGTTTGAGTCAGGCTCTGACATGTTTTGGCTGGTGGAACCAACTCACTGCCAAGGAAGACAATTCCCTCTGCCTTTCCCAGCAGCTGCTCCCGAGCCCTTGACTCGCAGCCCTGTCATCCATCCTTCCCCCCCAGCACAGGGAAGGTGGGCACCACCCTGCCCTCCCTGTCCCACCTCTGACTGCTCCATGTCCCCTCTGGGAGCAGCACCTGCTGGATGTGCAGCTGGCAGAGCTGCCTCCCTGCCTGGGCACCCGGGACTTGTCTCCTCAGGGGCTGCTTGGAGGGGTCCAGAAAGGTGAGACTAAACTCCTGGTTCTCAGGGCAGAATTGTCCCCACTTCCCTGATTTCCCTCCTGCAGCCTGGTCCAGGTGGCCAGCCTGGATCTTGATAAAGCAGTAAATAAATAAACCCAACCACGTGGCTTTGCAAAGTGACCTGGAAAGCAGGTGACTCCACAAGAGCTGTGTTTGATTTGACCCTCAAGTTTCTGTCCCAACAGCCTGGAGCAGCTATTATAACAAATACATCAGTGTGAGGAAGGGGGGACCAGCAGGGCTCTCCATGCTGCTGGCAGGATGCTGCCTCCTCAGCTACAGCTGGAACTATCAGCACATCAGTAAGATTTCCTTCTTGGTGTCCTTTTTATTTCAGGAATTCTCACTTTTGCAGCAGTCTGTCCTTCACAGCAACTCAAGCTCTGAAATAACTTAAATACTTCACAGTTAAGACTAATACCAGAGCTCAGGGAACAGGATTCTGGCCTGGCTGAGGAATGCAGCTCATAAAAGTGCTGATAACAGCTGCTGATTCACAGCTTCTCCCTGGGGAGCACCAGGAACCATCAGCACTTTCCAGCCCTGCACAGGGGGGGATGTCCCAACACTAAGCATCCATTCCCTGGATTTACTCACAAACTGCCAAGGGATTTACTGGTGTTTGTGTGGATTCCCCAGCAGGACTTGCTCTCCTGCTCAGCAGAGCAGGCTGCAGGCAGCTCCCTGCCCATCCCTGCTGGGCTGAGCACTCTGCTGCTCTCCCTGAGCTCAGCTCTGTGCTAACACTATTGTTTTTTTCCTCCCTGCTTTCCTAGAGCAGCATCTCTGGTGTAACCACCACTGAGGAGTCACAGGATGTCAGGGGTTGGAAGGGACCTCTGAAGATCATCGAGTCCAACCCCCCTGCCAGAGCAGGGCCACAAAAACCCAGGGCAGGTCACTCAGAAAGGCATCCAGACAGGTCTGGGAAGTCTCCAGAGAAGGAGACTCCACAACCTCTGGGCAGCCTGTAACAGGAAGCTGGAACAGTCATGGATGTTTGGGAGTCAGAGAAGTGCTCAGAACCATCATCCCACAGGGCTTCAGATCAGCAGAGACCCATTTACAGGCAGATGAGTTCTTTAGTTGAGGGGAATGCTTTTAATCACCCTCCTGGGGACAGAGCAGTGACAGGGGCAGCCTGCAGCCACTGCTCTGTGGCCCAGGCAGCCTCTGGTACCGAAAGAAGACCTACTCTCCATGCTGCTGGCAGGATGCTGCCTCCTCAGCTACAGCTGGAACTATCAGCACATCAGTAAGATTTCCTTCTTGGTGTCCTTTTTATTTCAGGAATTCTCACTTTTGCAGCAGTCTGTCCTTCACAGCAACTCAAGCTCTGAAATAACTTAAATACTTCACAGTTAAGACTAATACCAGAGCTCAGGGAACAGGATTCTGGCCTGGCTGAGGAATGCAGCTCATAAAAGTGCTGATAACAGCTGCTGATTCACAGCTTCTCCCTGGGGAGCACCAGGAACCATCAGCACTTTCCAGCCCTGCACAGGGGGGGATGTCCCAACACTAAGCATCCATTCCCTGGATTTACTCACAAACTGCCAAGGGATTTACTGGTGTTTGTGTGGATTCCCCAGCAGGACTTCTCTCCTGCTCAGCAGAGCAGGCTGCAGGCAGCTCCCTGCCCATCCCTGCTGGGCTGAGCACTCTGCTGCTCTCCCTGAGCTCTGCTCTGTGCTAACACTATTTTTCCTCCCTGCTTTCCTAGAGCAGCATCTCTGGTGTAACCACCACTGAGGAGTCACAGGATGTCAGGGGTTGGAAGGGACCTCTGAAGATCATCGAGTCCAACCCCCCTGCCAGAGCAGGGCCACAAAAACCCAGGGCAGGTCACTCAGAAAGGCATCCAGACAGGTCTGGGAAGTCTCCAGAGAAGGAGACTCCACAACCTCTGGGCAGCCTGTAACAGGAAGCTGGAACAGTCATGGATGTTTGGGAGTCAGAGAAGTGCTCAGAACCATCATCCCACAGGGCTTCAGATCAGCAGAGACCCATTTACAGGCAGATGAGTTCTTTAGTTGAGGGGAATGCTTTTAATCACCCTCCTGGGGACAGAGCAGTGACAGGGGCAGCCTGCAGCCACTGCTCTGTGGCCCAGGCAGCCTCTGGTACTGAAAGAAGCCTTAGAGCTTCTGTGTGCAGCAGAGCTGGAGTCCTCAGAAGCCCAAATCTCTCCCTTTTGGATACCAGACACAGGACAACCCCTTAAACCAGGCTGCTAATTGATTGACATGGACATTGTGAGGGGCTGGGTGGGGTTAGGCCAGAGCAGTTCCCTCTCTGTGCCCAGCTCAGCCCATCTTTTACTTACCCCTCTCCACTAAATGGGATTTGCCCTGGATTGGCAGGAGAAGGGTGGTCCCTGCCCCAAAGGACCCCCAGCCCTTCCTGGGTGCTGGTGGTTCTGGTCAGGCTCCAAGGGAAGGACCTTTGTGAAGGTGGTAAAGCAGCAGCACCCAGACCTCAGTGCCCTATTTCTGGAGGAAGAAAATCCATTGGATTAAGCTGTGGTGCCCAAAGGGCAAACTGGTGTCTGCAGCAGCCTGACAAGGACAGTTAGAGCTGCTGGTTGCAGCCTGTCACCACCAAACATGTCTCTGGTCACGTTACAGGCATCAATGGGGAAAAAACAAAACAAAACACAAGGAAATAAACCCCCCCTGAACACTCTTGACCCAAAGAGCAGAGCAGGAGCTCTGTGCCAGAGCTTGTTTCACCAAAAACTCCCTCTCACCAGCAATAAAAGCCTTTGTGAGTTTTCCTTTCCTGCTTGGTGCTGTGTGTTCCCAAACGTCCCCCTTCCCGGGGGATTAGCACAGCCCCCCCTGCCCAGGACCCCTCCTACCTGTGGCTGCTCAGTGACTGTTCCTGCTCTGCCGGGGGAAACAGGCAGCTCTGGAAAGTCCAATTTGAGCTGCATCAGAGAAGCAGTGGTTTCTCCGCCGCTTGTGATGAGCAAAACCAACTGGCTTTTCTGGCCCAGCAGCTGCCCCGGAGCGCAGCGCCCTCCTCCCGGCTCCCTGCAGAAGCACCTGAGTCACTTCCCCAGCAGGATTCCCAGCCCAGTCTTCCCACACTCCTGGCACAGTGACCTCTCTTGTCTGCTCTGGGGGTGCAGGGACCGGTTTTGTGCTGGATCAGAGACCAGAGGAGTACAGTTAATTCAGATGAGGACCCAAAACACTTAATCCTTGACCCAGAAGTGGCCACAATCACCTCAGCACACCCTGGCTCAAGCCAAACAGAAAGAAATCACTCAAGGGTGGGAGAAACTCAGATGCCACCAGAAGCTGGTGCCAGTGGCGTTTCTTCCCGCAGACAGGAGGTGGCATCAGGCACTTGCTCGAGGCCAGAGGGACAAAGATGTCTGCACCCAGGAGCCTCCTGCCCCAGGAACTCCCCTGGCTCCTTGGCTTGGGACACACCAACAGGAGCTTTCTGGGATGTGGAGGAGATTTGCAGCACCCACTGGGAGCAGGGGGCTCGGTCCCCCAGGCTCTGGTTGCCCTGGAGGTGTTCAAGCCCTCCCTGGTGCAGAAAGGGTAGGATTGGCTGGGGGGAATCTGAGCAGTGTTAGTATTTTGGGCCAAAACCCAACTCACCAGCCACAGGACCATGGAGGAACCTGCCATGGGCATGGGCTGGTTATGGAAAGAAAAGAGGTCCCCCCAGTGTCCCTAGGGTCCTGCAGTGTCAGTCCCATCCTTATCCCCTCCCACAGCCACCCTCAGTGCCCAGCTCACAGTAGAACTCACACCCCTGCATCCCTGTCACCCTTCAAAGATGCCACAAGACCCTGTCCCCAACTTACTGTCCATACCCAGGAAGGGCAGGGCCTGAGCTCCTTGCTGCTGCTCCACATCAACCTCTAAGTCAAACCTGACCTTCTCCAGTCCAGCCACCAGCTCCTGCATTGCCCCAGCTCCAGTAAGAAGCACCTCCAGCCCAGCCCAGGCAGGGAGAAGGGCTGGAAAAGAGGAAAGAACAGGTCTCCTGAAGAAGCACCACACTCTGCAGCCAACCTGGGCCCCACCAGCCCTTGGAAACCCTTCTCTTCCTCTCTGAACCAGAGCAAAACCAGCCCCAGCAGCAGCCCAGGACTCTCCATTTAGAGGGAGAAGCTGCTCCCACCCCATCCCCATCTGCAACCCCTGCAGCTCAGCCCCTGCCCAGCACAGCCCCCTCAGCACCCACACCTGCTTCTCCTCCAGCGCCGGCTCTGGGACAGAGCACCCCCAGCCCCAGCAGCCGGGGGGGCTGGGAGGGAGCTGGGTTAACCCCTTCTCCCCGGGGCTGCAGCTCAGCTGTGCTCAGGGATGGATCCTGCCTGGGTTTTGTTGTCCCCCAGGTGCTCTGAGCATTGCTGGGAGTGCAGCAGCACCATCCCCAGCCCTGC
>NW_009954140.1:6176197-6177217 GCF_000747805.2 Chaetura pelagica
ACCCTGGGACAAGGTGCCAACCCCAGCGAGCTGCCCTGCTGCTTTGCGTCTGAGCATCCAAGGGACAAGCGGGGACAGGTCCCCCCCTTAGCAGCCTGGTGATCTCCCAGGATGCAGGGACCAGGACCGTGGGCTCAGGGAGGGTTGCTCAGAGCAGGGCAGTGCCCCTAGGACCCTGGCAGAGGGGGGCTGTGCAGCGGTGCCCAGGACAGAGGCAGCCCGGTGAGCTCAGAGCCACCAACTGCAGCTGCTGTTGTTCTCCCTGTCCCAGACAATGGCCCAATGTCCCACGCCACGGGGCCTTGTGTTGGCCCTGGCACACGCACAGGATCCCATTGTGTCCCTGCTGTGGCACAGTGCTCACCCCCTCCCATCAGCTACACCAGGGGAGTTCCCTCCCAGCAGACAGGGGCATCTCCTAGGACCAGGAGATGTTGGAAAGGTCAAATCCTTTCATCCCCACCCAGCACCAGCGAGGAGAGCCTGGCTGGTGCTCCCAGGCTCTCCACCAACTCAAGGAAGAGCTCCAGGGCTCCTCCTGGTCCTTCACCCCATCACAGCTTGGCTCCATCAGCAGGGTCAGGGAAGGAAGAGACCCTCCGTGCTGGCAGAGCCCTGCTGGCACCAGGGACTGAGCTGTGAGAAGCTGGCAATGTGATGGGAGCAACCCACCCTGCTCACTGTGCCAGATGCAGCCCCTCTCTCCACTCTCACTGGGTCTCCAGGGGCCACAGCAGCCCCACGGGGCAACCCCAGCCTGTGGGAGCAGGGAAAGTCAGTCCTGCCCGACCATCCCCTTCCCTTCCTCCCTGGCTGGCAGGGAGCAGGGGTACTGCAGGGAGGAGAGTGGTGTCTTGGCAGATCCAGCCCTTGGCAGGAACTGGGCTGGCTGGAGGGTCCCAGCCCGGAGCCAGATCCGGCCAGCAGGAGCTCTCCTGCTTCCTCCCCCCCCAGGCAGCCCCGCGGCTGCTGAGACATGGGGCAGGGAACCAGCCCCCGGGCAGGACTTCAGCCGGGCAG
>NW_009954140.1:6177237-6179898 GCF_000747805.2 Chaetura pelagica
CAGGACAGGGTCTGGGGACAGGGGCAGCACAGAGAAAGCTGGTCCCCACCTGTGCAAACACCCACGTCCCCACACGTCTCATCCCCCAGGAATGAGGCCACTGCTGTCACTACTGTTTCCTTTTATTCTTTGCATTTGTACATACATGGTATAAAACCCTCCTCTTCCACCCGCCCGCATGGCCCTGCCAGGCCAGCCCTGCCACAGGGCTGCCCGGGGACACCAGGGCTCACCCTGGCTCATGGGGGGCCCAGGTGTCCCTGCCATGGGGCACAAAGCCACACTGCCATCAGCATCCCCAGGAGCTCCCCCAGAGATACCCAGGCTATATTAGAGTGTTGGCATCTAGGTTGGATCCATCCATCCGAGGGATGGAGTGACCCCCTGCCGCAGCACGGGGCTGGGGGCTCTCAGTCTGCAGAAGGTCCCTAAGAAAGCTGGGGAGCTGGAGCTGCTCACAGTCCCAGGGGCCCCATCTGAGCTCCAGAGCCAAGTCCTTCCTCATGGGAAATCTTTCCTCCATTAACATCAAAAGTGAGAGTAAAGAAAGTTAAGTACAAATCAGAGAGCAGTAAAAACCATACGGCGGGAAAAAAAATATATATATATATTACTAAAGGGGCTAAAACCTCAAAGCCTCGTCTCGTTTGATCCTATATTGCTTTACACAGGCAGAGGGGAAAAGAGCTAATATCCAAAGTCCAACAGAAAGAACCAAAATCAAGTCTGCTTTCCCCTCCCGGGGTGTGCTGGAGCTCCCTGGGTGCCGAGAGGCTGTGGGGCTGTCCCCACCCCGGGAGCAGAGCACTGTCCTGCCACGGCACATCCACTGAGGGACAGGGAGAGGGAACGAGCGAGGAGTTGAGTCCTCCCTGGTGCCACCCGTTGCAGCACCGGGATATTCGGCCCCGTGTCCAAGCAACTGCAAATGAGAACCAGACTCCTTGCCTCGGCCGCCGCCTTTTATACTCTGATCTCGTCGTCGTCCTCGTCGGCGAACGAGAACTCTTTGTCAGGACGTTTCAGGGGGCCCCCCCGCTGGCTCGGTGGCCCAGGGACGGAGCTGGATGCCAAACTGCTGTCCCTGGGGTAGCGGCCACTGATGCCACGGGACGGGCTCTGGCTCTGCAGGGCTGCTGCAGCCACTGGGGAGCTGGGCACGGTGGCATCTGCCTCCTCCTCGTGGCTCTCCTCCTCCTCAGGGTCTTCATCCTGCTCCCACTGCTCCTTATCCATGATGCTGAGGACGTCCCCGAGCATGGAGGGCCCCAGATCGATGTGGAAGGACATGATGGACTCGGCGTGCTTCATGCCCGTCCCGCTCTTGGCCACCACGACGGGCAGCTCCGTGATGTCCCCAAAGTCGCGCTCGTCCAAGCCGGGGCTCAGCGGCCCCGCGGTCGCCCCGTTTGCGCGCTGCTGCTCTTCAGAGCTCTCCTCCTCGGGCAGCTTCTTGACAGGGCTGGAGGAGAGGCTCTTGGGCAGCTGCCCCGCGCTCCTGTCCACCTCCTTCTCGTTGAGCTGGGGCAGGGACACGGCGTTCTTCACGAAGAGGGCCGAGTCCCGCAGCGACCCCAGCATGTCCCGCCGGTCACCTCGCGTCACCGACTGTGAGCGCTTGCTGCTGCGGAAGCGGCGGGAGAGCAGGCTGGGTTTGGAGGTGCCCAGCTCCTCACCCACCTCCGGGCCCAGCTCCCCGGCCTTGCTGGTGAGGAAGGAGGTGTCCCCGAAGGCGTCGCCCGCGCGCCCCACGTGCATGGTGTGGCGGAAATCCCCCAGCGGAGCGCTGATCATCTCGGCCGTCAGGTCGGCCCGCGAGCGCCGCTTGGAGTGGGCAGAGTTGGAGACGAGCTGCTTGAGGATGGGCATGGCTGCGGCGAGGGGGGGGGCTGGCACCGAGACAGAGCCGTGTGTCCCAACGGGCGCTCACACCTCCTGCTGCCGCCGGCGTCGCTCACAGGTCACTCCTAGGGGACAGAAGGGAAGGACACAGTCAGGCTTTGAGGACACAGCCCTGCCAACGCCAGCCCGCACCCAGCCAGGCTGCAAAATCTGACTCCATGCCCCCCCAGCTGCTCTGTTCTCCTGGGAATAGCCTCCATGCAGCACATGGCTCCCCGGAGGACAGGTCTCCAGACATCCCTGAGCACCCCAGATGAGAGGGTTCCAGACCCCATCCATGGAGGAAACATGCAGGAAAGACTGCAGGAGAAAGGCCTGGGCACTGGGGTGTCACAGGACAGTCCCCAGTGCTGTGCCCCATGCAAATGGGGACAAAGAGGGATGTGGGGCACCCACCATCCCCTCCCTGTGCAGCCCCAGCCTGCTGGAGTGGGGCACAGCAGTGCTCGAGCCTCTGGGAGCTGCACGCCGACAAGATGCCTGGGATTTTTTTTTTAATTGGAAGAAAGCAGGGAGGAGCAAACGCCAAGAGGAATTGGAAACAGACGGCAGGAAGTGTGTGAGGAGCACACAGAGCCCCCGGGAGGCACCACCAGCCAAGCAGCAGGATGGAGGGAGCTGGGATGGGGGACAGGGATGGGCAGGCACAGGAATCCCCCTGTGCCCAGCTTGGCAGGATGGGGACATGCCTTCCAGCACCCCAAAGCCCCCCACACAAAGCTCCTCACGGAGCCCATGTGTGGCTGTGCCCACCCCCCC
>NW_009954140.1:6180198-6180651 GCF_000747805.2 Chaetura pelagica
CCTCGGAGCAGAGGCTGCATCATCCCCATTGCCCACCCAGCCCCAGCGTGCAGCTGAGGGGCTCTCCGGGGAGGGCTGGAGGGAGCCCCAGCCCCTTATCCCACGGGCAGCAATGGCAGCGCAGTCCCTGCACCACCTGGCCCTGTACCAGCTCAGCTGGACACTGAGCAGGCACAGCATCTGCCCCATGGTTCCCAGCACAGCTGGGGAAGGGTTCCCACCCCCCCTCCCACCCCAAACCTGCCTATCTGTCCCTCACCAGGGCCTCAGGCAGGCTGCAGCTTGGCCAGCCCCAAGCAGGCAGGACGGACTCTGACCCCACGCAGGTGCAAAGTCCCGGTGCCCGGCACTCCCAGCACAGCTCCCACATGGAGCTCCCCCTGCCAGGCTCTCGCTCCAGCCCAGCAGAGCCGGTGTGTGTGTGTGTGTCCCTGTGCATGGCACAGACACACA
>NW_009954140.1:6180671-6182632 GCF_000747805.2 Chaetura pelagica
GGCATTCCTCCAGCCTTTGGTTTTACATAAAACAAACACTCCCGGCGAGCTCCCCAGCTCGGCCAGGCAACCGTGCTGCTGATTTAGGCCATCTGGGGACTGTCCCTCCCTTGTATTTAGATTTCGGGGCCAAGTTCAGCATTTGTGAGATACTTTACAAGCCTCGGCCAAGGGGCCACCGGGAGGTTGGAGCGTTACCGGCACATCAGAGCAGCTGCCCTGGCCAGCAGCTCCCATCACCATCACAGCCTCCAAACAAGCCACCGCATCCTCCCCTCGATGCCCCTGCCCATGAAACCTTTCCATAGTGGCCAAAGTCGCCCTCATCCCTCAATGCTTCACTCCCAGCTCATCCCAAGGGGTTATGGCAGCACGGTGGGGATGCTCCTGCCCGCCCAGCCCGGCCCCGTCCTGCCCAGAGGGAGCAGGACACAGAGCCCTTTTCTCCTCCTCTCGCTCTGGGAGAGCAGAGCAGATCCTGTGACATTCCCACTGCCGGCGCCTTCACAAAGGAAACCAGGCCAGGGCAGCTTCGCTGCCGCCTCTCCAGCTACCTACCAGGGAAAGCTGCTCTGTAACCGGAGAGACTTTGCAGGCAGGCTGGCAGGCAGTGCTGCCCATCCTGGGGCAGGGAGCCCAGAGCGTGGCCAAGTCCCAGCAGGGCTTTGGGGAAAGGGGAGGGGACAGGACCTGCAAGCAGGAGTGGAGGACAAGAGAAATAAAGTGAACTGACAGACCACGGGCTGCTTCCCACCTGCTCTCTCAGCCCTTCGGGACCACAACCTCCAAGGAGCAGGAGACTCAGGTCCACAGAGACACCATTTCCCCTGCAAATGGGTGGCTGTTTGCAGGACAGCAGGGTCCTGCAGCCAGCAGGGATGGTGGGACAGCTCCAGCCAGGGACTGCATGCCCTGATGGTGCAGGCTTCCACCAGCCTTCCCCACCTCATCCCACTTAGCACCAGTGGCTGAAAGAAAGAGGCCAGTGCACGGGTGCAATGAGTCCAGCTGAGTTCCCACACATCCTGCCCTCAGCTCATCCCGGTCATGGGCTGGGATAAGCCAAACCCATGGAGGGGAAAAGCATCCCGGCCAGCCCAGCAGGCTCCAAACAAGCCTTCCCAGCTCTGCCACACAGGCAAAAGCCCCAGGCAGCACCCTCCAGCTAAAAGATGAGAGGATGCTCTCCCCACCCTGCCGGGTGCTGGGGCAGGGGCTGCTCTGGACCAGTCGGGTCCCTCACGCTGCCTGGGGCGAGGGAGAAGCCAGGCAGGGAGGACAGGCTGGCTGCTCAGCCCCACTTTTTGGTGTGCTGCCCCTCGGGGATCCGGCTCAGGAGGTCCTTTGATGATGCTTCCTGGCAGACGGCTGCTGGAGACACGGCACGGATCACACCCCGCCGCCACCAGACCCGGGAGGGGACCAGCCCGCTGTCACACCCTCACGTCGGGCTCCCCAGCGAGCCTTCCCAGGGCCTGGGGGCAGACAGTCCTGTTGGTGCGGGCAGCCCAGGCGCCCCAGTGACCGTCTGTCTCCTCCCCGGCACGAGTGACAGGTCTGATCCTGTCCTTGGACGCTGCTGCAAGTTCAGCTGTGGGATGCGTGGAGCAGCCCCAGCAGCATTTCTGGAAGCAGAAAGGCAGCGAGGGTCGGAGCCGGGGCCGGCGGGACGGCTCACCAGGGCTGGAGGCGAAGCTCGGCTCTCGCCAGGGCTATCGGCACGTCGGTCAGTGCCAAGCTGGGGAACTCACCGCCCCAGCACCGGCACGGCGCTGCCAAAAGCGGAGCAGCACTCCCCGAGGGACTGCCAACTACCGAGAACCAGCCAGAGTTCAGCGAAGAACTGTTGGCAGGACACGCCAGAACACGCACAGGACCATAAATCCTCCTGCTTCGGGGCCGTTTCCGAGGGGAAGGGTCCCGGGGCGAGGAGGGGCCGTTTCCGAGGGGAAGGGTTATCT
>NW_009954140.1:6182857-6183377 GCF_000747805.2 Chaetura pelagica
GGTGGTGCCCCCCGCCGTGGGGCTTCAGGACAGACTTGGTCTTCTTCCTGCCCCCTTCCCAACCCCCCAGCACCCAAACCCACCGAATGGTCCTCGGTGTAAACCTCGGCTGGATTCACTCCACGGTCTCCGAGGGAGCTGCGTCCAAAACAGACTTGTTTACAGCGCACCCTGCAAGGGAGAAAGCCCCGTCCAGGGGTGCAGGGAGCTGTGCTGCCTTCCTCCGTGCCTCAGTTTCTCTCCCAGACCACTAACGATCCCTGCTCCCTTTAGAACAACCTCCCTGATCTATAAATTCGGCACTTGGAAACATCTATAACTTCACGCTGCTACCACCGGGGTCAAACCAGGGCGACGTGGGCTGTGGCCAACTCCCCACCACTGGGGCACTGCCCACCAGCCCCCAGGTCACACGCCCCCAGCGTGTTTGGGACCCAGCCCAGTGCCCAGGGCTGGCAGAGCCGGGCAGGTCCCCGGGACACCCACGGGAGCTGCCCTGTGCTCCCTAGGGGTGGCGAGC
>NW_009954140.1:6184317-6185964 GCF_000747805.2 Chaetura pelagica
TGGTGCTGTGATCCGCGGCGTGGGGGGGGAGTCCCAGATGGCTCGGGGGGTCCCGAGTGGGGTCCCCGGGGGCTGAGCAAGTGGCTGCACCACTGGCAGACCGGCTGGGGGTCGGGGGCGTGGCGACGGACCGACTCTTAATTGATTATAGGCAATTAAAAGCCACCATGAGGAGGTGGGTCATCCTCGGGGGCAGCACCGATGGAGATGTTCCACTCGTGACCGTGACACCCACGAGGCTGCAGCACCCGCATTCGCCCT
The DNA here is from genome assembly GCF_000747805.2 of Chaetura pelagica. Classification (NCBI taxonomy): domain Eukaryota; kingdom Metazoa; phylum Chordata; class Aves; order Apodiformes; family Apodidae; genus Chaetura; species Chaetura pelagica. Next base: position 6,184,579 of record NW_009954140.1, read on the forward strand.
CCACTGTCTCCCATCTCCACATCCCCAGCCAGACACACTGTTTCAGCCCCCTCAGGGGGGTCCCAGGGCCCCTCCAGCCCGGGGGTCACTCGAATGGTCTGTGCCCAACACGCCGGGGCGGGGGCACCCCGGGCCCCCCCGGCGCTGGGCTGAAAGGGAGAGTGCAGGGCTGCAGAGCTGCTCACCCCCGGGGATTAAGGCGAGACCTTTGTGGGAGAAAAGGGGCGGGAGAGAGACCAGATTATCCCGAATCTGCCTAATGCAGCGTTTCTTGCATATTCTAGAGCGTCTGGCGCGCCTGGGGAAGGAGCCAGGCTGGGGGTGCTGAGTGGGGTCCCGGGATGTCCCGGCCGTGCGGCCCTGGGAGCTCAGGTACTGGGACACGATGCTGCAGGAGGAGGAAGGTTTTTCATGTCACCCGTGCGAGGAGCTCCATTCCTCTAGCTCTGCAGCACCGGGTGCTTTGATGCCTCGTCCGGCACAGACTCTTCTTCCACGGGAAGGGCAGGAGGCCACTTGTGGCACGACCAGGGAGCTGCCACTCCTGGGGGCAGCGAGGGCGAGCGCGGCCCTGCAGATGTGCCGTGGTTGGCAGGGTGGAGAGGCTCTGCCAGACTGAGCACCAGGGGACAAACCATGCTGGGCACAGCCTCTGCCTGCAGCCTGCGTGTCCAGCACCACCTGCCTCTGCCGGTGCCTGCAGCCTCCTTCCCAGGCCGTGCCGGCTCCCCAGTTCACACCAGTGCCATTTCCATAGCCGGTTTGTTTGGCAAATTTTATTTTCCTTGCTTTCCATATAGAGAAACCGAGGCAGGAGGCAGCGCCCAGTGCCCATGGTTGAGCAGGAGTCCTCTGGGAGCCACCGCTGGATGCAGCTGTGGTTTGTTGGTGGGTGAGGAAGAGGAGGAGTGTTTGCCAGAGCCCCAGCCAGCGGCTCTACCCACTCATGTGGAGCCAGATCATTTTAATGGCAGGCGGGCACGGCCCGGCACGGTGCTGCTCACCTCACCTGACGCTGTCATGGGAGCACGATTGCTGGCAGAGACAGCGCAGTCAGGAGGGATTAACATCAGCCGGGTGGTGGGAGCCGTCGGGAAAAGCTCCTGTGGGATGGCCCAGCTCCGGCTGGGAACAGCAGACACCCACACGACTCAAAAATCTGGGAGAAACAGGCTCCCTGTGCTCTCCTCCAGGGCACAGCCCCGGGGCTGGACCCGGCCCTGGGGTGATAGCGGTGAGGATGGGGTGCTGGGAGGCTTGGGAGCACAGAGCGGGTGCTGCATCGCCGGGCCCTCCTGAACCCCTCTCCTTGTGCTGTTTCTCAGCAGCTTTTGAAAGCGGAGGAAAAAAAAAAAGAAAGAAAAAAATTGAAAAGCCCTTTGAAAA
>NW_009954140.1:6186072-6186493 GCF_000747805.2 Chaetura pelagica
CGGTCTGGGTGCTTGGCGGAGCTCGGGAGCTGCAGCGGGGTGTAGGGATGGCCATCCGGATACCCTGGCGTGCCGGGAACGGGGCATTGCCCCTACAGCCCCCCCAGGTCCCTCCAGCCCCACGGCCCAGAGCTGGCTGCTGCTGAAACCTCCCCAACAGCCCCGCAAAAACCACGGACACCACTTTACACCCACAGACATCAGGTGTCACCCCATCCCCGTGCTGTTTGCCCAGGGCTGAGCAGTTACCCAGCTAACCAGCGCGGCCCGGCAGGATCACGCTCACCACTGGCACCTGGACACCCGTGGGTGCACAGGGTGGGTGCCAGGGCGAGCTGGGCGACCTGCCTTGAACCGGGTCTTGCTGCAGCCTCCTGCCTTCCCACCAGCGCGCTCCCCTGGCCGGCAGGGCTGGCAAACG
>NW_009954140.1:6186700-6188430 GCF_000747805.2 Chaetura pelagica
GTGGCCGGGGCTTCCCAGCCTGGCACGGCGCGGGACACGGCAGGGCCTGGAGCACCCGGGACTCTGAGGATGCGCCGAATCCCGTCTGGCCCCCGGCACGGCAGGAGGGGGCTGTCCCTGTCCCCGCGGCAAGGGAAAGGTGGGGACACTCAGCTCTGGTACCACCCTGTCTGCACAGCAGGGTCTGGGGGTGCAGCTCCTGCCCTCTGCCCCGCTCCGACCTGCCAGCCCTGAGAAGCGAGCGGTGCTCTGCCCTAGGGACACCCGCAGGGCACCGCCGAGCAGGAGCTGGGAGATATGTCAAGGTCGATTTGGTTCTCCCGGGGCTGACTGCTGCCGACAGCTCACCCTGCCCGGCTGCTGCACGGAGCAGCCTGGAGAGCCGGCAGTGCAGGCAGCAGCGGGGCTGGGCACGGGCAGCCCAGACCTGCCTGGAGGGGTCGGGGCAGAGGGAGGGGTTTGGAAAAAGCTTGCAGGGAGCACCGTGCCTTCCCCTGTGAGCCCAGCCGATCTGGTTGCATCTGTGCTGCAGGGAAACTGAGGCAGCACGGTGAGTGAGAGAGCTCCCACTAGTGCCCCTGGCACTCAGCCCATCTCTGCTGTGCCCACACACCCCGGTGGGAGGAAGGTCTCTCTGGCACAAGCTGGGATGCCTGGGGCTGGAGCAGAGCTGCAAACGAGGGGCAGGATTTGACCAGCCAAATGCAGACCCACCTCCCTCCAGCACTGTGCCAGTATCTCCCCTGGATGCTGCACTCCCTTCCTTACCAGCTCCCAAGTAGGTCAGATGAGTCACCTGCCAGAAATGCCCTCAGCTCCCTGATTACTCCAGGGTCATGGTGCCACACCAAGGCAGAGATGATGTTTCTGCTGGTGGCCATGGCTCAGCAGCAATGCCACCAGTGTCCCCAGTTTCTCCCCAGCCCAGTGGATGGGTGCAAGGGGATGCACCACTGGGCCATGCACCCCCAGCTCCAAGCATTCCCCAAATGCAAAAACCCATTCTAGGCCCTATCCCAGCACTGCAGCCCCTGGCACCCTCTGCCTGGTTCCCTCCCTGGTGCTGTAGGGCCGACACGAGCTCAGTCAGGGCAGGGGGACAGACAAACACATCCCACCAACCCCCCCTCAGCTGCAGCAGGGTGACAGAGAGGCGAGAGGGATGATCCTCAGGCTGTTTATTAGCATCCCCCTTGGCTCAGCCCTGGCTGCTGCCTGGCTCACAGGTAGGCACTGCGGGGGTTTGCCGTGCAGAGACCACCAGAACAGCCCTGGAATCCCTCAGCATCACCACCCCTGCCTGCCCATTATGCTTCCAGGCCTCTGCACAAAACCCCATTAGTAAAACCCCCAAACCACCAGAAATACAGATGGCTATGGTCACCACATCACCCTGTGTAAGCCCTCACTAGCCCTGGGGTGCAAAATCAAGGGATACCTCAGCACCACTTGCACCTCACAGAGCTCTCCTGGGGTTTAAGTCCTGTGGTCTCCTTGGGGAGGACTCTGTGTTTGGCCAGGCACAAATGAGGAGAGGAATTAATTGCTGCCTAGGTTCCTGGTGCAGTGGCTGCCTCGTTCTCCCAAAGGCTGTGGGGGTCCAGGGTGGGGGCTGCATATCCAGAGGCTATCAGAGCTCCTCTTCCCCTCTTCAGTCAGGAGTCTCTGTCACTGCTTGTCCCCACGTCCTGGGGGAGCCACAAGCAGAAGCTGGCAGGGGGGCCAGGGGT
>NW_009954140.1:6188621-6189911 GCF_000747805.2 Chaetura pelagica
GAGCTGGCAGATGGGCCAGGGTTTGGCACAGCAAGAGCCCCTGCACTCAGCCCAGCAGCACCCACAGGATTCTGGTGAGACCAGCAGCAGCTCAGGAGCAGGAGCTGAGGGCAAAATCTGGTGCAAACGCTTTGATACCCCAAGCCCTCCTGCCCACCTCAGCCAAGAAGTCCATAACACAGAAAGCTTTGGCCAAGAGCAGGAGCTGGGTTTTGCTCCCCAGCCCCAGGGAAGGTGCTTGGTGTTCTGCTCCAGCACTGCCAAGAAGCAAAACACCCACCAGGGCACTGAGCCTGGGCCCCCCCTGGCACTGCTGCCAGCCACGGAGCCTTTTGGCCTCTCCACTTCCTCCTTCTCTTCTCTCAGTGGCAGTTTTTTTTCTTAATTTCTTGGGGATTGCCTTTTTTTTTTTTTTTTTTAAGCTTCTTTTCCTTTCTTCTTTTTTTTTTTTTGTTCCGTTGGTTTTTGTGTTTGGTTGTTTGTTTTTTTTTTTCCTCCTGTTTGTTTTTGCTTCTGCTTCAATATCAAACGAAAGAAGAAAATCCAGCGATGGGAGCTCTGGAGCCAGGAGCCAGGCTGCTGGGGGGGCGATACAGGGTGCCAGGCTGGCTGGGGGCGCTGCCAGGGGTCTGGGGGGTGGGAGTCCTGCTGGCTTTGGGGCGGAAGAGGCTGCCCTGCTGGGTGGAGGTGCTGTTGGAGAGGGGGGTGTGCTCGGGCTCCCCCGAGTCGCTCTCGGTGTAGCTGTACGCCTGAGCCCGCGAGATGCCCTTCTGCTGCCGCCGCCACGAGTTGTAGTAGGTGGGATCACTGATGTAGTGGTTGACAAAGGAGTGGGCTTTCTGGTGGGCAGGGTCCACCTCGTACTCGCTGTCACTGCCCTGAAGAAGAAGATGGGGAAGGTGAGCACGAGGCGGGGAGCACCAGCCCCACCAACAGGCTGAGCTTTCCCAGTCCTCTTTGGAAGATGCGGGTGAGCCCATCAGAAAAGGTCTGAGGAGCTGGGACGGCTGCAGCACGGCCAGGGGGTTTCTGCCTCTTGCTAAACGCAAAATAAAACCTGATACAAAAGGGTGGCAGGGTCCTGGGGCCTGCAGGGGGGTCCCCCAGGCCACGCTGGGTGGTTTTGGGAAGCGGGTGCTGGCGGCCCTGCCTCCCGCTGGCGGTAATTGGATTCAGCTTCCCCCGGCTGTGCACAAAGGGCCCATTGAGAGCACTGGGGAAGCTGCTCCGCGCCAGCTCCAGCTCCTGCTGCTCTTCACAGCTCCTCAAAAGCCACTCGAGCCCCGCTGG
>NW_009954140.1:6190046-6191235 GCF_000747805.2 Chaetura pelagica
GCCCCCCCCCCCGGCCCCCGCCTCCCCCTTTCTCGGGGAGGAGACAAAGGTACCATTTTGCGGGGCTGGCAGAGCCGCAACCGTTGCCACCAGCGACCTGGCACAGCAGGACAGCCCCCAACCCCGTTGCCCTCCCGTCCCCTGCCCCCAGCAGCGCTGGTCCCACCCCCCTGCGGTGTCACACGGGCCAGGGGCTGTGCCAGCTCCGCGCCCGACCCGTGCTGCGAAACCACCCGTGCCCAAAAGCAGAACGGGGCAGGGAAGTGGGGCTGGCCTTGCTTTGCCAAACGTGCACCGGGAATCCACACCGTGGTGGGCAGAGAGCAGGGCTGGCGCTCAGGCAGGGCTGCCAGCGCCGTCCATCCTGCCTCTGCTTCCCCTTGTCCCAGGTCCCCATCCCCACGTGCAGCCCTGGGTGGTCACCTGAGAGTCGGAGACCTCGGAGGGCTTCTCCGTCAGGCTGCTGCTCTCGGCGGGGATCAGGTCGTTGTACTTGGTCACGTCCTCATCTGAGTAGTGGAGGCTGCCGGGGCTGGGTCGCGGTGGGGACCTCGGGGAGAGGGGGGTGCTCAGCACGGGTCCCCCATCAGGGCTGTGCCACACGGGGATGAACCCAGCTGAGCCTCGGGCAGGCACAGGAATCACCCCGAAGCTGTGCTGAGCTCCCCCCAAAAGAGGACCCTTCAGGGACTCCCAGCTTTTCACACTGTTCAGCATCCCAGCACATCCAGGCTGGTGCAGCAGCTGCAGCTCATGGCAGGGGGGACATGGGGCAGGGCAGGGTCCCCCCCTGCAGGGTGCCAGCCCTCCCCAGCCCTGCGCCCATTCCGTAGCAAGCACATGATGGAGAAACCAGCACAACATCTGAAAAAGTCCGTCCCCCCCGCCTGGGGAGGGGGCTGCAGCAGTGGGTCCCTACCGGGTGTAGATGCCATTCTTCCTGCAGAAGGAATTCTTCACGGAGAGGCGCCGGTTGTTGAGCTCCAGGGCAGGGAAGCTGCCCTCATCCAGGCTCACCATCTCGCCGTGGCTCAGGGCAGTGGCCTTGGAGCCATTCCCTGCAGGAGGGGGAATGCTCAGCCTTCCCCAGACCCTCCCCAGGAAGTACAGCATGGGGGGGGGGGGCAGACCCTGCACAGGGGTGGCTGGGGAATGGGCTGGGAATGGTTATGGCAGGCCCCCGGGGTGG
>NW_009954140.1:6192588-6198482 GCF_000747805.2 Chaetura pelagica
ATGAGGCAGGGGGGGGGGGGGGGCAGACCCTGCACAGGGGTGGCTGGGGAATGGTCTGGGAATGGTTATGGCAGCTCCAGTGTTGGAGAGACCAAAGCCAGGGGATACCCAGGAGGTGCCAGTCCCGGGGCAGCAGCCCTGCCTGGGCTCACACCCCCACCTGCCCCACGGCTCCCAGCTCAGTGCCTCTGTTTGCTCAGCGAGGAGGTCTGGATTTTCCCCACAATTTGAGCCCTTGATACAGCTAAGAAAACAGATCCGTGTTTGACTAATCCCGGTGACCTCTGCCGAGCCCCCGGGCTGCCCTGCCTGCGCAGCTGACGGCGAGACAAGTCGCTTATTTAATCTTTAGCTCCCAGCACTCTCTGGGAAGCCCAAAGCATCTTTATCCCATGTCACCAGGTCTCTGGAGGAGCTGGGCCCTGAGGTAGGTGGGGGAGCAGGCTCCCACCAGCACACTCACACCCCAAAGGCAGGCAGGGCAGCCCCCGAGGGGGGTCTAAAGGGGGTAGGGCTTGCAGCTGGCACCCCCCAGAGGGTCCCATCACCACCTACCAGATCCCTGGTGCTCACCTGAGTCTGACTTCTTGGCATACTTCTTGCTCTGCCCACGGATGATGAGCACAAAGACGAGCAGGAGAATGAAGATGAGCCCCACCAGGGCGATGACCACCAGGAACCACCACTCCTCGTAGAACGGGTTAGCTTTCTGGGCTGGGGCACAGCAGGGAGGATCAGAGGGGATGGGCATGGAGGCAAAGGGCTACAGATGGGGAGACCCCACTGCAAAGCATGGGGTCACCTTGGGGAACTTGGTGAGACCTGGACCCACGTGAAGGAGTGGATTAGAGGGGGGTAGCAGAAGGCTCTGCAAGGGCAGTGCTGGCAGATGCTGCTGGCAGCAGGATCTGGGGCTCTGTAGGAGCCAGGCAGTCAGTGAGACAGGTTTCAGTGACAGCTATGAGAACAGAGCTGGGACTCTTCCTCCAGCACAGGAGCAGAGCATCCCCCTGAGGACACCCACATGCTGTCCCTGCCAGCTACCTGACACAGAGGAGGAAGGTGTGCTGGGGGTCCCGTAGCCGTAGTCATTCACAGCGATGACACGGAAGTCATAGCTGACCCCCTGCTTGAGGATGTCCATGCTGAAGGTGTAGGAGGTCACTTCCTTGGGGATGTCTTTGATGAGGATGTCCCAAAGCCCCTCGTCTGGAAGAGATAAGGGGCCTGGAAGGGAGGGGAACTGGTTTCTCAGGGCACCCCGGGGGGAGAAGCTGATGTCCCTCCATCCAGGATCGTGTGCCCTCCACCATCTGCCCACACCTCCCAGCCCCCATGCACCAAGCTCACTGACTGCAGTATCATTAAAGAGCCACAGAGATGCACGTGGCTGATCAATCACCTGCCCTGCTCATGGCCAAGGGCAAGACCAGGAGTGTGGGGACCTGCTGCCACCACAGCCCCAGAGCACCCCCGGCAGTCCCACAAGAGCCAGGGGTTTCCCTCCCAGATGCTGCCCCACAGCAGAACTGACCCCTGTTAGTGATTGATTGGGTCATCTGAGCTGTGGTCTCTGCAGCAGGGAGAAATCATTGCCTCAGGGCAGCAGCAGCATCGATGGGTTCATGAGCTCCACAGCCCCTTCCCATTGGTCCTTGCTCAGCACCCACTCGGCAGCTCATGGACCAGCATGTGGCCAACAACCCAAACACCCGGGTTCTGATCCCCAACCCAGCCTGTTGGGTGGCCTGGCAGAGGTCAGCACTCTGTGCCTCAGTTTCCCTTTCTCCCGAACCCAAGGCACTGCTGGTGTTGAGGTGGGGATGGGAAGCAGAGAGGAGCTGCAGTACCTGAAGGACGGGCTTCGATGACGTATCTGGTGATGGGCCCTTGGCCAGGGTCCCCGCTGGACCAATGGATGGTGATAGCTGAGCCATAGCGGGAGATGAAGGGCTCACCAGGGGGGCCGGGAGCACCTGGGGACCCAGAGTAGAGCTGGAGCTCTGCAGTGATCTGGAGCAGCCTGGTGGCACATGGCTGTGCCAGTTCTGGTGGCACCAAAGGGACTGTCCCCACCACGTCTCCTTCCTCACCATGGCACACCATCCCCCCTACCTTCCCCAGGCCCCGTGGTGATGTTTGCCTCAACATCTGGTCCATAGGCAAAGGTTTTGGCCCGGACTCTGAACCGGTACGTCACGCCCTCAGCCAGGTCCTTCACCTTCAACCACAGTGGGCTGTTCCCCTTCACGTCCACCGTCACAATCTTACTGACACCTGTGGGGACAGAGGCTGAGCCAGGTCCTCCCCAGAGCCTCCCAGCTGCTCCCAACCTCCCCCCAGTGCCCCTGTTGTGCCCTCACCGTCCACAGGCATGCAGGGCTCGTAGACCAGCCTGTAGCCCTCCAGGATGCCATTGGGCAGGGGTGGTGGCTCCCAGGAGACGTTCACCGAGGTGGTGGTCAGCTCACTGAACCGGATGGAGCCGGGGGCACTGGGGGCTGCGAGGAGTGGGGTGGCTGGGGCCAGCTCAGCACTCCCAGGGGACATCCCCAGCACTGAACCAGCCCCTCTCCCTGCCTCCACCCTAATGAAACTGGGGCACTTGTCATCACCATCACTACCCTAGTGTCACCCCCCTGTGCCCCTAACCCCACGTGCTGCAAAGACCTGGCCAAGCCACCACTCATGCATGGCTGAGGCAACAAGTCTCCTACTCTTTGTCTCTCCTCCTGAGTCCTTCATTATTCCCAAGTCTCAGCCAAGACCTTCATCGCCACGTGCCCACAAACCCTCTGAGCTGAGCCCAGGGCTGGTCTCTGCTCAGGATTGCAGGAGCTGGGATACAGCCAGCTGAGATGAAGGGGCATCTGCTGGACATCACCGGAGCTGGACCCATAGAGACACCTCCACACGGAACCCAGGGGTGGGAGGGTCTAGATGCAACCATGGGGAATAAAGGGTGATTGGCAGCCACGCTCTGGGCCCCACCTGCCTGATGCGTCCGCCCCTGGACAGGGGGGCTGCGGGGACCATCTCCCGCGGCGTTGAAGGCGGCGACGGTGACCCAGTACGAGGTGTACCCGGTCAGGTTCTTCAGCTTCACCCCCGTCTCCGGCAGGAAAAGCGTCTTCACCCGCGCGCTCGCGTTCTGGCGCTGGGCTTCCCAGAAGTGGATCTGCGGGAGGAGGAGGAGGACGGGGCATGGAGACCTGGGTGCTGCAGGGATCCGGCCCATCTGCCCGCCTCGGCTGCATCCCGGCTGCATCCCGGCAGGATCCCGGCTGCATCCCAGGGCCGACAGCGCCACCTGCCGCCCCGAGGCCGCTCAGCACCGGGATGGGACTCTGGGAATCTCTCGGCATCTCCGCAGCATCTTTCTCTGCCACCCATCACCCCCTTGAGACACCCAGCATCTCCATGGCATCTCTCCAGGACACCTGGCATCTCCCTGGGACAGCCGCCATCTCCCCAGAATCCCTTCCCCAACTGCACACACATGGGGCACCCATCATCTTCCCAAATCCAGCAACACACAAAGCACCTCCCGGGGGAGCTCAGTACTCCCCAGTGACACCCAGCACCCTGTGCGTTCACACCACCCTCAGAGCCCACCACCTTCCCAGGGCACCCAGTGTCCCCAGGCTCCAGCTCAGTGCCAGCTCCCAGGTACCTTGTAGCCCTGGATGTCCCCGTTCTGGCTCTCGGCGGGTGGCGGTTCCCAGGTGACATCCAGCTGGGTGGCCGTGGCCGCCTGCACTGCCACGTTCTGTGGCGCGCCCGTGGGCACTGAGCCAGAGGAGGGGACAGTGTCACCGCCCAGCCGGGACCAGGGAGGGGCCAAGTAGATGTCCCTCCGGGGGTTGCGCTGCCTTGTCTTGGCCCCAGCGTGTGGTGCCAGGGCAGTCAAGCCCCCTCCCAGCCACGGGCAGCCCACCCGCCAGGCAGGGCCGGGCTGTGGACTCACCTGCTTCACCCACGAAGACCTCCTGGGGGGGGCTGGGGGGCCCCTCGCCCACGGCGTTGTACACGCTCATGCGGATCTCGTAGCGCCGGTGCTTGCTCAGGTCTGGGCGGGGAGAGAGGAAAAGGGGTGAGCAGGGTCCTCTCTGCAGGCGGAGGGGCAGGGGGTCCGGCTGCCCCCGGGGGACATGGCAGAGTTCCCCCTCGCTGCAAAGGAGATGAGTGTCCCCAGGGAGCAACAGGAGCAGCAGGCAGAGGCGTCCCCAGGCACCTCATGGTTCATCCCGGTTCACCCCACGGCACAGGCAGGCGGAGGGGAGGGACGCCCAGGGAGGTGGCAGCAGGGGCATGCAGGAGGGGCAGGGACTGATGACTTACTGTCCAGCTCGTACTGGGTGAGGGTGACCTCGCTGAGGTTGTGCACGGCGTACACGGCTGGGCGGCACACGCAGGGAGAGCAGGCAGCTGGTTAGAGCCCAGCACAGCACCGGGCGGCTCCCACCTCCCAGCGCCCATCCCAGCATAGCTGCCCACCCCAGGGTGGACTAAGGGTCCCCTGCTAGGGCCCTGCCACCCCCAGGTGACAACAGGGTTGTCACAGCACTAAGGAGCCTTTCAGCCCCATCCCCTGAGGGGCACAGGCTGTGTCTGGGGGTCAGGGTCTCCACAGGGGTCTGATGGTGGCTGAGAGCAGCGGATGGGGCAAAGTCACATCTTGGGCTCTGTCCTCGCCACTCTTGTCCCTGCTGCCCCAGAGTGGATGTGACCCTTTGGGGTCTGAGGATGGCAGCACACGTGGACACGCAGCAGGACACCACACAGACACCTGTGTTAGACGCAGACAGGGGGACACCCACACTACAGGGACAAGGGGCTGCACACAAAGGGACTGAGCCAGCAACATCACAGACAAGTGTGTTAGGGACCACAGACCAGGTAGCACCAGGGGACTAGAGACAGCTCCAGGCTGGTACCAGCGAGAGACCACGGAGCACAGGACGATGCCCTCCCTTGTCTTCTATCCATCACTGCTGGGTCACCCCAATGACGTCCAGCTGATTACCTGCCCTCCACCCCACATGTCCCCAGGCCTGGAGGGGCAACCAGCACTCACGGGTGAGCTCTGCCCACGTGGCACCAGGGTTGCTGATGCTGCGCAGGGAGAAGCCGCGCAGAGGGTCGGGCACCAGCTCCCGGTACCGGAGCCGGAAACCCAGCAGGATCCCGTTGATCTTGTCCTCGGCCGGGGGCTGTGGGGGAAGAGAGCGGGTGCTGTTCTGACCCGGGGCTCCCCAGCACCCCAAGATGGCTGTCCCCGTTATGCCTCGGTGTCACCTCCCAAGGGAGCTAGTTGCCCTTCAGGGCCAGTAGAGGAGGGGGCGGTACCTGCCAGCGGATGAGCACTGAGGTGGTGGTGTGCGGGGTGACGGAGAGGATGGTGGGGGCTTCCTCAGGGGCTGTGGGGGAAAAGTGGGCAGTGAGGCTCTGGAGATGCCCTGGGCACGGGGGGATGCCCTGGGCATGGGGGTGGGGGGATGCCCCTCTTCCTGCCCCAGGAAATGCAGCCTGTGCTGACCCGCCTGCAGGGTAGTGAGTGACTCGGACTCCTCGCTGTACTCGCTGTCCCCAATGTCATTTGTCGCCTTCACACGGAACTTGTAGGAGGTGAAAGGCTTCAGCCTACACGGGAGAGGAGCAGGATGGGGACAGTGAAGCCAGCAGGTGACCCCAAGAGCCACCCTTCCCCCCACATCCCAACCTTGGTGCAAGCACTTCTCTTGGGATGGGGAAACCGAGGCGTGAGGCAACCACCCCAGAAGCAGAACCCATCACCTCCCGGCCCGCCCACCCCGGCTCAGGGCCAGCCCCTGCCTCACCTGTCCACGACGAAAGCGGTGGCGTTGCGGCTGCGGGCGGGGGGGGGGCGGCCA
>NW_009954140.1:6198845-6199501 GCF_000747805.2 Chaetura pelagica
GAGGCAGTGGGAGATCTGGTATGCTGTGGGGAAGGGATGGTGGGGCTGGTGGAGGGGACGCCGTCCTGGTTCTCCTCCGTGCCTCCCTCCTCCATCCCTGCCCACACACAGGGTCACCCAGCGAGGGGCTTTTGGGTCCCTAGACACAGCCAGGGACCCGGCTTCAAGGCTCCAAGAAGTTCAGGGGATCCTGGGGAGCTGGTCTCTGCCTCCCAGTGCTGATCCCTGCTCCCATAGGGTCTCCACACCTCTCTGCAGAGCATGGTGGCATGGCACAGCCAGGATGGCTCCCCACCTACCCAAGATGATGCCATTGGGTGCCGCTGGTGGCTGCCAGATGAGCCGCACCGAGGTGGTCCTCACTTCAGGGAAGAGGATCCCCACAGGGGGGCCTGGCACTGAAGGGGGGAGAGATAGGGTTTATGGGGGAGTGCACAAGTGTGTGCCAAGTACCAGTTCCCATCCCCTGGGAACAGGAGCTCTGGGTGTCCTGTTCAGGAAGGACAGGGATTGCCCCAGGCTCCCAGGGGACACCCCAGCCCACAAAGGTCTCTTTGCACATCCAGGTTCTGTTACCCACCATCATCCAGCGTCCTCTCGAGGACGGGTGGCCGGCTGGGCACACCATCCCCCATCCTGGTGAAGGCCAGTACCCG
>NW_009954140.1:6199773-6200664 GCF_000747805.2 Chaetura pelagica
CGCACCGAGGTGGTCCTCACTTCAGGGAAGAGGATCCCCACAGGGGGGCCTGGCACTGAAGGGGGGAGAGATAGGGTTTATGGGGGAGTGCACAAGTGTGTGCCAAGTACCAGTTCCCATCCCCTGGGAACAGGAGCTCTGGGTGTCCTGTTCAGGAAGGACAGGGATTGCCCCAGGCTCCCAGGGGACACCCCAGCCCACAAAGGTCTCTTTGCACATCCAGGTTCTGTTACCCACCATCATCCAGCGTCCTCTCGAGGACGGGTGGCCGGCTGGGCACACCATCCCCCATCCTGGTGAAGGCCAGTACCCGGATCTCATACAGTGTGTATTTGCCCAGCCCGCTCAGCTGGGCGCTGCGGGAGGCGTTGCCCTCTGCCAGCCAGAACTGGGCACGCACCTCCGAGTCCTTCTCCTTGTACATCACCTGCAACAGACCCCGTGGGACATGGCTGGGATGAAGCAGCATGGCAAAGACTGTCACAGAAGGGCACCATCACTTGGAGGTGGCACAAGTTGAGACCTGGCAGTCTGCAGGGTGATGTTTTTCCCCTAGGGAAAGCCACGTTTCCCAGGTCTGTGGTGGGGGCTGGCAGGGCACAGGCAGGGCTGCAAGCACAGCCACAGCACTGGGGCTGTGGTAGGAGCTCACCTTGTAGCCCAGGATGAGACCATTGCAGTCTGCCTCGGGGATGCCGTTCCACTGGACCAGCATGCTGCTGGAGGTGGTGGCCAGGGCTGACACATTGCTGGGGCCGGAGGAGGGCACTGGGAGGGCGATGAGGGAAGGGGGTCAGTGGCCAGCTGCAGCCAGGGTAGGTGCCCGATGCTGAGGGGTGGGCAGTGGTACCTGACTCCCGGGTACGTCCCACCACCCACTGGCTCCAGGGC
>NW_009954140.1:6201241-6211109 GCF_000747805.2 Chaetura pelagica
GCGAGCTGATGGACAAGCCCCCACTCCTCAGCTTCGCCAGTCTGGCCCACCTGTGGGATGGGAGTGGGGTGAGCTCCCCCCCGGCACCCCCTCACCCCTCGCCCCTCACCACCCTGTACCTGTGCCTCCACCTGCCAGCGGGAGATGGAGGTTTTGCCATCATAGCCCGGGCGAAACTGCAGGGTGACGGAACGGGGTCCGATGTTGGAGATGCCCAGGTTGGTGGGGGCACCAGGGAGCTCTGTGGGGAGAGGGCAGGGTGGGTGGCACTGGCTGGGGGCCCCCCACAGCCTGCCAGTGTCCCCACACTGCCCCACTCACCTGGTGGCACCCCCGAGGAGATGGTGGAGGAGGAGACCTGGCCCTGGCCCTTGGAGGTCATGGCAGCCACCTCGATGGTGTAGGTGGTGAGGGCAGTGAGGCCAGTGACACGGTACTCCAGGGTGACATTGGGCAAGTAGTGGGTCACCCGTGTGTTGGTGCGGTTGTACTCCTCCCAGGAGATCCGGTAGCCTGAAACGTGCCCCGTGCCAGCACCCATCATCACCCCCCCACCCTGAGGAGCCGAGTGGGGCTGGGAGGAGATGTGGTGGGAAGGGACCAGGGGGAGATGTGCTGGGGGGAGAGATGCAGGAGTCAGGCACCCCCCAGTGCTCCCTTACCCGTCAGGATGCCATTCTTCTCCAGTGGCTCCTGCCAGCTGACCTTCAGGGATGTGTCCAGGATGTCACTGAAGCTGAGGTGTCCCACGGGGCCAGGCACTGCCCAAAGACACCCAGGCTCAGCACGCAGCCACCCACCCGAGGGTGGGAGCCCTCAGCACCCACAAGACCCCCACAAAGAGAGAGCACAGACGGGGGTCCCCACGGATGGAGCTTCCAAGGGCTCAGTTGCACCCCCATTCCACGTCCCCACCGGCAGCACCAGCGGGACCAAGTGCCCCATCCAGGGGCTGTTCCCACCCTCCCCGGTTGCCGCAGGTGGGTCCCCCCCGTACCGTCCTGGTGGGTGCGCACCAGCTGGGGGGGGCTGCGCGGGCCGTCCCCCGGGGTGGTGAAGCACAGCACCGAGGTGAAGTACTCAGCGAATTTCCTCAGCCCCGCCACGTAGCCCACGTGGACACTGTCCTGGAAGTTGGGTCGCACCGTCACCACCGTCGCCTCCTCCTCGTGCTCCGGCTCCCAGGCGATGAGCTGCGGGAAGAAGGAGCTGGGACAGCAGTGCCAGGTACCGGCGTCCCCACTGCATGTATCGGTACCACAAACTCCATCCTTCGGGCAGCTCCTTGTTTATTTGGAGTTGATTAGGTATCAATCAACGGGTGCTGGGAACACTTTGCTGCTGCCAGCGGTGCATGTTTACCCGTACGAGGCAACACGGAGCTCCCACTTTGTGATTAACTCCCATTGATAACAGCAAGTAATCACCCCCTCGCCTGCATTTGGGAGGGATGTTTGGGCATTTAACTGGTATTGTGCAAGATAGCCTATAGCAACTTAATTAAACACTAATTAGGCCCTAAAAATACTAATCAAAAATACTAAGTGGCATTTAATAAGAATGTTAAGTATCCTACTTGCTCTGGTTATCTCATTCAGCAGCAATTAAATTCCTGAACTTCTTTTGAGTGGATTAAGAAACAAGTTTAATGTTTTAATTCAATTTAATTAATGTAAAATTGAATTAATTGCATTTTGGAATTAATTACAGAGCATGGGAGACTATGAGCCCATGCAAGTGTTAAATCTTAATAAATAGTATTTTAACAGGCAGGCTGGAACCAACTAAAGAAGCCGAGGGAGGAGTCAGGGCAGTTTGGGAAGGTTGGACGAGGATTTTTCCCCAACAAGCTGCCCTGTTTTTGGGGAGAATCGCCCCTCACCTTGTACCCCTGGTTGATGCCGTTGATGAACTGGGGGCTGGGAGGGTCCCAGGTGAAGCGGATGGTGGTGGAGTTGGTGGCCTCAGCTTGCACGTTTCCCGGGGGCACGGTGGGGACTGCCAGGAGGAAGGGATGGCTCACAGTGGCTCTGGCTTCATGAGGTCCCCTCCATCAGGGGCAGGCACCAGCCCCCCAGGAGCATGGGCACCCGCAGCAGGGAGTACCCATGAGGGTGCCCTGAGATGTCACTGGCTGGTCCAGCTCTGCCCTGGCTATGCAGCCCCTGATCACCCCTCCCCAGTCGCCTTGGGGCCCCCCACACCCATCCTCCTGCCACCTGTCCCCACCAGTCCCCCCGCACAGCCTGTCACCTCTTGGGTCAACACCAAGCCCGTTCCTGTCCCCGCCTGACCCTGCCTACCTCCCTGCAGCGTCCACTCGGTCACCTTCATGCTGTACACCCCGAGGCCAGCACTGTTGTACGCTGCCACCTCGATCTCATAGTTGGTCCAGATGATGAGGTCCTCCAAGAGCAGGTTGTTGACCTCAGCGTTGGTGATGTTCTTGAACTGGTAGCCCACGGGCAGCCCGGCCAGGCAGTATCTGGGCACAAGGGACCAGCAGAGCTGTTGGTGTCTCCACCAGCACCCTGGGATGCTGAGGGGATGCTCGTGCTTCCCCTGCTGGCACCTACCGGATGATGTAGCCCTTGAGGACACCATTCTGGTGGCTCTCAGGGGGCGGCTGCCCCTGGAGCATGATGGACGGGTTGGTGCGTCCACTGGCAATGACATTTTGGGGGGGCGCGGAGGGGGGCTCTTCGGGCAGGGACACCCTGCAGGGAACGAGGCACGGGGTGAGCACCCAGGGCTGCCAACTCCTCCTGCCACCCCCCAGCCACACCTCACCTCTCCGTGTCCTTGCTGAACTGTCCCCTGCCCACGTCGTTCACGGCGCAGAGGCGGAACTGGTAGGAGCGAGCGGGGACCAAGCCCCGCACCGCCACCCAGCTCAGCTCGGGGTCCACGCTGGGCAGCAGCACGGTCCAGGGAGCGTCTGTGGGGGGAGAAGGGGATGGAGGACCTGACCTGCAGGACACCCAGGTCCCCTCTCTGGCTAACGAGTCCCGCGGTCCCCAGGCTCCTCCCAGCCCCCCGGGTGATGCCAGAGCCCAGGCTTTGCCCAATGGCAGCTGGGGAGGGGGGAGCAGCCCCTTAACTATTCTCGGAGACCTCCACGACGTAGCGGAGCAGGGGGCTGTTGCCATCGAAGGGCTTGGTCCAGGTCAGGTTGATGGCCCGTTTCTCCAGGGAGCTGAGGGTGGCCACTGGACTCTCGGGAGCATGGGGGAGCTGCCTGGACAGGGGGGTCAGGGAGAGGCAGGTTAGGGAGAGGGGCACAGCTCAGGGTACAGGGGGTGAGGTGGGGGTGAGTGGGGGTCTCACCGGACGCGGAGGTGGGCGCTGCGGGAGTCATTGCCCCCGGCCGAGACCACCTTGCAGGTGTAGGTGCCGATGTCACCAGACCAGGTCTGGGAGATGTGGAGGGTGCCCATCTCGTCCAGGCGCAACCGCGGGCTGCTCGCGGGGCTCAGCGGTGCCCCGTCCTTCTCCCAAATGTACCTGTGCAGGGGCAGGGAACCCAGGAGTGCTGGCACCCTGCAGCCCCCCACGGGGAGAGGGGACCGGGGGTCCCACCGGTGTGCCGGGCTCCCCGTGCACAAGGCACCAGGTGGCACTGCAGGACCACTAGCTTGGGGCTGGGGATGGTGGCACCCACCCATCTGCCTGCTCCCTCTTCAGGCAGCCTGGGGGGTGCCCGGACCCCACAACCCTCCCAGCACCATCGCACGGACCTGACGTCCACACTGGGGTCATGGGTGACCCCACAGCTCATGATGGCTTTGGTCCCCTTGATGACACTCTGGTCCTGCGGTGGGTTGGTGATGCGTGTCCTTGCTGCAGAGGGGACAGGATGAGCCACCAGCACCGCCCAGAGGCCTGGGGGGGGTGGCACCGGCAGGGGACAGCCCGGGGTTGCACCCACGCAAACCAATCAGCCACGCGCCAGAGGCCATCCTTCCTGTCCCCAGGGAGCTCCATCCTGCAGGCAGGATGCAGCAGCACGGGTTCCTTACCCCAGACAACCAGGTCTGCAGACGCCTCATCCACGCCCCGGGAGTTGGTGGCCAGGCAGGTGTAGGTGCCGGCGTCGGCGAGATGCGCGGGGCTGAGCAGCAGGCTGCCCGACTCCAGCAGCGTGAAGCGCGGGAGCTGCACCGACCCGCTGGCCAGGACCCGCTCCCCTGCGGGGCACAAGGACCTTCTTCAGCTCCCAGTGCCCTGGCCAAGGCCAAGCCTGGTGGCCACAGAGCCCGGTGGCCCGCGGAGGTGGCCCTGGGGCCACACAGGCAGGGATGGGCAGGGCAGTCTTGCCCACATCCCAGTGCCCCCAGTCTGTTTTATAGGATTACAGAATCATTCTGACTGGAAAGATCATCAAGTCCAACCATAACCCAACTCTACCAACCATTAATCCAACTCTACCAAGTCCAGTGCTTAAACCATGTCTCTCAGCACCACATCTACACAACTTTCAAACACCTCCAGGGGTGGTGATTCAACCACCTCCACAGGCAGCCTGTGCCAGTGTTTAATAACCCTTCCAGTGAAGAAGTTCCATCTAACCTAAACCTCCCCTGGTGCAACTTGAGCCTATTTCCTCTTTTCCTGTTGCTTATTCCCAGGGAGAAGAAACCAAACCCTCCCCTTGCTCCAACCTCCTCTCAGGGAGTTGCAGAGAGTGAGGTCTGCCCTCAGCCCCCTTTTCTCCAGGCTGAACACCCCCAGTTCCTTCAGCTCCTCCCTGTGAGCCTCCCTCTCCAGCCCTTCCTCTCCCTTTACCTTTCTGCCAGGTGATGGCGGGGCGCGGGGCCCCCGAGGTCTCGCAGTTGAGGATCACGGACATGCCATCAATCACTGCGCTGTCCTGCGGACCCCGGGTGATGTTGGGGGCAATGCCTGCGGGGTGGACAGACACACAGCCACCCCTGAAGCCCTTCCCAGGGCCCAGCCTGAAGCTGACCCATGCCAGGGGGACTCCCATCTCCATGGGAGGTTTTCCTGGGGTCCCCAAGCCTCTGCATGGAGCCCAGCTTGGGAGGAGCCCAGGTACATCCCACCCACTGCCCACGCAGGGCACCCAGGGGTTGGGGTATGAGGGGGGCTGGCACCTACTGGTCACAGCCAGGTACGTGGTGGTCTGCACCTCGCCGGCCGCGTTGCGGGCGAAGCACTGGAACATGCCAGTGTCATCAGGGACCAGCCTGCTGATCTGCAGGCTGCCATCAGGCAGGAGCTGGAAGCGGGACAGCTTCTCCAGGGGGATGAGAGCAGCGTCCTTGTACCAGGCCATCTCAGGAGCAGGCACACCTGCAAGGGCCAGGTCAGGGACAGGGCTGTGGTGGCAGAGGGAAGGCGGCTGGGGAGATGCTCACCCTTGGCTTGGCAGGGGATGGCCACCACCTTCTCCATCTCGGCCGTGATGTGCCTCTCCGGCTCCCTGACGAACTGCGGCGGCTCTGCAGAGGGAAGCCCAGCAGCGGGCAGTAGAGCCGGGGGGTCCTCCAGCCCCACCGTTCAAACCACCTTCAGCTGAGACCACCCCAACTCATTGCAGGCGTGGCTTGTGCTGCCTCACCCAGGACGGAGAGGAAGGCGCCCTGTGCCACGGCGGGCACGCTGCTGCTGCGGAGCGCGGCCTCGCACTGGTAGTAGCCGCTGTCGCTCAGCGCCGGGTGCAGGATGGTGAGGCGGCGGCTGTAGTCGCTGATACCGCTGGAGAGGGGCACCCCGTCCTTCCTCCAGGTGATGTGCAGCTTCATCAGCGGCCTGGGGTGGGGCAGGAGCATGTCAAGAGCCAGCCCACCCGGAACCCGCCAAATCCCCACCTCCCTCCATCCTGCAGAACATCCTCCATCCATCCCAGGGGCGGGCCCTGCTGGGAAGGGACCTGGGGGTACCCAGTGCTGGGGCTGGGCAATGCCAGCAAGGACATATCCAATCCCATCTGCCCCATCACTACTCACCTGGCATTGGCCACGCACTCCATGGTCACCTCCGAGGTCCCAGCCACCACGCTGGTGTTCCTGGGTGGGACAATGATGGTGGGTGCGATGGGATCAGCCGGGCCACCCACATCTGGGGAGAAGGAGGCCAGAGAGACAGCCATCAGCACCCTATGCTCACCCTCATGGCACCCCAGAGGTGCTGATGGGGCACCCAAAGCTCCTGCTCTGCATGGCATGCAGGTGACAAAGGTGGCAGGGACAAAAGGGCCATGGGCTCTGCTCTCCCTTGGGAAGGTCCAGCCTATCACCTTGGCATTTGGGTGCCTTCACAGCTCTCCCTGAGCCTTCTCCTCCCACAGGAGCCCATGGCACCAGCCTGTCCCGCAGGCAGTGCTGGCTGGCAGGGAGGAGGGAGAAGGGGAGTATATAAAGGGAAATGATTGCAACAATAAAAAACCCCCGTGTAGGCGCTGAGAAAACGCGATCAGCTTGAAAGCTGCTGATAGAGCTGAATCCATAAACATGGGCTCCAGGTTGTTTATTGTGCATCAGGGCACGGAAAAACAGATTAATGGGGCAGGAGGGAAAGGGTGACAGGCAAAGCCCTCCATGGAAAGGGATACACCCCCTCCTGGAGAGCAGGAGGGGAGATGGGATGTAGACGTGGGGAGGACTGATGCCTTTTTGGGGGCTGTGACCAACACGGGCCGGGGGACCCTCAGCCAGGTCCTGCAGTGTCCAAGAGGACAGGAGGGATGGGGCTACAGGGGTGTCCCCCAGGCAGTGGCTGATCAAGTGGGGAGCAAGAGAAGGAGTGGGGCAAAGGGCCCCACTGCAAAGCTCCTCCTCTTGGCCAGATCCAGCCCCAGAGGCAGGGATGGAGCAGGAGGCTCTGCCCAGGGCAGGATCAGTGTCTGCAGCCCAGCCCCAAGTGCCTAAATAAATTTTGAGGCAGCTGAACTGCTGAGTCAGCAGAAGCCGGAGCCTCCGAAGAGATTTACTGCAAATTAAACTTGGGGGGGAGCCAGGCAGTGCAGGGGGAGAGGGGCCGGGGGGGGCAGAGCCCCTGCACTCACTGGCCACCGTCAGCGTGATGGGCTGGCTCGTCTTGTTGTCCCCGTTCTTGTCATTCACCGCCTGCACGTAGTAACGTCCCGCGTCCGGAGCCACCGTGGAGAGGATGACCAGGGTGTTCTCCAGCGTGATGGCTCTGCAGGGATCACAGAATCTTAGGGGTTGGAAGGGACCTCGAAAGATCCCCCAGCCCAACCCCCCTGCCAGAGCAGGGGCACCCAGAGCACATCACACAGGATCCAGGGGGGTTGGAATGTCTCCAGAGGAGACTCCACAGCCTCTCTGGGCAGCCTGGCCCAGGGCTCTGTCACCCTCACAGGAAAGAAGTTTTTTTCTGATATTCACATGGAACCTCCTGTGTTCCAGTTTGCACCCACTGCCCCTTGTTCTATCACTGGTCATCACTGCACAAAACCTGGCTCTGGCCTCCTGACACTGCCCTGAACAGATTTGTAAACATTGCTGAGGTCCCCCCTCAGCCTCCTCCTCTCCAAGACCAGCAGGAGATGGGGATGCAAACCCAACAGGGATACCCATATGAGGAACCAGGACCATTTTTGCCCCCCACCCAGCACCCACACAGACACACACAACCCCCAGCCTTCCTCCTGCCTGCCCCATGCTCCAGCTCCCAGACACGGACTCAGCTTGGCCACTGTCCCCAGGCAGCAGCCAGGACTGAGCCCCCACCCCCAGCACCAAGCAGAGCACATTGGACGGTGCAGATTAACAGGACTTTTTAATTTTTTACTATTTTTTTTAAATACAAAACGATCTAATCTGCTGGAAACATTAAACGGCTTGGGGAATCTATTTTTTACCATTAAACGTGAGATAAAGGAGCTTTATCTCTTCAGTCCTGCTTTGCAAATAAAAAAGGGGACCAGTTCAATTCCTGCATAATGTGGGTTACGAATCCAATTCCCGCACGCCCGGGGACGCTCAGAGCACCCCGGGGGGCAGTGCCCGCCCCCCGCACGTCCTGAGCCCCTTTTCCCTGCTTCCCTCCCCCTTTATTTTTTAAAAACCCGTTTCCCTGGTGAGAAACGGAGCCATTAAGTCACCCAGCCCGTCTCCGGGTTGCAGCACGGTGTGCTCAAGGCGTCTCTTCAACATCCTTATTGCAGGGGCACCAGCAGCCCCCCTGGATGCTGAGGGATGGGGGGCTGGGGGGAGGCTGGGGGTACTCACATGCTGCTGCTGGGGGAGATCTTCCTGCCATCCCGAAACCAGGTGACCTGGGGCTGGGGGAAGCTGGCGATGCGGGGGGCGCGGATGACGGCCGCCTCCCCGTGGGACACGCTCTGCTGCGTCTCGCTGTCCTCGAAGCTCCCCATGTCTGCAAATCGTGCAGGAGAGCCCTGGCAGGGGCTGGGGCAGGGCTGGCAATGCGCCCTGGGGAGCCAGCAGGGGCCGCCGGGCTGGAGACAGTGAGGATGGGCTCTCCCAGGGGATGCGGAGGGGCTGCCTTGGGGGTCTGCTCCCCTCCTCAGCTGGCACAGGGATGGGGGTGCAGGATTTCATCCACACCAGGATCCATCCCATCACCTGCACACCAGACCGGGGACCCCTGCCCGTGTCGCCCCACCAAGGTTGGGGTGCAGCCGCAGCAGGAGGGCTCAGCCCCCCAGCATCTGTCCCTGTCCCAGTGCCAGGAACATCCCAGCATGACCTTGGCTCTGTGGGCAAGGTTGGGGCACCCACTGCCTCCTTCCTGCCCAGCAGCTTCCAGGCTGGAAGTATGCACCAGTTGAGGCAAGCCAAGGGAAGCAGGGTGCATGGAGAAGGGGGGCAGGGGCTTTTTATTGTCTTCCCTTAATTGCTGTAATTAAAAGCATGTAAAGAATCTTTTTTTAACGACTTTGCCATTATCATTAGTTGTGAGCGCAGCTGCCTTATTAATTTCTCATTAACTTCCTGATTTGTCACTGCTCCTCAGGAAGGGGTTTAAGGGGATGGGGTAGGGGGGCATCCAGGAGGGAAGGGGTGACAGAGAGGGACAAGTCCCCTGGAGCACAGAGCAAGCATCTCGGGCCTCAGCACCCTCCTGTCCAGCTTAAACTGCCCATGGTGGCTCTGCATCACCCCTACACAGCTGGGGAGGAGCAGAGCTGCTCCCACACTGCCAAACATTTCACCCCTCTGGGAAGCCTTCCCCAACACAGGGCTGCAGGTTTCCCTGCCCATGGGGTGCCCCCTCTGCACCCCCAACCACCACATCCCAACCAGGCAGCGGGAGCAGCAGAGGCAGCAACGCCCACATCCTGCCAGCGCCACGCCGGGGATGCTCCAGACGTGGGTGCGCTGGACATGGGCCACACAGAGCACCCCAGCCCTGCACCGAGCACCCCAGCCATTCCACAGCACCCCCGGGTTGTCCTTCGCCAGGGCTGTCACTTACAGGCCACCTGCACCTCGGTCTGGCGCTGCAGCAGCGCTCCCATCCGGTTCCGGACGATGCAGCGGTAAAAGCCGGCGTGTGTGCGGTCCAGAGAGGTGATCATGTACCTGCGGGAGAGAGGAGCCACCTCAGGGAGGGGGGGGACACACCCAAGTGACCCTCACAGTTCCCAGGAGAGGCTGCAGGTCCTACACAAGCTCCTCACTGCTGGGCAGCCAACCCTGTCCTGGCAGCAGCACCTTCCCTAGGGAGCAGCTGCTGGAAGAGGGGGGGGATGTGCAGGTGTGTGCGTGTCTGTGCAGGCAGGTAGGTGTGCACACACACGAGTGTGAAGGAGACAACAGAGTGTACCCCAGCGCTGCAGAGGAACTTGTTGGCCGCACATGCACGGCACGAGCTGGCGGCTGCCACCAGACCGCTCGGTGCTGGGGTGGACAGTGAA
>NW_009954140.1:6211162-6219271 GCF_000747805.2 Chaetura pelagica
GTGTATGCACCTGCCAAGGACCTGGCACTCACTGTCCTCACCCGTGTGCCGACCCCCGGCAGTGGGTGGCAGAGGCACGCTGGGGGCTGCTGGTGTCATCCCACTTGTGGTCCCGCCCAGCGCGGCTCTGATTAGCCAGGGCTGAGCTGCCTTATCATCCCCAGCCGCTGCTCTTATCAGCCGCCAGCAGCCGATAAGCAGATAAAGAAAATAACCACGTCTCGATTCACCCACTGCCCCCGAGCATCACTCTGGTCCCCAGGCTGGATCCCGCAGCCACCAGACCAGTCCCCACCCCCAGGAGGGATGCAGGTGCTCCTGCTCCATCACCCCTCAAAATAGGCTGGAACCCCCCTCACTGGGCTCACAGATGGGTGACCCTGGGGGGGGGTCAGGCAGCTGTGGCAGCACTGCCTTCCCTGACGGGGAATGCTCCGAGATAAAGCAGAAAGGGAATAAATCAACCAGCTCAACCTTCCCTGCCCAAAATCTAATCTCACATTAAAAGGCGCCGCGGGCTGTTTCAGCAGAGCTTTGTTTGTTCTGCTGATAACTGAGCGTAAATTAAACTTTCATAAGACATGAGGAGCACGTCCCTTCTGCTGGAAAGCTCAGCAGGCTCCTGTGCCCACCCTCCCCAGTGCTGGAGACACAGGGCTCCCACCTTGCCCAGTGGCACCACTGAGCCATGGTGGGCACAGCAGAGCTGGCACCAAACCCGTTGCTGACACCACCCACGTGGTGTGCTGGGGTCACCTGTCCCAGCAGGAGAAGGGAAGATGCCCTTTGGGGACGAGTCCTTGAGTGTCGTGGCTGATATTTAAAAATGATCCCCGGAGGCTTTAAATAAGGTATTTCGATTCCACGGAGCTGTCAGGAACTGATGTGGACACCAGGAAAAACGGGCCCGCTCTCCTTGTGGTGTCCTCGGCAATAAATCACACACACCATGACTCCTAAACACACACACAGGGATGGACAGACAGACTGTGTGGCCATGTGTGGTCCCCACACAGCACCCCCTGTGCACCCCGCTGCCACATCCCCTCCAAACCCCCCCCTCGAGGCTCACACACACTCACACATGAAGCACCCACTGATGTGCAGCCCCGGGGGCTGGGACATCCCCATGGGCACAGGGAGCCCTCACCCTCCAATGGGGACACCCCTGAAGCCCCAGTTGCCATGGTCTGGTCCACACACACCACTGGAGCAGCTATTGAGGGAGCTGAGCTTTTTGCACACAACTAAGCGGATGAAAATAGCCCAGAGAAAGGAAATCAATTCCTGGGCACAGCCCGGCCTGCAGTCATTAACCAAACACCAGCAGAGACTGTTCTCTGCCACTCGGCTTCCACGGAGGCTCTTGCCAAGATCACTCTGCTTTGGTTTCCTCCCCCTGTCACACCAGGCTGCAGGGGGGCACTGACCTATTGCACCCCTTGCTGGGGGATGTGCTGTGGGGTGGGAGGAGGGGTGAAGCCCCAGCCCCCTGTGCAGCCCCCCCAGTTTGACTGGCTACAAACCATGGCCACAACTGCTCCTGCTTGGCCAGCAGATCCTGGGTCCTCGGCTCAGAGCTGATCCTGCCACTTGTTGCCCAGGGGAACTGCCCTGACCAGGTCACTTTGCCCATCCTGGAGACACATTTTTCCCCACTCCAGCTGGGATGGAGATCTGGTCACACTCCCAGCACAGCCCTGGCTGCTGACTCTGCTGGTTCAGGAGCTTGTTTGGGCTGTTTGCAAAGAAAGAGGTTGACAGGGCATGGTCTGTGGGGAAAAGCACTTCTGAAGCGAGGACTGACCTGTGCTCCCCAAAAAAATGGCACTGATGGAAATGAGGGGCAGTGTCCAGGCCGGGTCAAGAGGCAGCTGTGCCACACTCAGCCCCAGGGTCAGGAGGCCCATGCTGAGGGGCTGGGAGGGTTGCCAAAGGCTTTGGCACAAGCTGGATTTGACAGACAGACGGGCTGTGTGTTGGGAATGATGTCCATCCCATCCCTCCTCGCTGTGCAACCTGGCAAAGCACGGGCACCACGGCACGCCAGGCTGCACACACCAGGCTGGTATTGCAGGGCTGCTGAGAAGCATGGGGCTGACACTGCCCAATTATTATTAGATTGAGGGGGTGGAAAGGGGCCGGGAAAAGCATCAGCCAAAGGATTTGATCCATCAAACTGAAAGCCAGAAATCTGTGTGGCTCTTTCAATGCCGCCCAGTGACGGCAACAGCTGGATCAGATTTTTGGATATAAGCACATTGGCACAGTCCCCTTTGATTAATATCCTGTGTAACGACTAATTAATTCTAGAGGGGACGCGTATTTGAATAGTTACTGCGTGATAATGAAATGTCAAGTGAGCATTAAAACACACTTAGCAAAGGTTTAACGACTCCCAGCATCTGAGCCACGCGGCCCCGCACCCCCCGCGGCGCGGGGCTGCCGCTCAATACGCTTCTAAATAACCCCCCTGGCATCTCATCAGCCCCTGTTAACTGTATTATTGGATCTCAATTAGCTCCTGATTGGAAAGGGCCCCGTTTTGAGGCACACGGCCGGAGCTGTGGCCTCTCTGCTCGCCAGGAGTGTTTTCCTTTGGTCAGGGGAATTGGGCGGGCGCCGGCAGCCCCGTAAATCCCCACCTCAATTGGCCCTGCCAGAACAATGAGCCGATTAATAATTAATACTCATGTATTAATCTGCCACCTTCCTGTGGAACAGGGAGGGGGAGCGAGTGCACAAACCTCAATCCCTGTTGCAGCGTCTAGAGGGCTCCAGAGCGTCCCTCACCGGGAGCTTGGCCACCACCCAGCTCAGGTGGCACCTCCAGGTCTCAGGGACCTCACCCATCTCCTTGGTGGCATCCTCAGGTGTGAGGCCCCTCCTCCATCTCCTTCCCAGGGCTGCCTGAGCCCACATAAAGTCCCAGCCAGAAGATCCCCTCCATCACCTTCCCCCCACGTGCCTCCTGCCAGCCCCACTGCCGGGCACCCCTGCCCTGTTCTCACACCAACCTCCCCCAGTGCCCCCTCTCCAAGCCAAACAAGGCACAGCAAGAGGCAGGGGCCTTGGCAGCCTGAGCATCACCAGCAAAGCTCCACCAGTGCTTCCCAGTACCTACTGGGTGCTGCCTCACCTCCACACAGGGCAATGCCAAACACAAAGCTGGCCAGGCTGCAGCCACCACCAGAAACTCACTGCTGGGCTCCCACGTAGCCTGGCCAACACCACTCTGATATTTATCAGTTCCCATTAATTGTATTATTGAAGGCAATTAGCTCCCCAGGGAGGAGAGGGCTGGGCTTCACACCTGGGCTGGCCAAGAGCTGCTTCAGCTACAGCTGCTGGCAAAGGTTGGGGTCCCAGAAGGGAGCTGGGGGTGAGCCCCCCTGTTTGCCCCCAGGTTTGTTATTTTGAGAGGGTCCTGGCTCCACATTTTCTGTAAGCTGGGGACGGGCATCAAACATCTGGAGTCCTCAAAAAGCCACCAAGGCTTGGCAGGGTGCCAGGCGTGCAGCACACCACGAATCCCTGGAGAATGCACGGCCCAAAAAAAACCCAACCCAGTGAGCTCAAAACAGCCCCAAATCTTCCCACAGAGCTCCTGCCAACCCTCCCCACGCGTGGAAGCAGGTGGGGGTGGGTAGAAGTCACCACGTGCCAGAAAACCAACCCTGGGGCTGACGGGGTCTTAGGGGCTGCACTTTGCCCAAGAAACCCAGGGCAGAGGTGGGATGCTCAGACATCCAACCCCTGTTCTGCTGGGGGGAGGCACAGAGAGCAAAGCCAGCAAGAGATTTAATCACAGGAAGGGGGATCTGAGCTCTTGGGAGGAGGCAGAGGATCCTTTAGTGGCTGCCGGGCTCCCACACCAGCAGTGGAGGGACTTGGGGAGAGGAAAAAGGGCTGATTTAGTAGACACAGGATGCATCTCTACGGATGGGAGTCTGTCCAGAGGTAATCTATGTGTAAGGTAATTTCCAAAGGCAGCAGGACTCGCTGCAACCCTTAATAGGACAATCTCATGTGATAAATTACCAGACCAAACTAATCTGCATGTTAAATTTCTTGTGTGAGAAATAAATATCCTCAATTCACCAGAGAAGCACTTTCCTTCAGAGGATTTCATTAAAGACATCAAGCTGCCTGATTTGCATGCTATGATTCCTGGTACGAGGAGGAGCCGGGCCCCGGGAGCTCACAGGGGAGTCCACGGGAGAGCCCGGCACGGCGGGATGATGCAGGGAAATGCGCCGGGAAACTGTCACCGCCGGGCGGCTGTCACCCTAAGGAGGTCACAGCGGGCACCGGGGGCTTGCTGGGGGTCCCCAGGCACAGGGGGCAGCGGGGGTCCTGTGAAAGAGCTGCCTCCGTGCAGCCCAGGCTGGCAGCAGGCAATGGAGGCAGCAAGTGGGGGAAGGCAGGATGGTCCCTGGTCCCACCACAGGCCCCAGGGATGCTCCCAATGGAATATGGCTCCATGCACGCAGAGCCAGGCTGGTCCCTGATCCCCCACAGGCCCCAGGGATGCTCCCAATGGGATATGGCTCCATGCATGCAGAGCCAGGCTGGTCCCCGATCCCCCCCACGCCCCACGGAAGCGATGCTCCCAGTGGAATATGGCTCCATGCACGCAGAGCCAGGCTGGTCCCTGATCCCCCACAGGCCCCAGGGATGCTCCCAGTGGAATATGGCTCCACACGTGCACAGAGCCGGGCGGGGCCCTCCTCCCACCACAGTTCCTAGAGATGGTCCCAAGGGGGAATTACTCCATGCACACACCCAGAGCCAGGCTGGTCCCTGGTCCCCCCATGGTCCCCAGGGATGCTCTTAACGGGGGGTGGCTCCACATACACAGAGCCAGGCTGGTTCCAAATCCCCCCATAGTCCCAAATGGCCCATGGTCCCCAGGGACACTCCTGAGATGGCACAGCTCTGCACACACATGGAGCCAAGCCGGGCCCTGATTCCCCGGTGGTTCCTAGGGATGCTCCCGAGGGTTGGCTCCACCTGCACGCAGCGGGACCTCCTTGGCTCTCGCTGGCCCATAACCAGGGACCCGAGAAGCCCCTTCCCCACCTGCCCTTCGCCGCACGCCAAGTCTCCCCGGTGGAAGCTGGTGGCTGAATCGCCGCGGGAAGGAAAGGGCGGTCGCCATGGAAACACGCTGCCAAACTGGGATTGTGGCTCCTTCCCTTAAATCACAGCCCGAGCTCGTCCGACCGGCAGGTGAAGATGAACCGGGGTGGTTCCTGGGGGGCTGAGGGGGAGTGAGCCCCAGCCTGCAGCCCCCAGAACAATGGGCAGAAAAATGGGTGAATGCAGAAGGGTGAGAGCAGCTGGTGGTGCTGGCTTTGGGGAGGGGCAGTGAGGATGCTGAGGACAAAACAGGTGGGGGAACGTCATCCTGGCTGGGAACTGAGACGTGATGTCCCCATGTCTGGATGGCCACCCAGGTACAAGCTCCCGACAGCCCTGCTGCAAAGCACAAGTGCATCTTGTCACAGGCACAGCCAGGCCTGGGGAAGGTCCCTGCTGCCCCCAGAGTGGGGACACACTGGGGGGCCCATGCCAACCCCAAGCTGGGGGGGATTCTGGCTGCACCCCACGTCTCTTGGCCGTGCTGCCAATGCACCCACAGCCATTCCTGGCCCCTGCACAAACAGGAGCATCCCTGAGCCTCCCAGACCATCAGCACCAGCCCTCCCCTCTCCAAAGATTACTCTGTTTCTAAACTCGTTAACTTTTAATTACTACCTTCCCACCGCCTGAGCGGGCTGGCTCCGTGCCACCGACATCTCTATTAAAATTCAATTTCTGCCCATCACAACTCATTTTTGGTGCTTCGCCTTCCTCACTGGCAGCCTTCAATTCCAGGCACAACATCCAAACCCTCATCTCAATGCCTAAAATCCCTGTGGAGACCCAGGGACAGGCAGCACATGGCAGGCAGAGTGACACTGATGCTGGCAGGATGTGTCCCCGCCGTGGCAGGGCTGGGTTAAAGCTGGGCAGTGATTTGCATCGAGGCTGTTTGCTTCATTAGCTGTGCTGAGTTTGTTTGGGTTTTCCCCATGTGTTTATTTTCTCACTTCCCTTCCTTAATCCCTTCTGTCTGGAAGCTGGAGCTGGAGGTTGGGAGACTGGGAGAATGGGGAAATGAAGTCACCTTGGGGTGGGGATGCAGGGACACGGGGCTACCAGGCATCCCAGTGCAGAAACATGAGTGCTGGTCTCTTCCCTATGGAGCAAACCCGGGAGCAGGCCCAGGGCAGGAACCGAGCCTGGGGCACTGGGGACATTGCAGAGCTGCAGCCACCATGACTTGGTGGGGGTAACACCCATGGTTCCCAAGGATGGCCACAGCCCCAGCACCCAGCGTGGCACGGCGCCGAGGAGAGGACCCAGGGTGCCGGGGAGGGGACCCAGCACCCAGCACAGCACAGGGTGCCGGGGAGGGGACCCAGCACCCAGCACAGCACAGGGTGCCGGGGAGGGGACCCAGCACCCAGCACAGCACAGGGTGCCGGGGAGAGGGCTGGGGACGGCGCCGAGGGGAGAGCCCAGGGTGCCGGGGAGGGGACCCAGCACCCAGGACAGCACAGGGTGCCGGGGAGGGGACCCAGCACAGCACAGGGTGCCGGGGAGGGGACATCACCCAGCCACATTGTCTGCGTTCCTGGCATCCCAGAGCAGCCCCATGTTGCTACAGCAACACGAAGCCTTTGGATTCAATGCCTTTAACCAGGGAACGGCTTGTCTCGGCCTGAATTATTGATTAAAACAGAGCGGGTGACACACGCACACGGAAGGGATGGCGAGAGGTGCTGGCTGGATTTAAAGACGAGCTCCGAGGGGGCGGCTGCTCC
Source organism: Chaetura pelagica (assembly GCF_000747805.2). Taxonomy (NCBI): domain Eukaryota; kingdom Metazoa; phylum Chordata; class Aves; order Apodiformes; family Apodidae; genus Chaetura; species Chaetura pelagica. The sequence continues at coordinate 6,218,035 of NW_009954140.1, forward strand.
CCCGCGGGCTGTGCCGGCACCCGGGGCCACCTCTCCTGCTGCCCTTTCTCTCTCCTCCCCCGGTCAGGGAGCCACGAGCCAGCCGTGATCTGCAGCCCGGTGTTAATCCCGCCTGTGCAAACACCTTCTCCCCGGTGTTGACCTGCTTAAATCCACCGTTTGCTTTGCAAACAGAGCCGGCAGCTCCCGGCGCGGAGCTGCAGCCCCTGCAACGGGCCTGGCAACACCCGGTGTTCCGGGTGGGATTCACCCCGAGCGCTGGGCAGCCACGGTGGGGACTCACCGGTATTCCAGGGAGAACTTGGTCAGCTCCTGGCTGTTGTGCAGCCACTTGAGCTCCAGGGGCCAGCTGCCCTCTGCCATGCACGTCAGGACCAGGCGGTTCCCCTCCAGGTGGACCTGGCTCCGCACCGGCTCCGTCTTAAAGTACGGGGAGACATCGTCTGCGGAGAGAGGAGGGAAAGGGGGTGAGAGATGTGCCCACCCCACCACTTCATCACGGGCACAACCATGACCCGGCAGCGTGTGGGCAGGGGGATGCTGGTGGCCGCCTCCCCAGCCACCCGTCCCCCCCCCAGACCCCTCCAGTGGCCATTTCCCCCCTTCTTGAGTCATTTCACAAGCTTGGGGACAAGAGCTCAGCCCATCCAGGGTTTCTCTAAGCTGCTTGCTTTGCTTTATTCCTGCCTGCCTTTGTAGTGTTTCAGAAGCACCAAGCTTTTAACTCGGGGGGTGAAGGGGGCGGAGGGGCTGGGAGCAGAGCGAGGCATAAACACTTACTCCTCTCCTGTTTTATTTGCTAAGTAAAACTGTAAATCGAAACACACAGCTCCATTTTCTGCTTAACAAATGGAAGCCCTTTTACTTCAAAGCCACATTCATATTCCCCAGCAGCTTTCAAGTGCGCTTTCAATCACAGCTTTCGGGTTTTTGCTTTGGGGTAGGGCTTTGCTTTCTTGTGTGCATGAGCTGAATTCCTTGCCAGGGCTCTCCACACCATGAGCCGGCACCAAAGCAGCGCCTGTGTCCGGGGGCTCAGCTTGCCCCCGTGCCCCACCGCCCTGGAGGGGCTGTCACGAGTTTGCAAGAGCTCAGAGGCACCCAGACACCACCAGACTGGCCCTGGGGGTCCCTCTCCTCGCTCCACCAGCAGTGCCTGGCTCCTGCACGCCCTTGGGTGCAAACGTGCTGCACCCATGTGGAAATGCTCATCTGATTTACACCTGGCTGCCCCATC